>NC_072478.1:94793594-95102483 GCF_027574615.1 Eptesicus fuscus | reverse complement strand
TGAAGATCAACCAGGCAGCCCACGGAGAACACATAGCCCAATGCCTGGCACATAGTAGGCTCACAGTACCAGTTAGCTGTTCTGGCACTACCTCTGCAAGGTTGTTTCTTCCAACTTCATAAATGTGCCGACTCAGAAGCACAGAAGGTCAATCACTTGCCCAAGACCACAAGTACCAGAACTGGGCTTCAAACTGGGATTTAAATTTATGTCTGTCTGTCTCAATTCTTCAGCAATTTATTAGGACATAAGGCAGCCCAATTCCAAGCACTGGGAATAGAGCTGCAAGTGAGGAAGACATAGTCTTGGTCCTCATAAAGCTGACAGTCTAAGGAGATGGATGGAGCTCCCTGACATACCTCCCATCCACTGCCTTTGCAAAGCTGCCCCGGGTACCTCGTTAAAATGCCCCTGGATACTCTTGACAGTAATTGCAATAGCTGATATTTATTGGGTGCTATTAAGTGCGCACTTATCTCTCCTGTAGCTCTGTGAGGTAGCTTCTATTATTATCATTTTACAGATTAGAAGTCTGAGGCTTGCAGAAGGCAGAATGACTTGCCAAAATCATATTGCTAGAAAATGGTGGAGCAGGGATTTGAGCTCAGCACAGTCCAAGAAGTCAGGGTGGCTTGTGGACTAGGATCAGAGCTAAAACAAAAAGCTATGTCACTGCCAGAGCCCCCATGTAATGATATATAAGGAGTGTCCCATTCTTTAGTTCCTGTAGTTACCTCCAAGGGCGGGAAAAAAAATACTAGAAGAGACATTTAGCCATGAAAACAGAGAAATCAGGTGGCAGGATTTAAATGAACTGTGCTCCCCTGAGCTCTACTTGGTTGCATTTTCAAGGACCCCAGCATCCAGGGGCAGGCACCATTAGGTCAGCCAGTGGCAGATCCTGGCCCCCTGCAGCCTGTGAAAATGGAGTTTGGCTTGTCTGGGTGCAGACAGGCATGGCTGAGAAGGGATGGGCAGAGGCAGAGCTCAGTGTCTGGCTGATAGACGCAGCCACAGCCTGGTGACTTCTGCAGAATGGTAGATCACGGAGAGGACTGTGTTCAGAGGAGCTGAACAAACGCAGTTCTGCCTCCCCGATTCTACGGATTCATCTGCATGTCTTCAGGCGCCTGGGGGATCAGGGAGCCGATGATGCTGGCAATGAGTGAAGTGCGGCCAGCATGATTTCCTCCCCGTTTGCTGGCTTTCTTCATGGCTCACCGTTACCAGCCCTCGAAGGAGGGTCTGCTCAACCCTAAGGCACCATGAGATTGTTGATGAGGAGTGAAAAGGCAGAGAAGTGAGGCTTCCTGCAGAAAACCAAGAGGTCTTGCCTTTAATAAACAAAGCCAAGCATGGCTGGAGCCTGAGTTCGGGTCTGTGTTCCTTATAGAAGAGAAGACACCACCAAAACCGAGGCTAGGTCTGTCTTCTTGTTTGCAGTCTGGAATTAAGGAATGTAAAGCCACAAGACCTTCCAGGATTGACTCCCCAGCTGCCCCCTCAAGGTGAGCAATCACCACTAGAAAACAGAACAGCCCAGGACTGTGCTCAGGAGGCGGAGCATAGTTGAGAGAACCAGACAGATAGGATGTCATCTCTTTCTGAGGTCCATGTAGTCCTGGTCTACTGTGTTAGTGACTCTTTAGAGTCCTCAACAGATTTCTGCTACGGATTTCCTCTGCGGTTCAGGGAAATTGGGGATCTATCTGTCTGGGTGTTAAAGCATCGCTGACTTGCCTTAGGGAAGGCTGGATTTTTAGGACACAAGGCCACAGCCCAGGCATCACAGAAGGCTCCATCTGCCAGGTGGCCTCCTGGATAATAGACATTGTGCCCAGGGGGAAAGGATCACATCAGAAGAGCAAACCTGGCCCACAGTGCATATGGGATGGCACGTGCTATAGATGTAACCTGGGGATAGTATGAAGGAGACCTACCATGCCCTGAGAGCTGACTCTAAGCCAAGATATGTGCAGAGTATTGAAATAATTTCTTGCAGCAGCCCTAGGAGGAGAATCCTCTTGTTAATCCTTTATTCTTACTTATCATTGAGGTATTTATCTGAGGAACTGTAAGCTTGGGGCGAGATCTCAGATCTGAGATGAGCACTAAGGCATATAAAAAAGAAAGATGAAAGATTCCTACGTTTACTAAAAGGAGCAAAAGTTATTGTTAACCAACACCATAATTGTTAATCATGACTTTTTTTCAATAACAATATTTGTTGCCCTCAATATTTCTCTATGGTCCATTTTCCCCTCAGTTGTAAAGTAGATTCATAATGTGCCTACATCCTAGAGTTGTAAAGATTAAATGATTTAATGCATGAAAAGCACTTAGCACCGTGAACAACTCGCAATTGTTCAGTGAATTTTAGATATTGTTATCATTACTATTATACTGTGATTTGGTTTTTAGAAGCAGTAAAATTTATTCCAGTCTAAGAGTGGAAAATACAGTAAACGATTCAGGTGAGTGCACTTATATATGTGCTAATAATACATTTTTATAATATGACTTCCACTTAGGGCTTTCAATACTGTATTCGCTTTTTATTGCTGTGTAACAAGTTACCAGAAACTTAGCTTAAAGCAGGCCTATTCATTATGTTACATTTTCTGTAGGTCCAGGCAAGGCATAGTTGGGTTCTCTCCTCAGGGATTTTATCAGGTTAAAATCAAGGTATTAACTGGCTGTGTTCCCTTCCAGAGCCACTTCCAAGCCATTCAAGGTGTTGGCCAAATTCAGTTCCTTGCATTTGTAGCTCTGTAGTCCCATTTCCTTGCTAGTTGTCCTTAGAGGTCACCTGCATTCCTTGTCATGTGGCCCCCTCCATCCATCCATCTTCAAAGCCAGCAATGGAAAATCTCTCATCCAGTCCCTCACTTGCCAGGAAGAATACAGTCCCTTTGAGTGGCTCACCTGATGAGTCAGACTTACCCAGGACCTGAATTACATCTGCCCAACCCCTTCCCAGCAATACCTAGAATAGTATTTGATAGAAGGAGAGAAGGCTTGTGTAGACCAGGGACCAGGAACCTTGGGGACTCTGTTAGAGTTCTTCCTACCACAGATAAACATTCTCAACCACTCTAGCTTGAATCAAAACCAGATGAGACAGTGAAAGAATGGGAGTGACTCCTTTTTATGTACAGCTTGTAACAACTCTCTAAAGGTTGTTCTTGTTGTTTTATAACCATACCCCACATGTGGGCCACCCAAGACCCTTGGCCAGCACTTAGCAGAAACAAGGGTTCAAGATGCTACTCTTGATGTCTTATTAGACCCTTTAGGAATAATCCCAATTACACCTCAATATTGGCTGTCACTTAACCTTTTAATGCCTATTTTATCACCTACAAAAGAAAGAGACGAACATGGACATAAATGTTTAAGAATATGTTTTATGTCTTGCAAGCTTACCAAATTCAAGCACCGCACGTACTCCTAGGGGCCTTGTCCTGTAATGGAAGGTGTGTGGCTCCAGAACTGAGCCAGAGTCATGATTCAGTCCCAGCTCTATCTCCTTGGGTGAACTTTCTAACAACTCCGTAACTTTAGAGAGTGGTGACTAAATGCACAAACAGAGGATGATAATAAAGGATAGATTATGGTCCCCAATGTAAGTGTGGATGCAGTATGTGGTATTCACCCAATGTGTGGTGATTATGTAAATATGGACCCTACAGCCATACTTTTTTTTTCTAAAACTGTATTCATTTTAACACCACCTTAACGATTTTTGCCCTAAATACATACCATCTGTTCATACTACCTGCATATTATATATTCTTTTAAATCAATGTTTTTCTTATCTGTGAAATCATAGTTTTTGTATACTTGTTTTGTTTTTTTCTAAATTCATGCTAAAATAAATGCATAACTATTGAAAGTGTATTGAGCAAAATTACCATGTATCACACTAGAGATTTAAACTGTGCATGTTCAGCTGGTGTGGCTCAGTGGTTGAGCATCGACCTATGAACCAGGAGGTCATGGTTCAATTCCCAGTCAGGGCACATGCCCGGGTATGGGCTCGATCCCCAGTAGGGGGTGTGCAGGAAGCAGCCAATCAATGATTCTCTCTTATTGATGTTTCTATTTCTCTCTCCCTTCCTGAAATCAATAAAAATATTTTTAAAAAGGAAAAAAATTATGCATGCTGAGAAGCACTGTAGTGAGGGCATGAAAAGCCCTCTTCTAAATGGAAGACAGTGCTCCTTGAGGTTCAGAGGAAATGAATTGAGGGCTACCCAGACTTTAAACAACTTCATTTTGTTTCTTTGAGAGTGCCCTTGAATTGAATTCATTTGATGTTTAAAGTAAGCCCAGGAAATGGGGGGTCAGGAGAGAACATATCAGTTAAAACAAAAATGAAAATATGCTAGAGTCAGAACTTAGACTCAGATCTTTTTCATTCCAAGGCCAAGTTTTTTAAAAATCACAAGAAATGGGGCAATTGGAAGGAGGTAGGTGAGGAAGTGTGTGTTGGGGTGCGGCAGGGGCAGGGGGAATAGAGAAGGAAAGATGGGAATGCAGAGGAAGAGAGGCTGGCAAATGGAGAGAAAGCGAGAGAGAGAGCGCATTAGGAAAGAAGTTGGGGTGGGGCCCTAGCCAGTTTGGCTCAGTGAATAGAGCATTAGCCTACGGACTAAAGGATACTGGGTTGATTCTTGTCAAGGGCACATGCCTGAGTTGCGGGCTCGATCCTCAGTAGGGGGCGTGCATGAGGCAGCCGATCGGTGATTCTTTCTCATCATTGATGTTTCTCTCTCCCTCTCCCTTCCTCTCTGAAATCAATAAAAAAAAATTAAAAAAAAGTTGTGGGGATGATTTGTCAAAACCTTTCTTGTTACCCAATTCTCGGTAACAAAGTGCAGTTCCCTCCTATCACTTCTCTTTGTATGTTATTTAGGTGACTGACAGCTCTTCTGCCTTTAGAACCCCTCTCAAAATCCACATGGCATGGCTGCACACAGGGCAGTTATAAACTATACAACATGCTCATGATCAGGCCAGTATGACTCCAGGATCTGAAAACCAAAGTGAGATTCTTAACTCTGAGTCCCTGTTTGGCCGAAAAAACAGCCACACTAATTGCATTGCGGTAACCAACAGAAACTGATGTCCAACAAGAGAATGTCAAACAGGAAAATGGGGTGATTGCAGTGTTTCCTTTTGACTTTCCACTCTTTGCCAAGTGGTTCTCGGGAGATGGATTTTCTCATAGCCATTTGCTTCTACAACTAGAATTCAATTCTCTGCCTTGCCACTGCCTGTCCCAACAAGTACCTGGGGAAGAGCACTTTCATTCTAGATTTGAATTCGGCCCAGACATCTGGTATGAACTGTGGGTGCTTACTTGCACACCTGCAGGCTATTGGCTGTAAAGGAGCCCAGCCTATCTGGAGATTACTAGTGCAGATGGAAACTGCAGTCATTTAATTTAATAGAGCCATTGTGTGGGCCTTGTCAAATGTGCTGCGATTGTGAAATGCGGGCCCCACCTCAATTTCAGGTTCTCTGCGCTGTTCCTCATATAAGGAGCATTTCACCTCCTCTGTCAATCTCCATAACGAATACAGTCAGTGAGGAGAGCAGCCATGGAAGCCTTTCCAGGGACAAGGGAAAGGGAGGGCAGAGGATCCTCTGGGAAGGATTTGAATTTATCAAGACAATGAAATTTGCCAAGGTCTTAAATGATCATCTTCCCTTGTCTGTTAAACAAATGTACCGTGTACCACTCCAACCGCATCTAATGAGCCTCCATCTTCAGTGTGCATCAGGAAGTGGACATCTGGCACCCCAAGGGAGCCAGTGTGGCAGGAGATGGTCAGAGTGGCCTCCTGAGCACTTGTGTTTCCATGACACTGAAATGACCCCTTACTTTCCCACACCTGGAACACCAACTCAAGACTGAGGCTCCTGTTTCATGGAGCCTTACCTGTAACAACTGTTTTATTTCCCACTGTGTCCCCAGTGCCTCTCCCAGTGTCTGACATAGCTTCCGTGCTCAATATGCATTTGTGGAAAGAAAGGATGATTAATAAGTCCACTGAGGTAGTATTTCCACTAAGACCCATTAGCTTCTGGAATGCATCCCTCTGGATGTTCTCAAAGCTCTGGGCCCATCTTGAGTAACTTGCTGGGAAAATTCCACCTGTCTATGTGTTCACTGGCTATGAAACTGGCTGCTCTTACATTGCTTCCTAATCATCTCTTGCAGGCCCGTGGCATCCCAGCTAGCTTACGTTTTAGCTGAGGAGAGGGGCACTCGCAGCACAGTGGCAAATGATACAACAGAAAAATGCTCCATGGAGCAGTGCTGGTTACATGCTGAGGAGTTCAGAGGGGAGGGACTTCCTGTGGCCCAGGAAAATGAGAAAGACCTCACTTTAGGTCTTGAGTGTGGGTAGTCAGAGAAATTGTGGAAAGTCTTCCATATAAAGAGGAAAGGACGTAGAAAGCAGTTAACAATGGGGGTTATGGACACATCTGGCTCACATTCCCAGCTTCCCTGTTAACAAGCAAATCCTGGAGCAGAGCCCTAGCAACCAGGGGGGCAGGCATTACTGCAGTCACACCCAAAGCAGAGTAAAGAAAACAATTCACCTTTGGGGAGGATGGAAGGTGAAGAAGAAAATGTTCGAATGAAGTTGGTGAGGAGAGATGATAGGAGGGAGCGTAGGAGAGAGCAGACAGATGGGTATTCCTTTGGGAACAGACGCATTGGCTGTTCTTGCACAGCATATTGCTAGAGGTGTCTACAAAATATACACGCTGATGTTTGGAAAGACTAGATTTAGGAAGACCTGAGATGTTCACCCAGGCCTTACTGGATGCAGTAAAACACATGGTGAAGCAAGGATCATTTTGTTAAAAAATAAGCTGCTGTTTTCTTTTTAATATTCAGTGAAAGATAATTAACCATGCATCATTTATGGGAGACAAAGCTATTCTCTTATTATCAAGGTTAGAGCCTTGGAATAACCTTTGAAAACACACGCTTACCTGTGTAGCCATTCCCCTCTTAAGAATTTACCCAAGGAGAAAGAGAAATATATATATTTGTACAAAGAAATATAGACAAATGTTCAGAGCAGTTTTATTTGTCATAGCCAAAAACTAGAAACAGCCTCAACTTCCATCAATAGGTAAATACATAAAATGCATATATCCATACAACAAAATATTTATGCTAAGTAAAAGAAGCCAGACACACACACACACACACACACACACACACACACACACACACCAAAACACATATTCTGCATGATTTTGTTGATAAAATTTTCTAAAAACTGTACATAATCTATAGGTCAAACAGCAAGTCAGTGATTGCCTGGAGGACAGGGCTGGTGAGGGACAGGAACCTATAAAGGGACAAAGGAAAATTTTGGGATGATGGATACATTAATTCTCTTTATTACAATGGTGATTTCATGACTATATTTGTGTCAAACTCATCAAGCTTTAATGACACTTTAAATATGAGTAGTTTATTGTATACATCAAATATACCTCAATAAAAATGTAGAAAAAAATGCAATGAAATAAGGTCAAATAAGGTGGGTCTGTGGTCCTTTAGCTCCCGTTCCCCGATGGGTGGCATGTGTTGCTATCCCTGTGGTGCTAACTGCAGTGGCCACAAGATTGTCTGTATCCTTTAGTGCCAGCCCAGTGAGGTCTGCTGACCTCTGTCATCTCTAGGAAGGTTCTATTGGTGCAGTCCGTCATTCAGTGGTCAGCCAGCCTACGCACAAAGAACTGAAAAGGCAGCAATTACTTAGAAATTGCACACGGGTAACATCGGTGGCCTCATCTTGGGCAATCTTCATCAATAAGTATGGAGCGAGTTATACTTTGAAGCTTGGAGGTCATATAAGTCCCCATCTAGTAAACAGTGTCTGAACACCTCTTCCATAGATCCTTGCGATACATTATCCTTGAGGTTCATTTCACATCTTTATTTGTACCACTGATTATATGTCTTTGAAAGCTTACTGGTTTTTACTTCAAATTTTCGATGTCTCTTTCCTGACCAAGAAACAAAATCAGATTTATTTCCCAATAACCTTCTTCTTGGGGATGGGTAAACCATGTTCATGAATTAGGAATTTGCATGGATGGTGTTTGAGGATGCTTTTGACAATTTCTGTCATCTAATAATCAGTTTTCTCTATTCTGTATATATTAAACAGAAAGTGGCTATAATTTATATTATAATGAGAAGCTGCCTGCTATAGTAGAAATTGCCACAAACTTTGGGCTCCAAGCCTATTTGTATAGTTTCCTATCAACATAACATTGGCCTAGTTTCTTAACTTCTGTGAACCTCAGTTCTCTTCTATAAAGTGGGATATTGTTGTAAGGGTTTAATAAGATATTTTCTTTGGAGAAGTTTAAATAATAAGAAACCATAGTGGAGTCATTCAGATCATGGGATCTCAAACCAGACCACCTTGAGTCAATCCTGACCTTGCCACTTACTTTGTAACACATTGTGTCAGTTTCCTCATCTGTCAAAATGGGGATGACAAAAAACACCTACTTCATGCTGATATGTGGGTTAAAATAGTTAATACATATAAAACATTTACAACAGTACCCGGCACAAGATGAGGACTCATTACATGTTAGCTGCCATCAGCATGAGTATCACAGTTATTTGTTATGACATGTGCCACATAATAGGTGTCGGATAAATGGCAAGCATTGTTCATTTAAAACCTGCTCTCCCTCTAGGTTTTCAAAACAACTTCTGTCCCCTATAGCCATCCCTGAAGTACTTCCAAGAAAACCCAAACATTCTTGAGATCACAGTAAGAAAGACACTTTTCCCCCTCGTGTGTATGTGTTGTTCAGCAAAGCAAATAGAATAATAACTAATGCGAGATTTTAATTATCATGCATGTCAGTGCTGCTGCTTTGCAAATCAAATGTAATTAATTCTGTGTACTTGCTACTTCTTCAATCCTTCTACCAGCTCAGGAGCAAGCATGCTAGAAATATGTAATCTATACTAATAATAGAGGGATATGCAAATTGTCCAGGACGCTGTCACAGTAACAGTAACAACCAAACAGCAGGCTGCATGGGGCGACCAGGCTGGCAGGGAAGGTTAGTGAGGGATGACCAAACGACTGAACAAGCAGGCTGTGTGAAGTGACTAGGCCAGCGGGGGGCGGGGGCTGCCAGTGAGGGGTGACCAGGCCAGCAGGGGGGTGCAGTTAGGAGTGACCAGGCTGGCAGAGGGGGGAAGTTGGGGGCGATCAGGAAGGCAGGCAGGTGAGCAGTTAGGAGCCAGGGTCCCAGATTGTGAGAGGGATGTCCAACTGCTGGTTTAGGCCTGATCCTGGCTGGGCCTAAACCAGCTGTCAGACATCCCCCAAGGGGTCCCAGATTGGAGAGGGTGCAGGCTGGGCTAAGGGGACCCCCCCCATGCCCCCCATGCACGAATTTCATACACCAGGCCTCTAGTCTATAATAATAAAAGCATAATATGCTAATTAGACTGGATGTCCTTCAGGATGAAGCCAGGACTGCAAGGGAAGCCGAGGTCCCGGGTGCCTGCCAGCAGCTGGAGGGAAGCCTGGGTCCCGGGCACCAGAGGGAAGCTGGTGCCAGCAACCAGGGAAAGGAAGGCCTACTCTTGCATGAATTTCATGCATTTGGGTCTCTAGAATGTAATAAGTAGAAATATGTGAACAGCCAAGGTGAGTCTAGAAAGAACATTGGAAATAAGCAGGATGCCATCTACACAGCAGCAATTACAAGGCTAGGAATTTAGACTTATCATACTGAGTTCCACCCAAAGTATATATCCTAGAAGGGGGTGGAATATTTCCTCACTACTTTTTTAAGAGACCAACAAAGATGATAAATAAAACTGTCAGTATTTCTTACTCATCAGTCTTATGAGGGCAAATCTGTGACATGCATGCCCCTATTTCCATCTCCAGTGCTCTATAGAACCTACAAGGCGTAGATCACTAAATGATCATGGCGTAGGTGCAACCTCTGAATCCTTCACAACACAGAGTTCTAGGCAGCCACTACCAGTTAGTTAATCAGCATTGTCATGTAATTTGAAGCCCTTCTGCCAATACTGATCTAGTCCAATCACCAGATCTTACGTATGGGAAATAGCAGACCAGAGGTTGAACAATTTGCTCAACGTCACACAGCTAATGAATGGCAGTTAACCATGCCCTTCCACCAAACAACTCTGGGTCCATTGCACTGCCCATGCTAGAACATGTATTGGACCCTATCTGAGAATTCCTGTGTTCTTATTTCTCACATCAATATATACGGAGCTAGGAGCATCTCATGGTCTTCTTTTAGTCTTAAAGTTGTTTTACCATGTTCGTTCCTCTGTAGCCTTTCAAAATTGATGTGACTTATGCTACATGTGGGAGATAGCATCTTATAAAGATTAAGGGCACAGACTTTACCTGACCACAGGTTTTACCTGATAGTCCTGCTTAGCCACATACTTGCTGCATGGTCTCCAGAATGCAGTCTATCCTCTTTGAATCTCGGTTTCCTCATGCACAGAATAAATACTCCTTCACAGGGATGCTATGAGATTAAATCAGATCCTATATGTGAAAGTGCCTAACACATGGCACAGAACTTCCTTCTTTCCTTTTCTCTTCTCCTTTAATGTGGCTCCAAAAGTTATTAATTTCTTGGGCAAGAAACTTAGCCTTTCTGAACCTTTTTCTTTATTTAAAAAATCAGAATCATGTTAGTACTGACCATACTGGGTTGCTATTAGGAGAAAATGGAATTACACCAGCAGCACTAGCAAACTCAACTCACAACATTGGTGTGCGCTCTGGACCCAGAATCTTCTAGAAGACTAACCAGATTGCTTGGACTTAAATGTCTAGTCCCAGAGGCTTTTTTCATGAATATTTGTTATTGCTGTGGAGGTAGAATGCAAAGGAGATGGATACTGTCAAAAGGCCCAGCTAACTCTTGAAAGGGAGTCTTTGTATGGTGAGCAGGACAGTCATTGGATGGCAAGTGTGCAAACCTGGATTCTCACTGAGCCTGTCCTGAGATTGCGCTGTGACCTCTGGTAGGTCATTTAGCCTCTCTGGACTTCAGGGTAATCCCCCATGCCTACCTCCTAGCAAGGGTGATCCAAACAAGAAATGACCCAGGGAAATCTAAAGACTCTACAAATGGAAGGAATTGTATTTTTGTCTTTTCCCTGGAACAAAAACAACAACAAAAATGGGTGAGATCTGCCCCCTGGAGTTAGAATCAGCTCTAGTTTATCTTTATTCTCTTGCATACACAAATGTCTTTTTACGTGAAGATTTTTATTTTACTTGATTGGAACTGTGGCTGCCCAACTTAGAGTCAAAAATGTCTATGAGCAGCGTCTTTAACTCCCACATACAGCCAGGGAGAGGATGCAGACTGATCTTGGCCCCAGAGAACCTGCTACTGAGCTTAGAGTGGAGACTGTCCCTGAGTCCCTGAGCTATTCCATCTAATGATCTAGTTCAGCCAGGACCAAAATGTAAAACATATCTTCCCTTTTACCTGCCCCTCCCACCACAAGCAGATACATATGCACATGTGTACACACATTCACACTCACATATTCACACTCACACATGCACACACACTCCTTTCTCCAGACCCCTTGTGTCAAACATTTCAGAACTACTCCTGCCAAGGTGCTGTGAGACTCCACAGTGATAACCAGAGGGAAGGCACCAGTGACAGTATTAGTTCTGATGGACCATTTTGACCAGCAGCAAAGAGTTTCCAGAATGATCCGAAAGTACTAGGTAATTGAGAATGAGTCCTTTGGGCTATTAGGTATCTAGCAGACAGTAAGATAAATCCTCATCTCTTGCTTAGTTATAGAAAACAGACATATAGCTTTCCCCTACAAACACAGTGAAAGGACTAGACTGTTACAGGTTACCATGGCAACTTGGAGGCACTACATGCAGGGTTCATCCTGTCACTATGGAAAACTGGAGGAGAAAAGGAAAACAACATTAAGCTTCTCTCTGTTTTGCAGGGGGGGGGGGGTGTCAAATATTTTGAAGTGACATTTCATGGCATGAACCTGAAACCACTTTTTATGAACAGAAAGAATAGGAGAACGTGATGGGGGAGAGGATAAAAGAGGAGTGAAGATCCTGGGGACATGTTTGAGAGGAATGAACTGTGGCTGGTGTGGCCGGTATCAATGAAACTGAGAGGGAAGGAAAAGAAAGCAATAAATATTTCTTGAGTACCCACCACATGCCTGATGCTGTGCCTAAGAATGAACCGTCTGCAAGCTCTCAGAGCTCTCTTTCTGGAAAAGAAAAACAACTAAACAAGTGATTGCATGTTTTTCCAGGGCATAAATGCAGGGGGCGATGGGCACAGGAGGCAGATGGTGCTGACACAGGTTTGGGGTGTGGTAGATTTCCCATAAGAAATTTCTGTCAGCATCAGAAGACCGAGGGAGGGGAGAGCAGGTGAAAAGGTCCTGCGACATCCTGGATAAAAGGAGTGAAATGTGCCGAGGCCTTGAGGAGAGAGAAACCAGGGACCTGGGAACTGCAGGAAGCTCATTATGTAAAGTTACGAGTGTGAGGGATGCATCAGACAAGACTAGTGGCAGTGGACAGGCATGGGTTGAGTTTAGAAATTCTAATAATTAGAACCAATAAAAGTATTGGGGATGAAAGAGAGAGAAAGAAGTGAAAAATGCAGCCCAGGTTGCTGGGCAACTGAGTGACTGACAGAGCCATCTGCTACATGGGGGTCAGTGATGCAGGAGGGTTTGGCATTATTTTGTCTGGTTACAAAGAAGCCAGATGGGTGATGTCGTGTTAAGCCTTTAGCAAGGTACCTGTCGAGCTTTTGTGTGAGACTGTATGTGGGTGTGCTCCGAGTTTGAAGCAGACCTCGTGGAACACCACGGAAAGGTGACATATTTAGCTTACAACATGACCAGAGGGATCTGGTGTTGACCCCACCACCAGGGGCCTAAGAGCAACCTCAGCCTAACAATGCAGAGTATCTTCCTACTCTCCATCTTCAATGACAGCCTGCATCCCTTTGCTTCCTTCCTTACTGCTACCAGCATATGAGTGAGAGGTGGGCATCCTTAGCCTTGGAGGGAGGAGGAGATTTAATTCCCCTGTCGCTATTGGCAGATATCCAGGAACTTGGCTCTCGTGGAGTCAAGCTATCTCGATTCAGTGCTGACATTTACTAGATGTGTGGTCCTGGACAAGTCATTGAACTCCTGTGTCTGTTTCCTCATCTGTTTTACAGGTTATCCTTCCCCAATGTTCTCACAATGATTAGGAATCATTTATGTAAGGGACCCAGCACAGAGCAGGCACTGAATAAGCAGTAGCTATATTCTTTCATTTATAATAATTTTTAATAATCTATACTGTATATATAAAAGCTAAGCGACCAGAACAACCAGAATGACCAGAATGACTGGTCACTATGACATACACTGAGGCCGGTCAACTGGCCCGATGGGGGTGGGGCCTGCCGGCCAATCTCCCGCGCCCCCTCCCTCCTCCCCGCCCCTGGCCGGCTGGCCCCCATTGGGGCGGCCGGCTGGACCCCACCCATGCACAAATTTGTGCACCAGGCCTCTAGTAACATAATCAGAGTATATGCTTACCCAGACCCTTAGCTCACCCTCTCTCTTGCTGTGATTTACTATGGCGTATAAAGATTTCTTCATCCCAAGAAAAGCATCTGAATTCAGTGGTGATGAAACGAGTTGGCATGAGAAAGGATTGGGAAAAATCATGTCTCCAACTCCTGCTCAGAAATCTCAGCCAGCATCACTCTAGCTGGTATCTAAAAGTCTCTCCTATGTCTCAGAGCACCTCTGCAAAGCCAGATCCTGGGGGGCGGTGCGTGGGGGGAGGGGGGTGGCAGTGAGCAGCGTGGGCAGGAGATGGGGAGAGATGTCCAACTGGGTCTGAGCTCCCGCCACTGCTCCGTACTCAGTGGCTGTGTAAAGGGTGGATGAAGGGTATTTGGTTTTAATTGGGAAATGCTATCCATTGTCCTAGGCTCATTTAAAAATCCATTAGCATCAGGAAGTGAGCAGATTAAGCAATGAGGAAGGGAAAGGCTGTCAGCAGCCTGCTTTGCAGGGAGCGGGCGGCCTGTCCAAGCTTCACCGGCGAGGGCTGTGCTGAATGCTAAGAAGCTACTGGAGATGCTGGGGAGAGAGGAGGTGTCTGGGCCATGTCACGCAGTCCTGGGCAAGCTTGTTCTCACAGCTCCCAAAGGTGGTACTCCAGTGACCCGCAGGACATGTCTCAGGTTCCTGCAGCTGTTTCTAGCAGCCTGGCCGAGATGCCACCCAGCTGTGAGCCCTATGAATGACTGCAAACAGTCAATCCCCTTTGTCGCCTCCCTATTTGCCCAAATCCGAGCCAGGCTCAGCGACCTTTTCATCCTGGGATGCCCACCCCTTGCACTGGCTGATCCCTCGCACAGACTCCCATGAAGGACTTGAGGGGGGGGGGGGAGGGAATGGTTTGTGCCTGACTGCAGAAACTTCTTTGAAGGTGAAGGACAAAGAGGGGACAGGAAGGTGCCTCCTTGCACTGCATTATTTGGCCTAAGATTGCATCACTGAGCTTTTTTTCCCCCCTATCATGTGACAATTTTGATTCAGGCTTCTGAATAAGAGAAATCTGGTTTTAATATTGGGTGACATTTAGTCTTAAAAGCGCTTGATGTGAAAATGAAGCTTCCCAATGGCTTTTCATATTTATTTTTAGAAAAGAAAAAAAAAAACTTTCTCAGAAAAGTAAAATGCAACCTTACAGAGAATGTCAGCGTCTGAAATGGAATCAGCTGGTGTCCCTTACGTGCCGCTAAGGCATACTGATAACCAGGGTGGCAGCTAATCCTTGCTGAGTACTTGCCCGCATGCCAGCCACTATTCACCCTAAGACCTACCCGAGGAGGGAACTAAGGCTCAGAGATGTTAGGTCATTTGCTCAAGGTCACAGAGCTCAGTGTGGGAGTCAGGCGGGCTGCCTCAGGCTGCCCATGACCTTTCCCACCCTACTGCTCTGCTGTTTATCCCAGTTCACTACTCGCAGAAGAACCAGCTGACTGCAAATGAAAGCCAACAATAGAGACAGGCCTTTGTGGCTTCTGACTTGGGGTCATATTGAAACCGCGGTTTGAGTTGATAGCCACGGGGACTTCATACACGATGACAGCTGCACAGGCCTGTCACTCTTAGGTCGTCTGTCCTTGAGCTGCTTCCTACGGCCTTTCAAAGAGATATTTACATCTGCCTCGGAGAGGACAGTGTTAAGTCAGAATATCCCAAATGTGAGCCTCCAAAGTTAGTGAAAACCTGTCTAGCCTTGAGTGTGGACAGGAACAAACAGGCACCAAATTCACTGTATTTGTATAGATTTTAAAAAAACAAAACACTGGCCTGATCCAAGGGAGAAGGGGCCCAGCGGCACTCCGGGGGTACCTTTAGGGAACCTCAGGTTCTGGCCACCTGGTCGGGAAGCCCTGGTTCTAGCCGGGAAGAAACAGGCTTGTCTGCTGTCCAGGAAAGGCAGAGAACGGTGTCCTGGGCTAGAGAGGAAACCCAGCATTGGAAGTAGAGTCAGCTTATGGGAGGGCACGGTGGGGACACACAGCCATGCGCAGCTCTGACCTGCAGGCCCATGAGCTTTGCAGCCCCTCTGAGACCTTGGTCAGGGCTGCCCTCGGCTTTGCAGAGGCACTGCTGGTGTCTGGCTCGTCTGGGACCAAACACATCGCTTAATTGGCATGAGTCTGGGCTGATGGTACAACTAACAAGTGAAACCTCTCTTGAGCTTTCTTTGCTCTATACTCTACTGGTAAAATATGACTTTGAAATAAAACATGAAACTTAAACACTAAGCTTCTGGAGAGGGGAACCACAGCAGGCTCCTAGCTTCGGCATGACTGACATCGAACTGGATGGCGCTTTCTCCTGGGAGCTGTCCTGGGCGTGGGAGGACCGAGAGGAGCATTCCTGGCCGCTACCCACTACACGCCAGGAACATGACCCTCCTCTCCCCGAGTCTGTGACTATCCAAAAATCTCTGCAGACACGGCCAAATGTCCCCCGGAGGGCAAAATAAATTCCAGTGAGAACACTGAGATGATTTTAGAGGTACCATTTAGCTAGGATCCTATGAGCCCAATGATACATATTTTTTGTTAATCCTCACCCCAGGATATTTTTCCATTGATTTTTAGAGAGAGTGGAAGAGAAAGGGAAAGACAGAGAGAAACATCAATGTGAGAGAAACACATCGATTTGTTGCTTCCTGCACGAGCTCCAACCAGGGCCTGGGCCGGGGAGGAGCCTGCAACCAAGGTACATGCCCTTGACCGGAATCGAATCCAGGACCCTTCGATCCACAGGCTGATGCTCTATCCACTGAGCCAAACCAGCTAGGGCTTTAAATACATTTTAAATAAGAAGTGTAACTCAATGTATTTTTCCTACTGCTAGACTTGTCCATTGTCCAGATGCCCTGGTTCATAGGTTAGGGCCCAGATCAGTGGTTTGCCGTCTGCCCAGTTGCTCCTGGCTACTTCACCTCATGTCAGTTACTTAGAAAGCTTACTCCTGAGAGGCACAGGCCTGTGGAAGAGGCGTTACTGTTGCACCCGTGAGTGGGATCCGGAGAGGGACCAATCAGCTTTCAGTTCTAAGGACACAACAGTGAATGTTGCAGGAAAATGTGGATCTGCCACGCACACACCCAGGGGATGAGCTATAAAGTGACAATGAGAATCTTCCTCTTTGTCCCCAACTAATTATTTTTGCCAGACCCAGATTTTGAGCCTCGTACAGCAATTCTCAAAGCGTGGTTCATGGACCCCTGGGGATCTCTGAGACCCGTCCAGGGTGTCTGCAAGGTCAACACGACATTGTTGTAGCGCTACGTTGTTATCTGTCGTCTTTGCTGGGTTGACATTGGCACTGATGGTGAGTAAAACTGCAGCATGAATCGAGGCAGGGGTACCAATGATTTTTTTTTTCTTTTAGTTTTTTAATATATTTTTATTAATTTCAGAGAGAAAGAAAGAGGGGGAGAGAGATAGAAGCATCAGTGATGGAAGAGAATCATTGATCGGCTGCCTGCTACCCGCTGCACACCCCACACCGGGGATGGAGCCCACAACCCAGGCGTGTGCCCTGACCTGGAATCGAACCATGACCTCCTGGTTCATAGGTCGACGCCCAACCACTGAGCCAAACTGGCTGAGCCATGGTCTTTTTATCTTTACCACCATGACTGGTGGTTAAAAAAGGAAAGAAAGAAAGGCAATTTCATTTAAAAATATCCTTGATGAAACAGTAAAAATCATTAATTTTTAAAAGTTTACTCCTGAAACTCTTCGCTTCAGTTTTATTATCTACACAGTGGGGACAGCGGTAGCAGCTCCACAGGGTGGCTGTGAGGGTTTAATCAAATACAATGCGTAAAGCGTTTGGCAAAACGCTGTGCATACAGTACGCCTTTCCGTACAGGCTATGACCGCTATCATCACCATTATAATCACGTTTCATTTCCACTCATTCCCTCTCCTCCTATTTCAGTTACGAGGATCTGGACGTAATGAGTTCAGGCAGCCAGAGGATTGCTTTAGGGAGCTTTGTAGAAATAAACATTTTTTTTTTTTTTAGAAAAGCAATTAAAACTTATTTCATCAGACCTTTCCATCTCTATGAGATTACCGGTGAAGACGTCCATAGGATGTCTGTCATGAACTCAGAAGCAGAAATTAGAAAGTCACCAAAGACCCCCGCAAAGTCCCCCAAATCTCTCTCCCTTTCTTTCTTTTCTTGGGCTCCTACCAGGCCTCCTCCGCTCCTTCCATCTTTCCCAATGTGGCTGCTGCCATCATTTGAAGTGGCTGCACTTGAGTTCAGAATGACAGGAGCAAAAAGGTCTCGTTTCCTTGGTGATGCTGTATTTGCTCAGCTTGCAGGAAAGAGGTGAATCTCAGGTGCAGCCCAAGTAGCTGCTGCCTCTCTCTCACGGCCCTCCTCGCCGCCTGTGTGCCGAGCATGAGAAACAGCTCGGATTTAAGGGTTCAAAAGACTTTTTGGCCTTTTTAAAAAATCAACAAAGACTTGAATGTTTACCCTGGAGTCCTAGTTCTGCTGTGTAGGCGACCAGCAATGAGGGGGTCTTTTTGTATATATCTTTAGTATGCTGTATATGTAGATAGCATTGTGCTCACACCCTCAGTCAGAAAATGCACAGGCCTGAATCCCAGCTCCGCCAACTACTAGCTGTAAGAAAAGACTGTCCCCTCGCACATTTCAAGGCACTCTCCTATCCATTATCCGGATGCTCCCCGCGCTAGCTAGCCCTTGGGAACCCAGGAGTGGATGTCATTAACCCCATTAAACCAAGAATCCCAGAGGTGGTCAGCGGCTCAAGATTCCATATCAGTTGTTGTGAATCAGAGAATAACTCTGGCAAGGTCTTTGACCTGTTTGAGCCTCAGTGTTCATGTCTGTATTTCTTCTGTACAGGGTTATTCTAATGATTCCGTTTGTAAGCAGTCTTTGTGACACATGTAGCCCAAAGCCTGGCATCGAATATGCTCAATAAATAGCACTGAAAATAATGGTTATTTAGGTGACGATAATGGTGGTCAGTGCAGAGCAATACATATGGAAAGACCCCTGCACGAGCAATTAGGAGACCTGGCCTATCAAAGTCCCTAGATCTGTCCCTAATTGTTATCTTGAGCTACTCTCATCTCAACTGCTGCAGCACAGTTTTCTATCAGGCTCAGATGAACTTAATATTATCTGCCTCTAATTGCGTAGAAAGATAGTGACAGGCCCCACCCAGCTAAAGAGAAGAAAGTATCCTTGAAAAATGTAAAGTGCAAGACGTATTTGACTGGTAACCATTTCCTCCCCCTTTGCATGCTGCCCTGGTTATTTTGTTGCAGGGAAAGGCTGGTTTCCCATAGGGCTCTCCCAGCACATTGCTAGACAGGAAGAGACTGCTAGGGACCATTGCTGGAGGCAGCTCAAGGCAGAGTCAGGGTTGGGATCCAAGCCTCTGACCCCTCATTTCTTTCTCACTCATGGGATGCAAAGGGGCCTCCTCTCTGTTCTCTGGACCTCTTGGGGAAGCGGCGTAATTGGACTAATGGTTTTAGCAAAATGAGAGGCATCAGATGGTTCTGTGAAGCCATTGTTTGCTAAATGTCCAGAAGCATTTCTTCAGAGCTGTTCGTCCCTCCTTCCTTGTCTAGTCCTTCCAGGTAAAAGAGTGTGCAGCTGCTGAGAGTTGGTGATGTGGTTACCCTTCCCCCCTTTCTCCCCACCACCCCCCCCAACCTCCCAGCCCCCCGCCAAACAGTTCATAAAGCATGACTGCTTCCCGGAGAGCTGTTTGCACAAGTTGCACAAGGGTGGGAGAGGGCTCAGTCCACTCACGGAGGCAGCAGAGATTGCCTGCAGAATAAGCACACAGCTTCTTCCAGATCATTACTCTAGAATTGAATAGCTCCCCGATGGAGGCTGGGGCCAGGGAAGTGAGGATTAGGGAGGCCGATTCCATTCCTGGAACTTATGAAGTTCCTTCGAAATGGGAGCCACATTGGTCAGAGGGCTGTCCAGGGATGGTGATCTCCCAAAGCAGACCAGCGACATGCTGGGGACTGAGGTCACGCACGGATCGGGAGACCTCCACCCCTGCTCCTTCCTGCAGAACTCGGCTGGAAAAGCGCAACCTGCGCAGGAATTCCTGACAGTCAGGGCCTCCTGCACTTTGCAGTCACCAAAATTGTTATGTAACTCGAGGACAGATAGTGCTAATTCAGCATTTGTTTGGGTGGAGGCCACAGGCCATTGCTGGACGGATTGGGGGAGGGAAGAAAACTCAGTCTAGTACTGGGATTGTTTAGTATTAGAAAGAACGAAAAACAGAGGTAACCCCAGCAGCCCTTCAGATATTTGACTCAGATGCTCGGGGAAAGGATGACAGTTTTGTGTGTGTTTTTTACTGTCCTGTGAGTGGACGCCATGGGGAGATAACCCCACACCTGGAAAGCGGACAATGGAAAGACGTGCCTTGTGAGATAACAAGTTGTGTTCAGGCCCAGAGTGGTTTACAAACTTGCAGGCATCGCCTTAGGGTTCTCCTAAAGGTCAGTACAGTCACAGCACATGCAGGATTAGCTTTGGCACTTGGCCTGGAGACAAAAGTCACCTTTGGTCCAAGTTACTTTTGATATGTGTGCGAGTGTGTGGCACATGCGGTTGAGTGTGCCAATTTAAGATGAGCTATGCTGCTGGTTTATGAATCTCGCAGGATGAGGACGGGGTGACATCTGGGCCTTCGCATTTTTGCTATAATTTCAAAGGCTCTTCTGATATCTGTCTTACATGTTAGAGGTTTTTTGGGGTTTTTTCCCTCCAGTTTCATTAGGGTGTAATTTGGATATACTAACCATTTTAGATGTACAATCTGAGTTTTCACAATCGTATATAGTTCTAGAACCATTACCAGCGTCCAGATCTAGAACATTTCTATCACCACCAAAAGTTCCCTCGTACCCAGACCCCTTTGCAGTCAGTCCCTTCCCCTTGAACTTTCTCTTGGCCTTGGCCACTGGAAACGACTGATCTGATTTCTCTCACCATACTATTCCCTATTTTGGAATTGCCTATAAATGAAATCATATGGTATGTAAGAGTCTTACATGTTTGACTTCTTTTACACAGCTTGGTCCTTCTGAGATGCAATCACATTGTTGAGTTTATCAGGAGTCCTCTCCTTTTTATGGCTAACAGTCCATAATGTAAATCTATGACAGCTTTTTTACTAGTATGAAGAATGCTACTGTAAATATGTGTATTCGGGTTCTTCATGTGACCATATGTTTTCTTTTCTCTTGGGTAAATAACAGAGGTGGGATGGTTGGGTTGTAGGGTATTTATTTAACTTTATAAGAAACTGACAAACTGGTTTCCAAGCCAGCTGTTCTATTTTGCAATGGCATTGGCATTCTGTGATAGTCCCAGTTATTCCAAGTCCTTCCCAGTACTTGATATTGTCCCTCTTTTTAATCTAAGTTAACTTCATGTGTATGCGTAAATGGTTTTTACTAAAACCACCATGATTTCTCAAGTGGTAATATTACTTCAGTGACCTCCAAACCACTCCTCTTATTTCCATTCTTTGCTCCAGCCACTTCCAGTCCCTGTCCAGATGTCAGCTTGTCTGAGAGGCCTTTCTGACCTCGCTGCTTAAATAGCAACCACACCCCATTACCTAGTTCCCTTACCTGCTTTATTTTTTCTTCATAGCACTTATCATCACTGAATTATAAATACTCGTTACACACACACACACACACACACACACACACACACACACACATGCACTCTTGGAGACAGGGGTTTCATTTTTTTTTATTATTGTTTTGTCTTCACTACTGTATCCCCAGTGTCTAAAACAGTGCCTGACATATAGCAAGCACTCAGTAATCACTTGTTATTGGGTGGGTGGGCCGATGGGCGGATACGTGGATAATACTAACGGAGGTCTTATCACAGTGCCTGGAGTATAGTTAGCACTTAATAAATCATAGGCTTCATTATCAGCACTTGATAAATATGTGTTGAATGAATGAATGAATGTGTTCAAAAGTAGCAACGAGAACTTTATATTGAGTCAGGATCACCATCTGCCTCTTGATCTTAAGTCTCTCCTAATACCACTTTACCGGATTCGCCATCCCAATGCTAGGTGCCCAGAAAGTCATTGCTTCATGCTTGTGAAAGACCCTCTTCATGTTACCTTACCCCCACGTCAAACACGTGCAAAGGTGTCAGGAGCAGCCACCTTCTCGCCTGTCGGAGAACATCCCTGTGAACATCAAACTCACTCACAGAGGACCAGCCCACATAGGCCTGGCTGGTCTTTATGACAGAAGGCCCGGCCAGACCACATAGGAGTTGAGGCTTTTAATGTATTTAATATAATGCTGATGTGTAACAGGTTTCCTTCATCCTTCCCTCCCTCCCTCTCAACCTCCCTATCTCTCTATTTCTATCCCTCTCTCACTCGCTTGTTCTGTTTCCTTTTCCAACCTTCCATCTCCGCACAGGATGGGAGGATGGCACTTCAGTGTGCTGTGACTAAGGAAATCCCAAACTCTAGGGAGCCACATTCCAGCAGCAGCCTTAGGATACTCCAGTCCTAGAGACATTCCCTGACGGTATCGGATGAACAAAGCCAGCTATCCGGGGCTGAATGAACAAGAGCTAACACGTTGTAATGATTTCACTCCACTCCAGATCTGGTGTAAATTGAAGTTGAAAATGTGTTTCCAAATATACCCCGGCTGCTGCAGATGTCTGAGCCTGCTTCACCTTTGGTTACACAATAGTCTTGCCTCGGCTTCTCTTCTGGGCTCTCCGGGACGCTGGGCTCACATGCCAGGAAACGTTCCTAAGAAAAGCCCTGCACTCCTCCCTAGCGTTAACAGTCAGTGCACCCGCTGCACAAAGGAAGAGTCTAAAGCACCCACGGGTAACACTGACCACGTCCAGAGGCTGAGACCCAGAACTCGCACCATCTGAGTTCCACTCGTGTGGCTCTCCTGACGCTGCCTGGCATTGTTCTGTGGTTTGGGGAAAGGCAAACCTTCCTCAGACCCATATTCTGTGACTGAGATCAGCCTTCTGCATACACTTCCTCAAAATACCTTCTCCTACAGAGCTCCAGAAATGAAGAAGAGGAAAAACGTCCTAGTGCAGGGCCTGTTTTCAGTCTGGTAAAGATCTGACTCGGTCCTGGCTGGTTTGGCTCAGTGGATAGAGCATTGGCCAGCGGACTCAAGGGTCCCGAGTTCGATTCTGATCAAGGGCACATGCCCAGATTGCAGGCTCAGTCCCCTGTAAGGGCCATGCAGGAGGCAGCTGATCAATGATTCTCTCTCATCATTGATATTTCTATCTCTCTCGATCTCTCTTCTCTCTGAAATCAATAAAAAAAAAATACATATAGATATTTTTTTTAAAAAAGATCTGACTCATAGATTAGGCCATTTCCTTCCCAGCACCTCTTCCCACCAACGTGGCAACTGGGAGAATCTGTGATAAGGAGCCCACACGTTCTCTGAGAATTCCTTGATAAGCCTGTGACACAGTCCAAGGCAGTTTGAGCTGGTGCACTGCCCTTATCTTACCTGCAAGGTCTAGAGAGAGAAAGTCGCTTCTTCAAGATCACAGGCATTCTTAGTGAGCTGAGCAGGTAACTGATTAATCTCAGGAATCAGTGAAGATTAATCTCAGGAATTAGTGAACTAAAGTGAACTAAAGCATACTTCCAGGCTTTATTTTATTTTTTGCATTCATTCAGGCTATTTTTATGCCTGTCCTCTCTTACTTAGCTTCAAAGGATACTTCTCCTGTGAGCATTCCTTCCTTTCTTTATCATATTTGTAGTCATTTCTCTTCATCTTCCTCTTTCATCAGGCTTCAATCTTAATTTCTTTTCATTATTATGTCAGAAAAACAGGTCCTCTTCCTTGATTAAATAGTTATTTATTAAGTGCCTCCTACACACAAGGAACTATTGTAAGCAATCTAAAAAATAGAATGGATGAAACAGACAAAAAATCCCTGCCCTCCTGTAGTTAAAATTGTAGTAGTGGAAAGCAAGCAATAAACAACAACAACAAAAATAGTAAAAAATATATATCAGATGGTGATAAACACTTTGGGGGGAAAAATGTAAGGAAGAATGATAAAGAATGTTGGAAAATAGGATGGTCAGGGATATTCCCAATAAAAAATGACATTCAGGCCGGATCAAGGGAGCCTAGTGGGGATCAAGACAGAGGTAACTGCAGTCCTTGGGCTTTGAAGTGGCACCTGCCTGCTGTGCCCTAGGAACAAGTAGGAGGGCAGTGTGGCTGCAGTAGAGCAAGCAGGAGGGGAGTGAGCTTAGACAGGTGGTCAGAGAAGAGAGTGACTAAGGAATCCCAACATGAAGGACTTCTACTCTGAGCATGTATGAAGCCATTGGGGCATTTTGAGCAGAGTTGTGAAATGACATATTTTTAAGCTATGGCTACACTTTTAAGAATAGACTGTAAGGAGCAAGAGTGAACATGTGGAGTTTATTGCAGCAAGTCAGTTGAGAGATGATGGTGGCTCGGACCAGGATATATCAGTGGAGGAGGTGAGCAGTGGTCAGATTCTGTATACATATATTGAGGTAAAGAAGATGATATTTCCTGATTAATTGTATATTATTGGATACTAGAGGCCTGGTGCATGAAATTCATGCACGGGTAGGGTCCCTAGGCCTGGCCGACAATCAGGGCTGATCTGTGAGGCAACCGGTGGGGCAATTGGGGGCCCCCGCTGGCACCCATCTTGGCTGGCCTGGGGCCTGTAGGCTGAGGGCAGCTCCTGCATTGAGCATCTGCCCCCTGATGGTCAGTGTGCATCATAGCGACCAGTTGTTCCACTGGTTGTTCCACCGTTTGGTCAATTTGCATATTAGGCTTTTCTTATATAGGATAGGGTCCAACAGAGAGGCAGATGAACAGACAAAGAGAAGTAAAAATGACATGACAGTTTTTGACCAACAATAGAAGGATGGAGTTGCCAATCAAGAATAGGAACAAAACTTGATTAACCTCTCTCTGCCTTAGTTTTCTCATCAAAATGAATCAAAATGATAAGGTTGTGAAAGTTAAAGAAGTTGTTACAAGCCAATGCTTAGGATTGTGCCTAGTACATAAAAAACAAGTGTTAGCTACTGTTCTCATGAGTCTGGTTCTCTCCGTGCTTAATTCCTTCAGAGAACTGAGCACCATCGGATAGGATCTTGTTTGTTTTTCATTGTCCTCTCTTTCCTCCACCAAAATGAAGTTTCACGCGGTCAAGAATCTCATCTGCACGTTCATGCTGTGTCATCAGCTTCTACAATGGTGTTTCAACCTTAATATATGCTTGATGAATACTTATGAGGAGAAGCATGAAAGGATATAACACTTAGTCTGAATTTCCCATGACATCACTGCTTGACATATGTACTGTCCATCTCATACACTCATTCTTGCTCATTTGCAGCTTAGAAAATTCAGTCACTAACATTAAGGAGGGCTTTACCAGGAGGTACACACATAGGTTAGATAGTTTACTCAGAAGATCTCTCTGTGCAATGCCTCAATGGAGGGGAAAGTTCTGCCTAAATGCAGCCATTAGCAGGCGCTCTGAGATTCAGGCAACATAGTCTATGGCTGAAATCAATGCACCAGGTTGTTCTTTAATTAGCAGAGCCTCTGCCCTGCCTCCACCCCCTGGTTGCACTGGCAGGATGCCTCTCATCTCTGGGCTTGCTTGCCATCCCACGATGGTGTAGCTTGCTGTGCATGGCTGGAGAAAGGCAGGAAAAGGGCAAGGAGCCAATTAGATTGAAATGGAATCCGGTCTTTGGAGGCCTCTTGTCAGGGTGAGGAGTATTGGATGTTCCCAAAGATGACAGATGCTTCTTTATTTGGCCTGATCTCAGGGGTGAGAGGTCATTTGTAAATAAGATTTGCTCTATTTGGTATGGCAAGTCCTGTTCTGCATGCCTTACTTTTTTTTAGTCCCTGAGTCTTTTTCTCTGTGTTTTGACATGTTTGCTCCCAGAAGAAAGGTTGTTTCGTCTGAAATGAATATTTCAAGTCCTTGGGAGCAGCTGAGTAGCAACCAACAGTTAGACAGGTTCAGTGAGTACACCAGCCATCAGTTCACAGGGAGCTAAAATGACCAATGGGAAGAGAAAAGAGGGAATAACTGGTGTGATGGATGGATGGATGAATAGATGGATGGATGCATGAGTAGATGCATGAATGAGTGAGTGAATAGATGAATGAATGAATGAATGCATCAATGAATTAATAAATACATGAATGAATGAGTAAATGAGTGAAGCCTCAGAAATTATTTCCTCTGATTTGAGCTACGAAGAGAGGAAGTAAACTAAATTATATTTTTTAGTCTTTATGCTGTTGGCCTGTGTAAATTTAGTGTTTATTATGGGTTATAGTCCATGAAATATAATCTTCAAGTAAATAATAACCCATTCTGAGTATAAACACAAATTTTAATTCAAATCAGGGACTTTTTAACACATGTCCATAAGTATCCATGAATTGCTTGAAATGTGTTTTTTTTTAATGTACTTTTTAACACATGTCCATAAGTACCCATGAATTGCTGGAAATGTGTTTTTTTAATGTATTTAGTCAAAGAAAGCACTTCCTATGGGGCAGTCATTTTAATGTTTTAGAACTATTATCTCATGGAACCCCCATAGCCCCAGGAAGTAAGCATTGCTATCCTCACACAAGTAAGATCACTGAGAGACTAAGTGGATAACTAGGATTCACAGCTAATAAGTGGCGGAGCCAGGGTTTCAGCTCAGGAAGTTTGGATCTAATTGCCTATACAGTGTCATGATAGGTCAAGGCGAGGGCCTGGATATGGAGTTGCTTTTTGGTTGTGTTTTATTAAGGAGGGTGTGCTGAGAGGAATCAGCACATCTCATAGAATCCAAGGCCAACAGAGCAGACGCTCACATAAGGGATCAGAACCAGAGCATGCCAGGTCGTCAGGAGCCTTCATGGTGTCTCTCTGGTTGTGAAAAGCTATGGCCAGTGTGGCTTTTGGGTTCAAAGGCTTGGAGAAAGAGCTGATGCCAAATTAAAACACAAGACAAGAAATAATAATTTTGAAATTATGGGGGAAGCCAGGGAAAACTTACTGTAGGAGTCCAAGTTCCACTGAGTCTCCGTTCCCAGCTGCTTTTATTTACTAGAATACACAATTGCCTTTTAGGAATGCAAACAGACATATCAATGTAATGTTTAATAAACAGTAAGATTATCAGGTTTGGGGGAGTTTGCTTTAGGCCATTGAGTCAGCAGTAGGTAATAAAATGCAAATATTCACCCTGTGAATATCAAAGGAGCCCAGGTCAGCCTTCTGATGGACTTCTCACATTTATATTAATTACTGTTGATCTTGGTTTCCAGCATCCGGTGTCTTAGTTCTTCTCTGCATTATCTCTGCAAAACCGACCTGTGAACCCACCCATCAGCCTGAACCTGGCCCCTCACAGCTGCCCAACATACAGCCCCAGCTCCGTCTCACTCTCACATTAACCTCTCCTCAGTGACTCTAAAGATAATAGCAACTGGCCTAAATGGACAGAGTTAAAAAGTTTAATTTCCGGAAGTGTCGTCAGACATTCGGAGTTGTACTGCAGCAGCCTATTCAGAACCCCACCCCATTCCATGCTCCTTCCTTCATGGTGTTGAAATGTGGGGTTCGGGGTGCAGATTTCTCTTCCCATGGGTTCTTGTCCTCACGAAGTTTGAAGAATAAACTCACCGACAAAAAGTCTTCTTTCATAAAAAATGTAGACGTTTATTGGAAGCAGATGCAAACTCCATCTGGGCAGGGGTGTCCCCAAATGGGACCCCTTGGGGACGGGCCCCCCTCCAATGGGAAAAGCCTGCTCTCTTTAACAGGAAAATCAAAAAGTCCCTACCTCGTGTCCCTTTGTCTCCAGTTTATATATGCTGCAGTTCTTTGTTTGAATCTGACCTTTTCTTATTGGTCCCTTTCCTTAATTTGGGACCCCTGTGTTTTCCTCATTGGTCATTCTGCTGCATAGAATTAGTTTTCGAAGCTCAAAGCCCACATGGTGTCCCCCTGTTTCTCTCCCCCTTATCTTGCTGGTTGGAGTTGGCTTAGATCTCCCAACTGCTCAAACCAGAGATATCTCTGTCCTTGGTTTGTAGCTGTTTTAGTTGCTCAGGCCAGAAATACCCCTGTCTGTCCTTGGTTTATGGCTGTTTTAATTGCTCAGACTAGAAATGTTTCCATCTGCCTGGACCCCCTCTTCCCGTGGCATTTCTCTATCCTCTGCACAAGTAAGTTAAGCACCCTGGCATCTCCAAGTCTCCATCTAAGTATTCCTCACCCATAGACCCTCCTCATTCCCTAAACCTTCCTAATTAAGCTAGCTAGCTAACCCTTTCAGTGTGAGCCCCAGGCAGCAAACCCTTTTTATAAACTTTGCTTTTCCGCTTTGATAGAATGAATATTGTTAAGCAGGTCAGCCTCACCCTAATGACCTCGGAATCCTCACGGCTCAGGAGGCGTGAGCCTTCCATCAGGACAGAGCAGCACTGTCCTAGGCGTCCTGCTCCAAAAAGAGTGTGAGTTTACACCGGCCCAGCATAGGAAGGCCCGCCTGCAACTTCTCACCTTCATACTCTTGCAATCATAACATTCGCACCCATACTGACACACATTCCTTCACACACTCTTCGGCACCCACAACCTGTACTAAAACTGGCCTACTTACTGCAACCAGTGTCGCCCAGTTGTCAGCTGAGTGAGCTGACACCACCCATATAACAAAAGGCAGTTGTGCCGAGTCAAGAGGTAGAATGACTTTTGATCACGTGGCTCCCTGAGCAAACATGCAAATCATATGCTTGTCCATCAGAGCTACAATTTTTGACCAAAGGAGCATCTCTCTTTGAAAAGCTAACCGACATGGTGGCACATGAAGGAAGGAGTTTTCAGCCTGAGTAAGGGCTATAAACTCAGAGGAAACCACCCATGCAGAAAAGCAGCAAGGAGCTGAGCTGAAACCGTTGGGGTACAAGGCTGGTATCTGCAGATTATTCACCAAACAAGAACTGAGGTTTCATAGTCAAAGCCAGCTTGCAGAGGCTTTCAGACATCTCAGCTCCTAAGGAAAGTTTCTAAGTGAGTTCACTTTAATTTTAATTTCGTTTAAAGATCCCTGGAGCAAAGAAGAGGGCTTAAGAGGCTTGTTAGAGAGAGATTTGCCAGGAAAGAAAGCCAACATTTTCATTTCAAACTTCATTGCACTCAGATTTTTTTAAAGCCTCTTAAAAAAATAAAAGCAAGAAAAAAAGAACAGAATAAAAATTATAATGTAGCCTTTCCATTCAGTATTTGTGTTTGCAAAAGCACGCATTTGCGGGGTTCTTTTTCCCTTCGTATGTTTTCATGAATAGTGTTAGTATTTTTATGTACATAAGGTTTCCACAGGGTAATACCTATTCATAACATCACTCCTGTGGGAAATAAGGGCTTACATTAAGTCAACTAAATTTGCCAGCCGAGAACAATTAGGTTAGTAGTTGCAGCTCAAGTATATTCAGAGTAGCCATCAGCTCGCCGATGCCTTGGGAGAAGTTACAGGGCATTGCAGAACTTTTCTCAAGGAGACGGGCAACTTCTTTCGAGCCCTTTGTTGCTGCTGCAAAAGGAAAAAATTCCAACCTCGCCATTAACTTTGGAGCCCGAGAGACCTGCACTTAATTCCTAACTGGTCCCTTTTGAATCCGTTTGGTCTTCAGGCGGTCACTTAACCTCCGGGGCTGGGTCTCTTCATTGTGAAATGGTAATGATAAAATCTAAGTTTTGAGAGCATCCACTCCACAGCGCCTGGCACACAGGACGGACCAGATAAGTGGTGGCCCTAGTTATTTTGTTTTTGACAAAGACGACAAAGATGTTTCTACTAGAGGTTTGGGATCATTTTCAAACAAGCTGGCTCTGTGTATATGGCTCTCTGGAAGGCCTGCTACAGTTCCAGGCCATGGTTGTAAACCCATTTGATAATTCATCTGAACTCAACCAATAGCTATTCAGCAAGTATTGCTTCTGAATGCTCCTCCCTCTCTGAAAGCAATAGGTTTGCACAATAAAAGGATTGCACAATCCTCCCTTTGTCGTCTGTTCTGCTTTTGGAAAGAAGTCATTTATTTGGAGGAAGGTAGGAGGATAGATTAAGAAGCTGCCTCCCTGTGGCTGGTCTTGGCCCCTGCGGCCCATTCTCATGTACTTGGGCCAGAAGGGCTCTAATCCTGTCACTTCCCTGCCTAAAACTCTGCAGGAAGCAGCCTTCCCAGGCCAGCTGGCCCTCGTCTGTCTCTCCAACCTCAACCTTCACCACTCTTGGCCCCTCACTTCTATGTACTCCATTGGACACTCCTGTGAACTTTCCCTAATTTGCATTTATATTCAAATCTTGCCCATTGCTCAATAGTGTCATTATACCTATTTTTTTTTTAATCTCCCACAAGTTCAGGATCCTATCCAGCATCATACATTACATTTAGTTGTCCACTCTTTTTAGTCTTTTTAAATCAGACACAGTCCCTCTGCCCTGTGACCTTTGACCTTTGAAAAATGTAAACTAGTTGTTTTGTAGAATAGCTCCCAATTTGAGGTTTTTCAGTGTTTCCTTGTGCCTACCACAGACGTGATGCCATGACCTTCTAAGTATATCATATCAAGAGGCCCAAAATGCCAGGTTATCCCAGTATCCGTGATATTTGCTTAGATCTTTTGGGTAAGGTGGTACCTGCCAGGTTTCTCTACTATGAAGTGATTCTTTTTTAACATTATAAGTAATTATTTTTTGGGGGGGAGGGGGGGAGATACTTTGAAATGATGGAAATGTCTAGTTGCTCATCAAAGTCTCATCCATTGGGCTGGCATTCATTTTATATCTGCTTAATTTTTAAGGAAGCTTATTTTACATTGTTAATAAAGAAAAATAAAGAATAGGATGATGATAAATGGGCTCTTTCAACCACCCCACCTAAAATACCTGCATCTCCCATGTCAACCCAATCTCTTCATTTATGAAGATCTTATCACCTAAAGTTGTGAGAAGACTCATATGCATGGCACTAGCCAAGGCAGTATTTCTCATTTGCATTTTCCACCCTATTCTTGAATTATCTTTTCATTTCCTTTTTATTTTTTTACAATAAAAAAGAATCCATAAAAGAGGCATATTTTTTATAATGTGAAAGAAGATACACAGTATTATTTCTGGCTTGTCAAATGTCATAATATGGCTTCTGGTCACATTATGATGGGCATGAGTAATTGCATTTATTTTTTCATGCTTGCTACAAAGGACTCACTTAGGACTCTGAAGAGCTTCTTATAGCCGTGGGGTTTGTGGATTGAAAATCATTTGGATTGATTAAAGTTATGAGGAGAATTATTATAAGGGTCAGATCACATGGGCACCAGGAAGGGAAAATATTACCATTTAAACGAGCAATGGGATTTTTTTCTCCTTAAGTGAATCATATTTACAGTGACAGGTGGGGTAGCTCCTTATAAGATTAATAATACCTGACGTTCACTCAGCCATTTATTCAAAAGAAAATTATCCTGTGTGAAACACCATTATATACAACTTTTAACTTACCAAGGATATCTTTGCATAACATCCTTCTGGGTCTTTAAGCAAGATTTGGCTAAAAGGAACCTTGACGAATTTCCCATAGGTTTCACTTAAAGACCTCAGAAATAGAAATATCCCAGATCAAGCAGTATTTGTCCACTGTCTAGGGAGATTGGCTACTTGACAGGCACTCAGTTTCCGAAACCACCAAGTGGAGTGGAGAGGAAGGAAGAGATCAACCACCCTCCAGCCCCGGTCAACAAGATCTGAAAAAGCCAGCTGGTGTTCCTGGGACACCACATAGCACATCCTAGAATGTCCTGGAAAAGAATCTCTCTCTTCTGTTCCACCTGTCACTGTCCTTTGAGGTTCTGGACACAACTGGGGTTCTTCGAAATATCATCGGTGTCAGAAAAATTTAGAGCTGGAGAAAACCTAAAGAACAGATACCTTTCCCTTCAAGACATGTCTCAATGTACTTTTATGTACTATTCAATTTGTTCCTCACTGAAAGCTTGTGAGAAAAGTCGAGTAAGAATAGTTTTCCTCATAGTATGGTGAGGAAACTGAAGAACAGCCAGGTGAAGGGACAGTTCAGGTTTAGCAATGAACCAGACCTAGAGTTCTGACCTCTGGGGTCAGAACTGAGAACTGCAACTAGGTCATCAGAATCCCTTCCCCTTAAATGCTTTCGTGGCACTTATCACAGTGTTGTGTATTATTTATATGACTAGAGGCCCAGTGCATGGATTCGTGCACCGGTGGGGTCCCTTGGCCTGGCCTGCACCCTTGCGCAATCCGGGACCACTTGGGGCTGTCAGAGAGACAGTTTCTGCCCGATCTCCGTAGGCCTGACCCAGATAGGAGGGAGCCTGATCCTGTGTGCTGAGCGTCTGCCCCCTGGTGGTCAGTGCACATAATAGTGACCAGTCAAACGGGTCGAACAGTTGAATGGTCGCTTAGGCTTTTATATATATATAATTTGCTCAATGTCTCTCAGCCTAGAACAAAAATGGATTATGGGGATTGAATCTAGTTTTCTCACATTGTATCCCAATACCTTCCTTGGATGGATGGGTGGACAGAGGGTGGATATGAGCCGCTATACCACATATTTCTTCTGACCATGGAGACCTCATGTGTCTCTTTTCAGCACGTAGCTTGCTGCCAGAAATGGCCCTGTCAGTGGACTCATCTTGGCACCGGTGGCAGTGGCGTATCAGAGATGGCCTCCTCCCGTCCGCATCAGAAGCCACACCACTGCTGTCCCCGGAGAAGGAGAGGCAGAGCTACAACCTGACGCGGCAACGGATCGTGTTCCCCAACAATGACATATTCCACCAAGATTGGGCAGAGGTCTCCAAGAGATACTCAGGCAACAGAATCTGCACAACCAAGTACACCCTCCTCACCTTCCTGCCCCAGAATCTCATGGAGCAGTTTCACAGGTACACTTGGCCAAGCAATGCTCACTTGAAGCACATACCTGCCACTCAGAGGACCTCAGAGATGCGCACTAGGGGCCACCTTTCCTTTAAAGTCCAAACGCATGTACATTGGAAGTCTTGTCATTCATTCATTCAGTAAATATTTATGCAGATTCTTCTCAGATATTAGAGATTCTGTACAGATTCTACTCCGTATTAGGCCATCTGTTGAGTTTTAGAAATACATGAGAAACAAAAAGAGACTGCCCTGAGTATATTGTCCAGTGAAAGAGACATTAATTTTACTAGTTATATAAACCGATGTAAAATTATAACTCAGATATTCCCCAAGGAGAGACATATGGTGCTGTTAGAGGAAGAGGGAAATCTGGCCTCATTAAGAAAGTCCAGGAAGACTTCCGGGAGGAACTGATCATTGACGTATAACCTGAAAGAAGAGAATGTGTTAACTAGGTGAAAAGAGGCAGAGAGGAGTCGGAGAAGGGAACCAGGAGACTGTTCCTGCAGATGGATCTTCACGTACAAAGGCACTGTGGCAAGGGGGAGCAAGATGCACTTGGAAAACTTAAAAATGCAACCCACTCTTTAGAGATGACATATGCAATATCATCTTTTCATTGTAAAGCAAAATGTGCACTTCGATATCATCCTAACTTTTGTAATTATTGTTATAAGCTACCATTTATTGAGCAACTGCCATGCTCCAAAACCCTCTATTGTGTACATAAATATTAGCTCATGTAATATCTATAAGAGCCCTTTAAAAGTAGGCAGTACTATCCCTATTTTACACAAGACAAACAGGCTCGGGAGGTCACACAACGAGTAAACAATAGGAACCCAGTTTGAATCTAGATAGATTTGGCTTCACAGCCCTTACCATAATGTTCAAGGTGACACTGAAAAAGAGCGTCATTTTAGTTGGTTAAAGGCCAACAGTAGAAATAGTGTGGAGAGTATATTTTTCTTCTCCATGATATTCACTCACACCTTGCTTGCCCTTCCAGGTGGGCCAACCTCTATTTCCTGTTCCTGGTGATTCTGAACTGGATGCCCACCATGGAAGTTTTCCACAGGGAAATCACCATGTTACCATTGGCCACTGTGCTGTCCATCATCATGGTCAAGGACGGCATGGAGGACTTCAAGCGGTACTGCTTTGATAGAGCAATTAACTGCTCCCACATCCAGATATATGAAAGGTAAGAGGATCATTCTCCTGTTGTCTCTCTCATAAATAGGTCATACAGACTTATCAGCACTTTCAAAAAGTTGGTCTCTCCTCATATAGTTTCTTACATTCACTTAATTCAGTGATTCTCAACCAGGGCAAGTTTGCCCTGCAGGGGACATTTGACAATGTCTGGAGACATTTGTGGTTGCCATTTTGGGAAGGAAGGTGCCACTGGTATCTATCTAGTTGGTCTTGCTAAAGGATAATGCTAAACATCTTACAATATATGGGACAGCCCCCACAGCAAACAATTATTATCCAACCCCATTATTTTATGCCCCTATGGCTACTATTTAGAGAAGGGATGGAGTAGGGAGCTAACATTATTTTATGTCAAAAGTGCTGAGACTTAGAAACCTTCATTTCACTTGTATAAACTCTCATATACTTAAACATAGCGATGTTATATTATTAGGAATAGGCTAAGAGCTCAAAAATCAAACTCTAGTATTGACTGGATCATCTCAGAAGACCAAATTGAGGAGCAGATCTTAGAGGGTGACAGGCAATTTCTCCCAAACAAGAAAATGAATACCAGTTTTCAAGCATTTGAGCTTCTTGGTTAAAAATCCTTGCCTTTAGAACTTAACCAGATAGGTTTTAGGACCCAGAGTAGGCACACCTGTTCTTGACTGCCCGGGCTGGAAACGAAAGATACCTGTGGGTGACGTCTACATTCCAACAGGTGGAGTCTCAACAAGTAGGAGGAAGTGCCCTGGCAGGTGGACACCTGCTCTTTGCAAGCTCTTTCCTTGTCAGATTTCTCCCCGGGTGTTTGTGGACCAGCTTTTTATTTTTAATATGCCTTGTAAAAGAAGAGAGGAATTTTCAGCAGAGAAGGGAGGTAAAAGATGTCAGGGACGTGACTGGCTGGTTGCTGAACAATGAAACTGATCCGAGGAAAACCTCCTTCCTGTGGAACTCGCATGCCATCCTATGAGAATCAAAGAGACAGGATTGAGCAGAGATGAGAAAGGAAGGAAAGGGAAGGCGGAAAAGGAAAGAAGACAAGAAACGAGTGGTGGTCTCCAACCTGCCCTTCGAAGGATGTTCCCACAAAGAGAACCCCAACAGACATTACGGTGGGAATCAAATTAAGACGAGCAAGTACACTGTGCTGTCCTTCGTGCCCAAGAACATCTTTGAGCAGCTACACCGGTTTGCCAATATCTATTTCGTGGGCATTGCTGTTCTGAATTTTGTCCCCGTGGTCAATGCTTTCCAGCCTGAGGTGAACCTGATACCCATCTGTATCATCCTGGGGGTCACTGCCATCAAGGATGCTTGGGAAGACTTCCGGAGGTACAAATCCGATAAAGTGATCAACAACCGAGAATGCCTCGTCTACAGCAGGTAAAGCAAAAATCCTTCGGGGATGTCTCGTGGGCCCAGCTCTGTTCTGTCTGTGGCTGCTGCCCCTATGGCTACTATTTAGAGAAGGGATGGAGTAGGGAGCTAACATTATTTTATCTCAGTGAAGCTGTTCAGTTCTTCACAGTGAAGATTATGGTCTAAAACAAACAACAACAAAAAAAAACAAAAAACAGGAAACAAAAATTAAAATAGAGGCTTGACTCAATTGTTCAGTTGTTTATTAAAATTTGGCCTTTATTATGTGACATTTACTGTGCTGTATCAAATGTGTTCAGTATCTAAGAATTTTGCATCAGTTCTCGTGTATTCTTAGTCCTGTGTGGCCATGAGCACATTAGAGTTCAGAGCCCCTCCAGGGCAAGAGGCATGGCTGTTTGGGGAGCAGAAGAGTGTTGTATTAGGAGAAGCAGCATCGGAGACACACTGCCTGAGTTGAACACTGTCTCTACCCTTAGGGAACTGTGTGACCTTAGGCATCTGACCTACTCTCTCTGAGCCTCATTTCTGCATTCAAAAAATCGAAACACTTCTGGGGTGTTCCCAATGATGGCACAAGATAATCCTTAGGAAGTGCTTAGCACTATGCCCGACATACAATAAATGCTCAATACGTAAGCTGTGACTGCTTTATTTTTGGAATGTAACACTCATCTTAGCTCCATCATTAAGCCTGTCCTTAAGCTTTCTCTCAGATGTTGCCCCAACCAAAGCAAAAACTGCACACCACCTGCCTTGCCACATTGTTATTTTATGCATGTCATTGGTTTAAAGAGGTTCCATCGAGCAATGGACCAAACTCGTTGTTTGGAAAAGGACCCGGTCTTGGTCAGTAGGGGAAGAAAATAGCGTTATTGTGTGCCTCAACTTTGTAACGTAGCCTGGAAGGCAGCCGAGCCTGGGCTTGCAGAGGCTGCCGGACCGAGTGCATGCTGGGCGGGCAGGTAGACGCCTTAGCTGATTGACTCACCGGCAGGTGAGGACTTGACTTGTTGGCAAATAAGGAACATGTCTCGCTCAAGGAGCACTATCTGTCTGACGTTTTCCCTCTGGCTCTGTCAACCTTAATTCAGCAGAAGTTCCACAGTCGCTCTGACCATTCTTGCTGCAAGTTGTGCGCTGCAGCCGTACGTGTACGTGTACGTAAGGTCTGCTTCCTTCTAAGGAGGGGTCCTCTTCCTCAACTTGGACCTGCTGATGGGAGGGTTTCTGAGCCCAGCTTCACTTGGAAAATTGTCACCAGGGAAACTTCTAAGGAGACATGTAACACAGGTGACTCATTCGTCTTTAGGACACCCCCAAGAGAATCTCCACTTTCTCCCTCAGCTTCAGATGAGCTTCCAGCCATTCCTACGTCTAAAAAAAAATTAATCTCAAGGCTTTTGGTTTGGGTTGTTGTTTTCTCAGCTAGACCCAATTGTCCTGAATGTTGTTGGCACAACCTAGAGTTGAGATTTAGTCATTCCTCGCCTGTGAATAGGAATTTGTAAAGAGAAAGAAAGATGACTGCTGGGATCCCATGCCTTTCTGTGAAGAGGCTGGCTTTGAAGAAAGCACGGGTTTCACCTGTCACCAATCCACCCCATCGCTTTGTTTCCCACCTTTCCCCTTAGTTGTTGTTTTCAGAGAAGATAGGGAGCCCGGAAGCTGGCTTCTTGGGGAGGGATGCCTGTGGACCTCAATTAGGCTGGTCCTGTTCTCCCTGCTCTGCCAGAAATCCTCTGTCCTAAGCATCCCAGAATAATGGGGCTATTCTTCGGGATAATGTCAGTGTAGATCAGACCACAGACTGGCCTGTGCTGGGTGCTCCAGCCTGATGGAGACCAGGCTGCTATACTTCTGTTCTCAAAACAACTTCCAGGGAATAACAGAGAATAATCCCAGCAAAAAGGGACATTAGTCCACAGGCTCACTGACAAGGAGGGACATTGGGGGGTTATTGTGACAGTATTTCCCAAGGTGTATTTAGTTAATAATAGGGACAAAGACATGGTCTCTGAGAAAAGACATTCACGCCCCCCTCCCAAAAATAATATATGCTGGCCCTCCTAACCCCCTGGCCCATGAAGGACTAAGAAAAGATGCACAGTAAAGAAACTTGTTCATCATTGACTCACTCAGTTGTTTGGAAAAGGACATGGTCTTGGTCAGTAAGGGAAGAAAAGAGAGTTACTGTGTGTCTCAATGTTGTAACGTAGTTGTTGCAAACTTACTGAACCTTGGAAATATTTTTTAATAATTATCACTTTTTCCAGGATAGCAAAATAATTGACTACTGGGCCAGGAAGGTAATTGAATGAAATAGACTGGGTACAAGGAGGAAAGCAATATTTTTTGTGTGGTTATAAATGACAACTGACAGCATTAGCGTTAGGGTACAATTGAGAGTGGCGGCGACTGTGGCAAATAGGAGGTGCCCATGTGTTCATCTCAAGAGGCAAAGATGGCCACTGAGCTCTAGCTGGCTACTATGTGGAAATACAGAGTGGAGCAAAAGTAGGTTTACAGTTGTGAGCATGCAGAACACAGAGTTTATCTTGTTTTATTAATTCTTAATTATTGTGTTATTTTCCATATGGACCACTATAAGCATACTTTTGCCCCACCCTGTATAGGCTTGGTGTTGCTGGATTGCCTGAGTTTTATTGGAGAAGCTAGAATTAATATTTTTATTTGAAATAACCTGAGTTTTACATTGTAACTGATTGATTTTTTTCAAATACTTCAGACCTATTTTATTTGACATAAAGTTTTTATGTTGCCTATGAGCCCCCTAACTTGAAAATTTTGCACTATACTATCCTAGGAATCTGAAGTCTCTGCAAAAGAATGATTAGTTTCTTCTTTTGAGATATCTTCAATGAGGGAACCTCTTAACCTCTTTGGGTAGAGAGGAGGTATGATCTTCAAGGGAGAATGCAGGCCTAGGAGCCAGGAAGCCTATACTCTAGGCCCAGATCTGTGACTACCTACCAATACAGTCAACTCTTGAACAGTGTCATTTTGAACTGCACAGAAATCCACACAGTTCAAACTTGAGTTGCTGAAGAGTCAATGGTAATAACTTAGAAAAGTCATTTAAATCTCTAGGTCTTAGTTCATACTTTTGTAAAATTTAGGAGTCACACTAGGTCTTGCACTGTGAAAGAATGGAATGCACAGCCAAATAAATGTGGGAAATGGTACAACAATGCTTATTAACCTAATAAAGTTTCTGGTGTACCCTCCTTAAGTAACCTAACCAACTTTGTTTGACTCAGTTGTGTCAGTTGAAATGTTTTCTGCTGCAAGCAGCAGAAAGCTCAGCTCAAACAAGTTTAAATGACAAAGAGACCTGTTGGTTTAAGTCATTACAAACATTCTGAGGTGGGCATGTGATCAGACACAGTTCAGTCTGCATTCTAGATCCTGCATTTAGCGGTCCTTTTCATTGAGTCCCCCTGTATCATCTTTATTCTTAGGCAAACTTCCCTCATGGCAATAAGATGGCTGCAGCAGCTCCAGCCTTCACATCTACAAAGGATAATTCACAAAGGGATAAAAAAAGGGCACTCTGAAAATATTCTTGGAAAATTGAGTCCCTCCTCACAGGCCAGAGACCACAGTGGGTCACATGCCCATCCCTGGACCAATCCCTGTGAGCAGGAGGTGGAATTATGCTAATTAGGTTATATCTGAGTCACAGAGTCCAACATGCAGTCTGCTTCCCTGAAAACATCTGAGCTACCCAGAGAAGATGGAAAACCAAAATGAGGGGGGCGGGGAATAAGATAGTGTCTGAGAAGGGGAACAGATGTTAGAGAGGACACCTCCATGTCCTTAAAATTGCTCTCATCACCTTAAAATTCTTTCGAGCCTAGACTCTTTATAAATTGCCTTCCACATATTAACAGACTGGAACATATACATTTTGGGACATTGTGGACTGCATATCCCTAAAGTTCTTCCAACTCTGAAGTAGTTCCATTCTATGAGAGACCCCAGAATAGGAAATGCCAGATAGTGTTAGTTATTATGTTAACTGACGGATGCTCAATGGCACTTCCTTTTGTCAAGTATCTATGATACATGCAGGATGTCAGGCAAAGAATACAAGATCAGAGAGGATAATTTTTTTTTTCTGAGAAGCAACAGAAAAGCTTATATCTCAAGCACTAGCTCTATCCCTTTTGTCTCAGAGTCACACATTTGAGAAATTGATGTCCGTTTGGGGGGAGTTATTTTCATTTTTGTGCAATTGAATTCTAGGGCCCTTCGACTTTTGCTGAACCTAACCCCATGCATCATCCAGCCTGCACATGTTTAGACTGTGAGGGAATCTTCTCGAAAACACCAGCAGCCTTGTTAACAAACTCACAATCCTGTTAGAGCATTTTCTTTTAATATAGCCACTGTGCTTGTGGTCTAAAGGTGACCCATTAATCAGATTCATGGAATGACTTAAAGGAGAGATGAGCTTTGGAATTGGATTAGCTTTGTTTCTCCCAGAACTCAGTTTAATGAATCTAGAAACCTTACCCAGCAAGAGATTTTTTTTTTCGTACAGTTTAATAAATTTTTTTATTTGTATTTAGAACACATGCAGTAAAGGAGCAGGAGTGGGAACCAAGAGAATGCAGGCCGGTTTTTGTATTTTGTATATTATAATGTAGCAAAAGTGCTTAAGGGGCCAGGTGCTCCATTTATTCCTCTGTTTAGCAAATATTAATTCACGACTGAGTGTGTATGCACCACCGTGGGCCCTGGGTGCCCTCGAGGGGCTCTCAGTGGTCCAGGGGTCAGGAGACACCATGGGCATTGGTAGCCTATGTACAAAGGGCCACGTTCCCACAGAGGAGATGGTGACTCATCTGCACGTGACAAACATCCAGGCCAAGGGAAGCCTTCCCTGAAGAGGTGACATTTCAGGAAGGACTGAAGGATGAGCAGCATTTAGCCAGGCAGAGGGGACACCTTTCGGGTCACAGTCTGTTCACGTGTCAACTAAAGGCTGTGTGTGTGGCCTGGGCTGCTATCAAAAGGACCAGAAGCGAGAAATGTCAGAAACGGAGGAGAGCAATGACTCAGATGAAAATTTCTTAAATTCTGACACTTTGCCAAGACTTGGAGATTGTCTTTTCTGTAAGTGCGGTGGCTGCTGTAACAGACATAATTGCAGATGCTGCAGGAGAGCGGGCCTGATTTCCTGTGCCAGTGCCCCCACTGGGAAGCCTGAGAATGAGGAAGCAGAGGTCCTGCCCCTGGGTCTGCCACTCATTAACCGCATGACCTGGATGAGGCTGCTTAAGCAGTTGGGGCCCCATTTGTCTCGTCTTTAAATGGGGATCAAAATGTGGTACCTTTGTGAAAAGATGTACAGGTGACATGCAAGAGGGCTTGAAAGTCACGCAGAAACAAAGTGTACAATGCAATGTGAAAGTGTGGAAGGTAAAGCAGTCTCTTAAATGTCTAAACAGTGACATTTAAAATGTGACATCTTACTGGATGCTTGGCATCAAGGACTTTGACATCAGACCCGGGATTGTCATCTCAGAACTAGATGTGTGGATATATGTAATTGCTTGATCACTTGAGCCTCCATTTCAATATCTGTAAAATGGGGACAATACTAGCACCTATCTATGGATTGTATGAGATAATCCTTATAAACCATTTAACTCAGTGCCTGCACCATAAGTAGTAGCACTAAGTAATTTTTTTTTTTATTCCAGGCACTTCAACTCTAATTTTATCAATGGCAGGCCCAGCCTGAGCCTTCATTCTTCTTGCTACATTCCCCCTACACACAAGGGAGGAATTGCTTATTTTATTAGTAAAAATCAAATACATTCACAAAGCCACATTTTCCAGTGGGCAGGGTTACAATGTTTTAAAAGCAAAATCCTGTGCTCTGTTCTCTCATTTCTCATCTATTCTATGAGCAGAATTTGAAATCTGAATTCAGGAAATCCCTCTGTGGCCTGTCTTCCCCACTTGCCTCCTGCCCCTTCCATGCCACACCACACCTGAGTATACTCATACCAAGATTTAGATTGAGGCGAGGGATGTAGTTGGTCTCATTTAGCCCAGAGCCTAAGCCACTTCATTTAAGCCAACATCTAACAGAGAGTATGTATTAGAATATCATTCTTGGGCAGCTATTAATAAAGCAGCTGTTTGGACCCATGCTGCTATTATTTCTTCCAAATAGCAGCTCTCTGGGGAACCCAAAGAGATGAGATGATGGACAGGGCAGAATTTGGGTTTTTCCAGGGCTATTCTTACATCTAAATACAATCACAAATCCATTTTCCCCCTAAAATTACATCTTGGGTCGCTGCAGGTATTAAATGAGATAATGCATGTAAAATGCTTAGCACAGTACCTGGCATTCAGTAGCACTCAGAAAATGTTAGCTAAAATATTGCTAAGGAGGATTCTATAACCTTGATAGCCAGCAGTCATCGTGAGCTTGACGCTAGGGGAGTAAGAAAGAAAGACCATTGGCCGGGGCTTGGAACCAGAGAAGAAAAGACAAACTCTTTGCCATAGAACCGGGCTGCAAGCTGTAATAACATAGCAAAATGTGCCTGGGGAAAGAATCTAAAAAATGCAGACAACAAAGGAACATCAGTCATTTGAAGCATGACGATGAAAAGCACCCCTGGCTGGAGTTTGTGGACCAGCAGACCATTGCATCCATCCCACAGGTCAGCTGCAAACTAGGCTCCTCTTGGGAAGCGTTAATTTTGCAAGTGCCCACCCTCCTCCCACTGCTGGGCCCTAGGCTCACAGAAGACTATACACTGTTTGGGCCAATTCAGCTTGTCATTTCAGGATAGGGTGCATGAGGTCTTCCCTGAAACTCAATGGGTGGAAGAGTCATAAAGCAAGAACTCAGGCGTCACCAAAGCTCTGCACTGTGTCAGCATGATGAGTATTTCAGCAAATGAGGATTTACGGCCTCTGTTGGCCACTAAGGAGCTCACAATATGGAAAGGTGAAGCTTCTGTCCTCAAGCCAGCCTCCTTGATGCCTATGACACCACCTTCTGAGGCCTCATCTGCTTTGCACCTCCCTCCCAAACAGAACCAGGAGACCACAACAAGCCATGAAGCCCTTACAGCTGTCACTCATATGTCCTGATAGACACGTCTATAAAGATAACCTTGACCTTACAAGATAACCTTTTGGGGCCTAAGTTTCTCACCTATGAAATACAGATAATGGTAATAACAAAAGTTGTTTCATTATTAGATAGCTAAGTGGTAATATAGATTAAATGCTGGGTTCATTTCAGGCGCTCAATAGATATAAGCTTGTTATATTTATTACATTAGATTTATATATGATATACATTATATAAATATTACTTATAGTATATTCTATTATATTATCATTATTGGAAGTCTCTACTGGTGAGTCCATAACAAGAATAGCTAGGTTGGATGTTAAAGTGGCTAAAGGTTAGCAAAGCTTCCCTTCTGGTGCCTCATGTTCAAGATAAATCTGCAAGGAATCAAAACTTAATATGTACTGAACACCATCCAGACCCCATGTCAGTGCAGAGCTGCAAGACCCAGGTCATCCAGCTCTCAGCAAGCTTCTTACATGGCTGAAAAATAGAAGACACATGAAGCAGTTAGGAGCAGCTGACTATATTTATGTGGGTTTGCTCTTGGCTCTCTCATCTGTGCCATTGTCTGTTCTTTTGTCAATACCACACTGTCTTGATTGCTATAGCTTTATAGTAAGTCTTGAAGTCAGTCCTCCAACTTTGTTCTTCTCCTTCAATAGTGTGTTGACTATCCTGGGTCCTTTGCTTCTCCATAGAAACTTTAGAATCAGTGTGTCAGGGTCCACAAAAGGACTTGCTAGGCAGCCTGGGTTTTTTTATATATTTTTTATTGATTTTTTTTTTTTTTAACATAGAGGAAGGGAGAGAGATAGAGAGAATATGAGAGAGAAACATCAATCAGCTGCCTCCTGCACACCCCCTACCGGGGATGTGCCCACAACCAAGGTACATGCCCTTGACCGGAATCAAACCTGGGACCCTTCAGTCCACAGGCCGACACTCTATCCACTGAGCCAAACCGGCTAGGGCGGCAGTCCTGGTTTTAAGGGTCTCCTTTTCTGGGAGATTGTCTCAGTAGCCAGCATCTTAAGTCTTCGATCTGCTGAGTTTGGGTCCCTCTTTTCTGGGCTTAGAGAAAGGTTTGGATTTTTAGAGTCCCTTGTGTTTGTACATTGTGTGCTTGGGCCCAAGCCATAGAATGTAATCACGGGCATAAAATGGCTGTCCTTACGGCATGAAGAACACACTGGGGCTGGCTTCATAGTGCTTAGCCTTTGCCAGAACACTAACAGCCATTTGTCCTCCTCATCATCATAACAGAAGCTTGTATTTATTGAGCACTAAGTGCAAAACCCTGAGCTCAATACTTTGCCTGTGTCACATCACCCATCCTTCTGAGGCAAGTGCATATTTTACCTTCAATTGAAAAAAAAAAACAGAGGCAACAAGCGGTTAAGTAACTTGCCCAAGATCACACAGGGCGTAGGTGGTGAAGCTGGGATTCAGGCCCGCTCTTAATCCCTGCCCTGCACTCATTCTCCCTGACATTTCCTTTTACCCTGGGTAGCAGCACTGACCATTCTGAGCTTGACATTCAAGCTTCCTGGAGGATAGCCCAGGTCAGTGCATCATCCTGTGTTAAATTAAAAGTCCCACAGACAAGTAATCCTCCTGATAAATTCCCTCAACTCCAGTTCCTTGAAACCCTTTTTTCTAAAACCCACGTATTTGAGAAATGAAACCTTAAGCATCCTCTTCTCCCCGATCCCTCCCCACCCTTTTATCTGCTTCCCCATGACATCCGGTTGGTTACAAATCTCTCTTGCTGTTTATTTACCTCTTAATAAGCCCTATCTCCTCTCGGAAAGCCATTTAACATGATGCCACTTAATTTCTCCTGGAGGCAGAATCTGCCAGATGGAGTCTTTGTCCCAAGCCACATTGTTGATTTGTCTCATTTTTAAACATCGGTGAACATTCCATGAAATTAAAATAGCAGTCAGTTCCCAGGTGTGGACTCACTGAGCGGAAGGGGGTGGGGGGGTGGACATGTCCACCTGGGTCAGCTGTTCCAAATAGGCTGGATTAGCCAGGGAATGACTTTCTCAGGTGGCTGCCAGCCTGCAGCTGGCCGCATCTGGCTGTCACTCAATGCAGGAGCACGCTTTTCCGCCTCACCTGGACTCAGCCAGTCATCACCTCCTCTGGCTGGAGCCTCGCGGGCTGTGCATCCTTGCCTTTTCCACGTTCATGCTCCTGACAGTTGAAGAGACAAAGTGGACCCAGAGGATCAGGAGAACAACACAGAGTGGCCCAGTGCAAGAAGGCAGTGTCCTTGATGTTGCCCTTTTTTATCCCTAAAATTCCTCTGATTTCATAATATTTGAGTTCATATAAATATAATTCTTTAAATTATGAGGCAGCTAAATAACTAAGCCATATCCCCTACCAAAAAAATTATTTTTTAAGAACTAACACCCCACAATCATGTTTATTTCATACCTTCGTGACTCCTAGACACGCAAGACAGGCTGCGTGCCTGGAGGTCTGCGTGCCTCTGTTGGAGAAGCACAGCCGGGAGATGGGCATCCTGGCTTGGGGAGGGAAGCCTACAATGAGAATGTTTCTTCACCACCGTATGCCATCGTAAAGGAGAGAGGCGTATGTCTAAAGAAAGGACAGAGGCGATTGTTACCAGTGTCGCAGTGACCTCCCTGGGATCCAAGGAATAATGGAAAGAAGACAGAGACTGGTCTGATTTACAACTTCTTTGGTGGCTCCATGGACGTGCGATACCTGTCATCATGGTGGCAATTGACAAAACAACACTACAGCCCAACTCACAGAAGTGACTCTTCACTTAAAAAAATGTATACCACAACCTCATCTCCATAATCTTCCATCACCTTCGTAACCCACATCCCATAATAAGCAGTCAGTCCTTTCTAAGAAAGGAGAAGCATAAGATCCAGTGTTAATCGGTGGAGGTGTGTTGGACTTGCCTTTGATAAGCCTATGTATGCAGCACTCCCAACTGGCATTTGCAAACCTGTGTGCTCTGAAAGCACTGGCAATCAGGAGGCAGCTCAGAGTCCAAGTGTTCTCCTTAAATCCTACCTCAAATGCCAGGTGGAATGCTGAGATTATAGCAATCAATGGTTACCCCAGCATCCCCAAACGCTTTACCCCAAAGGACACAGATGATGAAGAGGGGAGGTAGGGAGGAAGGTAGAAAGTCGAGTGATAAGTCTTTGTTTCTTGGAGAAATTTTGCTGTTAATATTTAAGACTCCTTTCTTAAAGCATGCTTTCAAAAGGGGGAAAAAAGCAATAGAGAAAGCCATCGCTCCATTACCCTATGAACCCATTCCAGTTCCTTTAAGCAGCCTTATATTTGAACATTTAACAGGTGCTCCCAGAGCTGATCTGAAGAGAGACCAATATTTCCCTGAATCCTTCCCTAAATGAGTTATTTGACAGCAACACTGACACTCCCAATGGGGGAGTATCCACCCTAAATAGATCAATAAACAGATCCATGTACTTCTGAAATGACATTGAGAAACAGATCTGGGGTGACTGTCTCTGTTCTTCATGGCAGGAGGGAAACATGATGTGGGGAGGAGAGGAAGCATAAAAGAAGCTGATGGACTGAACGTGCTTAAAACCCTGTGACATGCTTTTCCCTAAAAAGAATTTTTATTCTTATTCCCCCATTAACCCCCTAGAATAAGGACACATATGTAACACCTTAATCAATAAAGAAATTTTTTTAAAAAAAGAATTTTTTAGTGAAACGCTATGGGTGCATTGCCCCCCGCTCCTCAGAAGCAGTCTCAAAGCCCGTGGGTGGACTTAAGCACCGAGCTCTCTGGGAACATGGGTACTTCCCCAGAACTCTGAGGGGCTTGAAAGTTGCAAGGCTGCTTGCTCTCCAGTTCTGAGGGCCCCAATTGCTTTCCAGACTCTAATGAGAGCTCCCCTTGGACTTCCGAAGGGAAGCACATTCACCTCAGGGGACTGAGAGTCTCTGGGAGGGTCTTTTATGACAAGGAAAATAGGGTCTTAGGAAGGCTTGCCTGGGGTTCTCCAGAGGGCCCCCAAAGAAGGGAGGTAGGCATCAAACCCCTTATCCTCCTCGGGATGTTTGTGAAGTCAAAAGGGAAATTCCAGTCATGCCTCTTTCTCTGGAAGAGTGGACTTGTCCTGCCCAGGGCAGCCCAGATTCCAGTAGAAACGGGAGCAATAACATGCCCCGAGGGGCTCAGTGTCAGGAGAGAAAAACAGCAAAGGAGAACCTGCCTCTCCAGGCCCGCTGGGCTCAGTTAAAAAGACCTTGTGCATTAGTGGTTTGCTTCCAACTCCCACATTTAAAGAGGGACTTTCTAAACGCAGCCTGAGACCGAAGAACCCCAACCTGCAGGACAGATCTTGAAAGAAAAATTGAGGGCCCTTGGGAAGTTAAATTCAACTTGGCATGGGACGCATGATGAGCACCTTAAGTTATTTTTAAAATGGTAGAAGATGGGAGGAAGGCTTTACAAAAGGAGAGCTGCTTGAAGGGGAGTGCATTGCCTTGGGTGATAGCAAGTCCTTTTGCTGGCAGTGGACCAACTGAGGCTGCCCTTCCTCCTGAGAGGAGAGGGGGGCATGTGTTTGGGAGGTGGGCTATCCAAGCAGTAAAAACTCTGGGATTTGGTGTCAAGTTGGACCCAGGCTCAGGTTCCAGCTCTGTCTTGGTAAGACCTGGGGAAATTTTTCTTGGACTCTCAATTTCCTCATTTGTGCAATGGATATAATAGTATCTACTCCACTGGATTATTATGCAAGTAAGTGAAGCATTAATTAACACCAGTACTTGGCACCGTAGAAATGCTAAATTTGCCATTATTGCTGCCACTGCTATTATCTGAGCTTGATAAATTGGATGGGAAAAGGAAGTATATAATATCCTTAGATTTCTGTAGTCCTTTGATTCTATTATCTCATGGGTTCTAGCCAGTCAAAGCTCCTGATGCCATCTTCCTAATTCCCTGATGACCCAGAGTTCTCTATTTCAGAACCACGCAGATCTTCCCATACACGGGCCTATATCCTCACCTTTCCTATGGCCACTCTCTTCCTGTAATCAAAAAACGGTCTTTCCTACACCCCAGTTCCTTGCAACCCTGCTTTATACGGTGATAACTGGCTATTCTGGGGAAAAAAGATGTATATTCAAAGTATATGCTCATATAACTGTGTTACCTTCTCCTTTCCTTGGCAGGGAGCAAAAGCTGAGCACAGTCCCCAGTCAACAGCCAACAGTCCATGAAAACTCTAAATGAGTATAAGGATGGATCTTGTATGGTGGGATTTGAGAGATCATGCTTAGCTTTTCTAGAGAGATTCTGGTGGTAGTCATTAGGGGCAAGGTCAAATACAGAGCTGTCTTGTGACAGACTGCCTTGGGAGATATTTCGGTGCAAGTAGGACCTTCCTCCATTCACTCATCAAGTTTCTGGAGAAGCTCAGGACTCAGGCTGACCCCTGTGTTTCTCCCACCCAAGAAAGGAGCAGAGCTACGTGCAGAAGCGCTGGAGGGATGTGCGTGTGGGAGACTTCATCCAGATGCGATGTAATGAGATCATCCCGGCCGACATTCTCCTCCTCTTTTCCTCGGACCCCAGTGGGATCTGCCATCTGGAAACCGCCAACTTGGACGGAGAGACAAACCTCAAGCAAAGGCGTGTGGTGAAGGGCTTCTCGCAGCAGGTAGGGCTCTTCCTAACATCTTCTTTGCAGGCAAGGACAACTCTACTGGAAAGTTGAACATAATCAGGTGGGTAGAGGGGAAGGTAGTGACTGCCTCCTTTTCCCTCTGACATGGGTATTCTCCCCTTATCACAGATGAGGAAACTGAGGCAAAGGAATGTTAAATAACTTGCTGAAGGCCTCAGAATTCCTAAATGGGGACCCACTCTGTTCATCTGATGACACTATGCTCTCTGCTCTAAACCCAGGAGTCTACCATCTGTTCAGTTACCCTGGGACCAACCTGCTTTGCTGTGTTTATCTAATCCCTGCTCATCCTGCCCAGCTCAGCTCCAGCTATCTCTCCTTCCATGAATCTTCTCTTATATCCCTTTGACCCCAACATGAACTGCAGTGAGGCATTACTGTTTCCATTTGTGTGTATTTTGCCTTCTCAATAGTCCTGAAACCTCTTTGAGGACAGGGAGCAATCATTGACACTTTTGTTTAATCCCCACACTTACACATATGGTACTTTGGACATCATGGCGAAGTCTTTATTATTTAGTAGTTAAATGCCCAGAACTCATCTCTAAGCCCATCCTCGCCGTTTATTAGCTCTCTCACCTTACGCAGGTTACTGCTCTCACACCTTCGTTTCCTCATCTGAAAAAAAAAAGGTAGAAAAGTAGTACCCTCCCCACAGGATAATTCTAAAGACTAAATGATATGTACATGAATTATTTAACATGAAGATAAAGGCACATAGTTAGAGGCCAGTAAGTAGTTGGCAATAAATGTCAATGGTGTTCATAGGCAATAAACATTGTGACTGATTAAAACTGAGTGTGATATTCTAATTTTCAACTAAAATTCCCCTTGAAAGAGTTGATTTCCAATCTGGTACCTTTCTCTGCCCATGGAAAAGAATAAACTTCTGCCACTCTGTGCCTGGGGAGAAAGTGGATAAGGCAAGAGATTTAGGATAAAGAGGGCAGGTGCTTCCCTCCTCAGAGATGCCCAAGCATTCAGTTATCTCTAGTGAAACTTCTCGAGAAGAGGCCATCCATCACCGCTCACTCTGCCTCTCAAAGTACTGAATGAACAGTTTTCATCAAAGCCCTTTCCTATGATTAATCCTGTCCTCAGAAGTCTGTTCTCTCATCCTGGCAATGGAAATGACAGCTGTCCCATAGTTTGGCTGTAAGATTCCTATGAGATAAGAAAAGTAAAGAAGAAAATACAGGATTTGATTCAAAGTAGACCCACAGTAAATGGTCTATTGCTGCTACCATGACGGCAGTCACTACACTGGGAATGGACCCACCATGACCATTACATACACTCACGGGTGCGCGCGCATGCACACACACACACGTGTGTGAATATGTGTGTGTGTAAAACTGCCTCCTCACTCAAGCTACGTGCAAAGCATTCTTAGAATTTCTATTCTATTTCTTTTTGTTTAAGTTCTGGGGACAGTGAAACTTGTATTTGCTTACAAATCTCCCTGTCAGCCTCCTCACCCCAACATCCTCATCACAATTCGGAGTCCTTTTTACTCTCTCTCTCTCGGGAAGTTATGTCGGTGTTGTTGAGTTCCACCAGGCAGTTTTGTTTTTCTCTCTGTCTTTGGCAGCAGCTCCCAAGCTGTTTCTTGTATATTAATTAGTCAGGTAGTGTGGGATTTGACTAGAGTGAAGAGCCAGATGAAAGGGTCATTCACACTCCAGTGCATAGACCAGCCAATTTAATAACATCTCTCAAACTCTAACCCTGAATCCTCACAGGGTACTGGGAGTAATGACTTACAAAAAAGGTAAATTCGTTTATGAAGGGAGGAAGGTTTATTTGAGCTTAAAGTTTTTTAGCATTCCCTCTTCTGTTTTAATTATTGATTCTCCCTCCCTGACTTTGCTCAAGTGTATCTTTTTCCATTTCTGGGTAATAATAGTAGTAATAATAATATGTTTTTATTAAGCCCTTACTAAGGGCATTGCATGATTACCTCATTTATCCTCATAAAAAAAAAAAAAAAACAACACAAAAAACAATGAAATGAGTGCTATTATTGTCCCGATTATACACATGAGACCGAGGCATAGAAGGTTAAGTAAGTTGCCCAAGGTCACTGAGCTGGGAAGTATCGGAACCAGAATTCAAAGCCAGGTTTGTCCATTGTCTTAGCTCTTAAGGTTTTCAGTAGCTCATCTCCCTGGCCCTTTATTACCCTGAGATTACCCAGAGATACTTACTTGAAAGTACTCATTTATCATCTATATAGTATATAAAAGCCTAAGTGACCATTACAACCAGTCGACTGAATCACTGGTCGCTATGATGACACACTGACCACCAGGGGGCTGACACTCAATGCAGGAGCTGCCCCCTTGTGGTCAGTACGCTCCCACAGCCAACATTCTGTGTTCCCTCCCACCCACCCCCATCCCCCCCTCCCCCCGCAGCTGGTCCCAATCGGCCCAATCACAGCCCAAGCCGAGGGACCCCACCCGTGCACAAATTCATGCACCAGGCCTCTAGTTTTCAATAATCTTTCCACATATAAGTAGTGGGAATAAAACTAGACTTAGCTGCCTGGGGAAGAGGAATTGACTGCTCTTTGTTACCTTTATTCTCCCTTATGTCTTTAGTATAAAAAGATTTCTGAAGTGGGTAGAATTCTCTTCTGCTTAACTCTGTATTATATAGTTTTCCTCAAATATATTGAACAAAGCCCCAGGGAACTGATGGGGCAGCTACTAGTGTGTAGTCTTTCTAAACATTTAACCACCGAAACCTTTTATTCCAAGGAACATATTCCAGGACTACTGCAAAAGAGATGAGATTACTATTTAGGGATTTGTCCCCAATTACATTACAGGAATTTGTGGCTTTTTTAATGTACCTGCCCTGGGTCTGGACATGCATATTTTTAAAATGTTTCCCCAAATTATCTTTATATGAGCCTGCCACCACCTTTTTTTAAATATACTAGAGGCCCGGTGCACGAAATTCGTGCACTGGGGAGGGTGTCCTTCAGCCCAGCTTGCACCCTCTCTAATATGGGACCCCTCGGGGGATGTCCAACTGCAGGAATCGGGCCTAATCCTGCAGTTGGACATCCTTCTCACAATCCGGGACTGCTGGCTCCTAACTGCTCACCTACCTGACTGATTGCCCCCTAACTGCTTCCTTTCTGGCCTGATTGCCCCCTAACTGCTCCTCTGCGGGCCTGATTGCCCCCAAATACCCTCCCCTGCTGGCCTGATCACCCCCAAGGCTTTTATTAGTATAGATATGACCCTGCACAGAAAATTTTACTAACCCTGCTGTACAATAAGGGCTTGACGATTGAATCATTAGGACCAGACACCAAGATTTCCTTTCTTTGAATAGTGGAGGGAATACTTATCTTGTCTTTAAGTTGCCCGGAAATTAAAATGAGATAATGACTTAGAAAAGTATAAAAGCACCACATAAAGACAACTGTCTTTTTAATTAAGTGGCAAAATGAAAAACACTTTTTATTCTCCCCTTCCTTCCTTTACAGCTTTTATTTAAACTTTGAAATTTATAAAAATTTCACTCCAATTTTCATTTCTTTACATTCAACATTATTTTGTATTGGTTTCAGGTTTTATATTAGTTACAGAATAGTGGTTAGACAATCATATACTTTAAAAAGTGTTCCCCGATATTTCTAGTACGCACCTGGCATCATACCATCATTACAACACTACTGACTATATTCCCTACTTAAGTGACAATGGGTTTACAGGTTCCTTTCAATCTTTCTTTTGTGTTTTTTATCCTTCCTTTTCTTTCTCACTTCTTCCCTCATTTTCTTTATATAGTATCTCAATTGGCCATCAAACCTCAGTGAAGGCACTGGGACACGCTTCATCCATTTTACAGACCAGGAAACTGAGGCCAATTCCAGTTGGCTGTGGAACTTGACTCAGGAAGCCCTCAGAGCACACAGGAAGCCCTCAGAGCCATGCTCTTTGCACTTCCTAAGGGGCAGCAGCCCAGCAAACAGAACAAACCTTCCAGTCAGGCTTCCGAGCCTCTTTCTCAAGCACCTCTTCATTGCGGATGCTCCACATTCTTTCCTCTCCCCCCATTCTTTACTGCCCCCCCCTTCTCCGAAGCAGGTGGAAGGCTTCCCACTCACTGCCTAGGCATGCTCTGCTATGGGGCAGGGTGTAGCGAGCTTGCTTTTGGGTGAAGGCAGGAGCAGTAGTCACTGCCTCTGAAGTGTGAAGGCCTCCTGAGTGAGGCCCATTAGCACTGGGAGCTTCTCTGAATCACCTCAGTCAGCCCAGTACCCTGCAGTGCAGCACCCCTTCACTGAGGTGGCTCCACCCCTCAACCCCCTGCCTCAGGGGTGAGGGTCCTTGCCCCTCTGCCAGGAGTCCTTCCATGCCCCTTGATCCCTGGCTGGGCCCACCCACATCTTGGGGGCACTGCAGAACCTCTGTCTCTCTGCAGATAAGGCAGATCCCTGCCCTAGGTCTCGGCAAAGCTATGAATCTGTGGCCAGAGGCTTGGTCTGCGTCTCAGCAACCACATGCCTGCAATGTTCCCAGGGACCCTGGGAGGGACTGGGCGAGTCCTGCCACGCCCCCCCCGGGTGGCGATCGCCGCCCCAGACCCCCGGGAGCGCCGGGCTCGGCCCGGACACGCCCCCCCGGGTGGCGATCGCCGCCCCAGACCCCCGGGAGCGCCGGGCTCGGCCCGGACACGCCCCCCCCGGGTGGCGATCGCCGCCCCGGACCCCCGGGAGCACCGGGCTCGGCCCCGACACACACCCCCGGGTGGCGATCGCCACCCGGGACCCCCGGAACTAAGAGGTTTGGGCGCCGCCATCTTGGTCTTCTCAACGGCCGGATAGGCCACCCGGAGTCCCGCCCCCAGCCTCTCGCAGGCCCAATCATGGGCATAGCGGAGGTGCGGTCAATTTGCATGTTTCTCTATTATAAGGTAGGATTTTGATTAATTTCAGAGAAGACAGGAAAGGGATAGAGAGAGAGAAACATCTATATATATAAAAGCCTAAGCGACTGTTACGACCCGACGACTGGCTGGTAGCTATGATGCTCACTGACCACCAGGGGGCAGACACTCAATGCAGGAGCTGCCCCCTGGTGGTCAGTGCTCTCCCACAGCCAACCTCCTGCAGCCAACCATCCTCCCATGGTCCCTCCCCCCCCTCTCCCCCCGGACTGGGTGAGATGGGCCCAATCGCCGGCCAGGCAGAGGGACCCCACCCATGCATGAATTCGTGTACTGGGCCTCTAGTCAATGATAAGAGAGAATCATTGATTAACTGCCTCCTGCACACCCCCTACTAGGGACTGAGCCTACAACCTGGGCATGTGTCATGCCCAGGAATTGAACCGTGACCTCCTGGTTCATAGGTCGATGCTCAACCACTGAACCACGCCAGCAGGGCTACCACCATCTTCTTGAGAAGCTGTACAACAAAGAGAAGGTGCACCTCAAGTACTTAAAAAAAGAAAATCCTAACAGCAATGAGAACAAAACTACCATCTTTTTGCTTCTCATCTATACTGGTGTTTTTCCATGCATTGTCTCTTTTGGTCCTTGCAAACTCCGTGTGAGATGGACATTACTATTCCCATTTTACAGATGAAAATGCTGAGGTACAGAAAGGGCAAATTTTATCACTTGTCTCAGAGAAAATTTTGAACACCTACATATAGTTTTTTGGGGGAAATTTAATAACTTAATAAGTATTAATCATTTTTGTTAGCATGTTTTCCCTCTAAATCCCTAATGTCTATGAGACCGTCACCTTGCCAAAAGGGTTTTTACTAACCACTGAGACTTCTGGAAACCTCCCACCCAACACATGTACCTACACCCATTTTCATCATCTTACAGATGATGAGAGATTACTAAATTCTGTTAATCTGAAGTCAATAAAACAAACTTTTTTTTCAGCTCCCTAAGACCAGTATTTCTCAAGGTGGAATCTGCCAAACCCTTCGCTCAAGAGATAATGCTTGAGAAGCAAGGTTCATGGTCAAATCTGATTGGGAAGCCTGTGTCCTGTAGACTCCTCTTGGGCATTCCAATATGCATTAACATACTAAGGTCTCGGAGAAGAGTTGGAGCCAAGAGGCTGGTTCAACTCCCTAACTCTGAGCTTTCCAAACTTATTTAACCTCAGAACCATTTTTAAGCATAACAATTTTTAGCATTCCTATGCAAATTTGAGGGAAATGTTAAGCTGGGCTGTGGAACACCCGTGATCACAACAGGTAAGGAGTGAAATTCAAATGAAATTCTAAAATATGAAAGAGCTTCTCAGAAGAATCTTCCTTCTATGACACACCAAGTCATTCTCAAGGTTGCCAAAGAGTTGGTTTCAAAATCCTCTTTTCAGAATGCAACTCAACTTAGCCAATTTTTTTTTCAGTTGGAACTTTTATTGTGATGAACCATCTTTGAATTCACAAAATTATTGACTTTTCAAGAAATATTTATTCCCATATCCCATTGCTGGGAAAGGGGCCAAAAGGGGAGGAATCTAAAATTAGAATTACTATGCTAAGAGGACATCATTAGAGGATTAAATGCACAGTTTTCTCTTTGATGACATTCTGATACATAATTCCTCTTCTTTAAAAGGATTTCCAAGATGGGAACTAGGCATTTAACATCTGGAAATGAGTGTGTGCCATTCATTTTGGGAAATTGGGCAGTTATCAAACCAAAGAATCAGAAATGAATTCTTCCAATTAGTATTTCACATCAAACACATTCCTGAGTAAATTTGAAGATGTAATTGGCTTAATTAAGGGATTCATAAATCAGGTAGAATCCCATCTAGTAACTAGAATGGTGCTCTGAGGAGTCGTAAAATGTGGAAAGTTTTTATAGGAAGAAGGGTTGGCAAGGGAGCTATTTACAAAAGAAAAAAAGGATTAATTTTAGACTAGGACATCTTTTGGAGGGAAAGGAGTGGTGAGGGTTTTTATTGTGCCGATTGTCACTTCCTTTAGTGGGGGGGGAGGGATTAATGGAGAGACCCCAACATAATAGATTACCTCATTGATGTTGACCAGAAAATTTTAGACTGGTTGATTAAGGTTGCATTAGTGGGAAAAGGTTGAAACAGCAATTAGGTCAGGTATTAAATCTAGATTTGGTAACATGGGCTTTAGCAGGAGTGATGCCATTTTGGACCAATTGTTACCTGTCATTCAAATCACCGGATCCTAATTTTTATGGAAGCGTGTGTCAGATTATTTCCTGGTGCCAACCAAGAATTTGTGACACCCACTGAGATGCGGACTAGCCTCTTCAACATCACTTGAGAGTTTGTGATAAACGTAGAGTCGCACGCTCTACCCCAGACAGAACCAGAGTCTGCAATTTACCAAGATCCCCTTGTGATTTATGTGCACATTAAAGTTTGAAAGCACTGGCCCCAGCATCATTGATTATTGTACTAATTGTGCTTACCTGTGTATTGCCCAGGTTAAAGAGTCTTAATGGCCTCTCCCTTTTAAGTAGCTTGCATTCCACCGATGGTTACTGTTTTTAAGCCATTTGCTCAATCGGGAACAGCCTTTGTAGCTTGGACCCTCTGCAGTGCAATTGTATGCTGACTAACATACAGGAGTGGGCCAAAGTAGGTTTACAGTTGTGTGTATGTGAAACACTAACTTTATTTTTCTATTTTTAATTAATGATCATATTACATACTTTCCACACGAACAACTGTAAGACCTGCTCTTGCCCACCCTGTATTTAGGCAGAGGACTACTTTTCTGACAGACTTGAGGTGGGATAGGGAGTCATTTAAGGCCATCCCAGTTCAGTGATGATACACCTTAAATAAAGCAGAAGGTAGCAGCCTATCACCTCAACCTTGCCTGCCCTGAGAACCAGGGAAAAATCCTCTTTCCTGCCCCTAACAGTCTGTTCCATATTTCTGTTAAGAATAATACTGTCTTTCTACCTGTTGATAACTGCTTAAATGTTGAGCTGAGATCATGTTGTTTAGGGTTCTTTTAATATAGGATCTACATAATAATATATCATAATAAGTAGTATCACTAAATAACTTGATTGAGCACAAAAAATAGGCATAGACAGTTCTTCTAAGTGTTGTATACCTATTATCTCTTTCCACTCCTCAGAGATAATTATGAGATAAGCACTTTGATTATTCCCATTTCACAATTGGCTGAGCTCAGATTTAAACTCAGGCAGAGTTCCTTTTTTCTTCCTTTCTTCCTTTGTTTCTTTCTTTTTATTATGGAAATGTTTAAGTATATACAAAAGTAGAGAGAATAATATGATAATTTTTAGGTACCTACCACCTAATTTCAATAATCAACTCATGATCAATCCTGTTTTATCTTTATCTCCACCCTGTTCTCTCTGTTTTGAAGCAAATCTTCTATATCATAACATTTCACCCATAAATATTTCAATATCTGTCTCTTAAGAATATGATTTTTTAAATATACCATTATATCATTGTCATACCTAAAATATTAAACATAATTCCTTGATATCAACTTTCAGGTCAGTGTTGGATATTTTTAATTTGTCTGAATCAGTATTCAAATATTGAGATTAGCTTATTAAATCCCTTGCTCTATAGGTTGCCTATTCTGCTTCTTTTTTTTTTTCTTGCATACTTAGTTTTTGTTTCTGAGTAAACCAGGTTATTTGTCCTGTAAAATCTCCTGTAGTCTTGGTTTTGCTGATTGCACTGTCTCCCTGTGGTGCCATTTAACATGCTTCCCCATACAACATATTTCTAACATTGGTAGTTAAATCTACTGCCTAAATCAGATTGTGGTTAGATTTGTGTCTGTGCATGTTTGTGCCAATGTTAGATGAGTTGACTCCCTAGCATCCTCCAGAGATGACTGATGAGGTTTTTTTTCCTTTTTATTAACCATATGAACTTGTGGATTTAATCATATTGGTGGATGTCAAATCAGTGCAGTTATTACCTTTATGATTGTCCCACTCAGTGGGAACTTCTTCAAATTGACTCCTGACTTCTTTTGCCATGACCTCAGTACACTTATGTTGACACCTAAAACTAATATAATTTTACCTCGATTTAAAAAGAAAGAGTTCAGTGGTTGAGTGTCGACCTATGAACCAGGAAATCATGGTTCAATTTCTGGTCAGGACACATTTCCCGGGTTGTGGGCTCCATCCCCAGTGTGGGGAGTACAGGAGGCAGCCGATCAGTGGCTCTCATCATTGATGTTTCTATCTCTCCCTCTCCCTTCCTCTCTGAAATCAATAAAAATATATTTTTTAAAATATCAATAAAATAATTTTTTAAAGAAAGATTTCAAGATTACATTTAGTCAACATTTGTATTTGTCCACTTGAGAAAAGGGCACACATGGACTATAAGGCAGAGCCCTCCAGATCAATCTGTGTGCTTTTGTAGGAGAGACCCAGAGTCATTGAATATGCAGACTGTTTCCTCACCCAGATCAGAAGGGACAGTAGCTGCCAGTCAGCCTATTGTGGCTGATCTTGAAAAGGACTTCTACCCCACCCGGAAGCAAGAAGGTTATCAAGTACTGGTAACTGTCATTAGTTTTCAGAGAGGATTCTCAGAAATCAGCGGGTTAATTTGTATGCCAGGAAGGAAACCTCTGTCACCTGGCTCAGCAGCTGGGGCATGAAGAACATTTGCTTCTACAATTTATCCAAACTAGCATGCTAAAAAAAAAAAAAAGCAAAACTTTAAATAGCATTCTTGCAAGGTTGCAGTGTACCTCCTTCATAGCTGCCAGAGTTGGTGGAGATTGTGTACCCTGTAACCCTGGTCCCTGCAGAGTCCACAGGCATGCACCACAAATGAGTTACCACTGCTGCTTTGCCACCCTAACCCCTGTGTGGGGTGGGGGGAGGGGTGGGGGTGATAGGGGTGGTTCTAGCCTGAGGGTTGTATGGGTAACAGACTCTCGGAGCTGCACAGAAGTTTGATGATCCCTGGTTCAACTCTTCTTTTTCATAACCATCTCAGGTTCATAGTAACAATTCTGTAAATAAATGCATTCTGTATTTAAAGAAAGAGTTGAGTTAATTTCTCTTTTTTCAATTAACAGCACCATCCTTGAATATTTCCTAATGGCTGTGGAGGGCTTTCAAAGTGCTCTAAGATATACTTTCTATCCTCTAAGACCTTAGGACTAGGGATCCATTTTTCTTTAAATTTAAAACCCTGTGTCTATCAAAAATTATTGGAAATCTTAACCCACTCCCTCCAAGCTCTCCTCCCTAAAAGTAGTTGTCCTTTCAGAGTCCTTTATTTAAGAAAATAATAACAAAGAGTTACTATGAATTTGATGACTTCTTAAAATGGATTTGTAATTTATTGATTTCAAGAATTCCTGTAGAAATTGGAAAACCATGTATAAGTGAGACTTATTTTTACTCTGTCTACAGATGACATTTGGGTGCATATGGGAATTTGTGGACCAGTTGCCATGCTTAATCTACCGATTGGTTTATAGAAATAGCTTGGTACTTGACACTTAAAAGTATAAGACAAATTTAAAGTGAGTGGTATAGATATTTAAGAATTGTCTAGGTTCAAAGAAGGAGAGATGGGAATGGTATGTGGTGGACAGAGGGTCCTTAAGAGGTGTAAATCTTGAGCTTGGCTATGAAAGTTTAAGAGAATTATCAATATGGAAAACTTGCAAAGAAATCCTGAAAAGGGCCAAGAGGGTTTGCTCTGTTGGCAAACAGCATTAAATAGTTAAATCAAGCAAAGAATGGTGCACATTTTAGAACCAGACAAGCCTCTGTGCTCATGAGCTGTGAGACCTTGGGCAAATTACTTGAGAGTAGTCAATGTTTCGTTTTATCTCCAATAACACAGAATAACCTGTCCTGAACATGTCACGGGAGAGTTGTGAAGATCAAATAAGGTCAAATAAATAAGAGGCAGCATTTTCTGAACTGTAACATTACCAAATTAATAAACATCATTATTTTTTAAAGGCCCAGCTATGTCCATGCAACTGAGTAGGCCACTGTGTTGGTTAGGATTCTCGGTCTGCAAGCAACAGAAATGATCTAACTAAGCAAAACAGAATTATTGCAAAAAATGTGGTGGGGATGGGATGGTAGGGAAGAAGCACACAATATAGCTCACAGAATCAAAGGAAAGCTGAAGACTCAGGCTCAGAAACAAGAACCAGAAAACAGTACAGTGGGAGAGATGGGTAGCAGCAATTACTTAATGGTCTCATTTGTTTTTTCCTCCTTGAGTCATTCCACTCACGTCAAAGTCCCACAATGGGAGAGTCTAGGGGGCAGGGCATCTTGACTTAATTCCCATTGAGATTGAGAAACCATGGAGGAGAGATAGTTTCCCACAAGGAAGTTAAATGGTTCTTCATGAAAGAGGAGTAGAATGGACAGTGAATCACCAGAAAACTACTAAGTATTTCAAAAGAGCGTTCATGCCTTTATGCCTTTATGCAATTATATGTATAGACCAACTTGAAATTCAATTGTGAAGAACAGTGGAAACTAAGACTAGAAAAGTAACAGTTAAGACTAGTGCAAGTGAAATGGCCTGTTCCAGTTACTGGAATATATTTCAGGCTGTTTACTTCCCCGTGGCCTTCCCAGTGGGGCTGGGAGGAGGCAGCTGGCTGTTTCTGGGCCATAGGTCAGTGAGGAGTACGTTCACCTGGAGAGTCATTACACACTGACCCTTGGCCTTGGCTGATTTTCCTCTACTTTCATAGATACCGATATTGATACATGAGTTGAACTGGGAACTTTGAGTGGTGTTACAGCTGCAATAATTGATTTGTGTCAATCACCTCTTCTCTTTGATTCTCCCTCACTCTGGTTCAGGTAGCATGGACAGTCAGTAAATGCTTGAATGCATGCATGAATGACTGAGACTAGTCAGATCCTTTTCAGGGAATTAAAGGAGATAGCATGTATAAAATACATAGTTGGTTCTTGGCACAAAATAAGCATCCAATAGATGCTAGAGCAATAGTTATCACACTAACAGAAGGAAGAGGAATAACGATGATGATGATGATGATGATGATGATGATGATGATGATGATAGTGAGGATGATCACGATCGGCTTTGGATTCCAGTCATATCCATTGCAATCCTGGCTCTGCTACTTACCAACCGTAAAGCAACAGCTTTAGTTCAGTCTCCATTTGCACATCTGTCAAAACCTCTTAAGGCTACTGTGAGGACTTAATGGCAGGTGCCTGGAACATACTACGTGCTCAGGGTAGGTAGGCTTGGCCTGGAGAATGCAGAGGCGTGCACTTTTCTTTCTGGGAAGAATTTGTCTTTTCCTGGCCATTTTGCTATTAGTGAGACTTCCACTAGGGCAGTGGTCGGCAAACCGTGGCTCGCGAGTCACGTGCGCCACGTCTCCCGTCGCCCAACCGAACGACACCCCCACTTCTTCTAACGTCATTTCTTCAAAATAGACTCACCCAGGCCAAAAACCGACTTCTGCGCATGGGCCACAAAGTTTCAATCGCACTGTACGTGCGCGCCCACACGTGGTATTTTGTGGAAGAGCCACACTCAAGGGGCCAAAGAGCCGCATGTGGCTCGCGAGCCACGGTTTGCCAACCACTGCACTAGGGTCAGTGCCTTCAGCAGAATGCTGGGTGTGAAAAGAAGTTGCTTAGGTGAGCTTCATCCACAAGCTAAGAGAAGCTGTGAGGCAGGGAATCAGAAGGGAATCCAAACTCCTGATTCAATTAAGGGCCTGGCGGAGTTGGAAGGCGTGACGATGCCCTCCTGTCCTTGGTCTCTCCTCACAGCTCCCAGGAATGAGTTTTGGCAAATGCTTCAAAGGAAGCAGGGCCTGAGGGGTTGTCTTTGGATACAGCAGAGCCCACACACCCCTCTCCACAGCCCATCTTGGGGAGGGAAGGAAGGTGGCCCAGGGGACAGGTAGTTAGAAAGGGCAAGGTCACTTCTCCAAGAGGAGAGGGAGACAGAGGACCCAAGGCCATTGCCCAGAAGCAAAGCAAAGCAAGGGGCACTTTAAGAGGAAGGTCACTGGGAAGCCCCTTGGAGGGACCAGAAAGGGAAACTTGGCCATTACCAGGCATCCACCAGGTCCCATCAAACAGGCATCAGGGACTCGCTGCAGCATGATCTTTAGCTCTCAGACCCCGAGGCCACTCCTCCCTGAACTGTGTTTGGATTCAGAAAGCCAGCAGCGAGCCGAGTGGATGGATCAGAGTGAAGCACACGGCTTAATCAGGGCACGAAAGCAGCTGACAAATTACAGCATGATTTGTCATCATCTCAGAACTCGGCAAGTGTTTGTCCCTGAAAGAATCGATACCTGGAGGGAAAAGGGCCATATTTTTAGAAACTCCTGGATGGGTAATTTATTTCAAGTGACTAGAGGGTTTATTTATGCTGGTGCCTCCACAGATCCAATGGACAGTATATTTACACGAAGCCAGAAAATGCTATCATTTCTTCTAATCAATTTGCCCCTTTGAACAGCTGTACCTTGGAGCTTTCAGCCGTAAATTCACTCCCTGTGCTAAAAGCTCTACCAAGGCAACCATTTCCTGTCCCGCCCCTAGCATTTCTTCCTTCTGTTTGCTTAGCATGCTGCACCTCTCACTCCTTTCCCACGTGGATTCTGTCCCCTGGGGCACAAATGAGATGGACAAGGGGGTGGCACTAGTCCCATTCTACACATGGGGAAACTGAGGCTCAAGAGGTGAACATAATAGTAGTCCTAGAATTAGAAAGCAAGATTTCCCCACCCCTAGTTGTATCCCCACCCCCATTGGACCAGAAAAGATTATACAACTAAAATACCTAATGAAAGAGAAAAGTGGAGAGTCAAGGAAGTGTTTCAAGTACTTGGCTCCAAGAATGTTCACCAGGACAGTGTGCTGTGCAAGTAACACCAGACTTGCTTTCAAATCCCAGCGCTGGCCATGGGCACCAGCGGAACCCTTCTGGGCCACAGTGTCTCCAACTCTAAACAGGGGATCGTTAAAATTCCCATTTCATAAAATAACTGTAAGCTTGACAATTTGTGTAAAGTTATCATCATGGTGTGTGGCAGAAACGAAGGTACAGTCAATGCCATTTATTTTGTGGCAGAAACAAAAGTACAGTCAATGCCATTTATTTTTATTGATTTCAGAGAGGAAGGGAGAAGGAGACAGAGATAGAAACATCAATGATGAGAGAGAATCACTGATTGGCTGCCTCCTGCACCACCCTACTGGGGATCGAGCCCGCAACCCGGGCATGTGCCCTGGACTGGAATTGAACCTGGGACAGACCCTTCAGTCCACAGGCGACGCTCTATCCACTGAGCTAGGACTATTTTATTTTATTGGAAACTATTTTCACAGAAGTTTTACAATAGCAAAAGAAATCAAAATAATGTAAATGTTCAATAGTGAAATGATGAAGGGAAATATGGTGGCATTCAGACAGCCGGTGTCTATGCAGGTATTAAGGAAGATGTAAAGAATTTTTAAAAAGATGTAAAAATGTTCAAGTATATGAACAAAAAAATTTTCAGTTTTCAAATGCATAACTGTACATGTGCATCCATACATAAATGTGTGTGGGTGTGGGTGTACGTGTGTGTACATGTATTTTTTAAACCCTGGGAATATTACACAAGAACATTAACTGTGGCTATCTCTAAATGGCATGACATACAATCTCTTATTTTTGATCATCTATTTCTGTGCTGCCCAGTGTGGTAGCCATTAGCCACGTGTAGCTATTTAACTTTTAATCAATGAAAATTAAATAAAATTTAAAAATCAATTCCTTAGTCATCCTACCACATTTCAGTAGCCCCCTATGATTTGTGGCCTCCATATTTTGGACAGTGCAGAATAGAACATTCCCATCAGGGTGTGTGGGCAGTGCTGGTCTAGAGACTCAACCCTAGGCATTTCTGGTTGTCACACTGGCGAGCATGCGGCAGGCATCTGGGAGATAGAGGCCAGAGATGCTACTAAACACCCTGCAAGGCATAGGACACATGGTCTCTGGACATGGGCGGTTGTCCAACTTTTCTCTGCTGTCAATCCAAATTTTATTTGCATCTAGGTTCTCCTCTTTCATGAGGATTTAACTCTTTCTTCTAATGCATGACAACTATCACATTGCGACAAAGCAGGGATTACCTTATTCGCAACGATTAGTTCCCCGATGATCTATTAAAAGTAGATCCCTCTTAATAATCTTGTGACATCCTCTCTCTCACAGGAGGCCCAGTTCAAACCAGAACACTTCCACAACACCATCGTGTGTGAGAAACCCAACAATCACCTCAACAAATTTAAGGGTTACATGTAAGTATCTCATGCCCACGTGCTGCTAGTAAATATCTCCTCTTCGGCGAGAAACATTTTTTCCTTAAAATGGCCAAACAAATAAGCATTCGGGTCCTAAGGAAATGTCTTTCTTTTTTATCACAAAGAACAGCTAGAGAAACCTCAGTGAAAACCGCAGGAGGTTTGGTGTCTGTGGCCTGGGTCCCCGAGTCCTATGATGCCCCATGTTCTAGGTGTGTGGCTTTGGAAAAATCTGTCATCCTCTCTGAGCTTCACCTTTTTCACGAGTAAGGATGATCACCCTGCTTACTCCCCAGAGCCTTGAAGAGTCAAATAAAATAACATCAGACAATGTTGTTTATAAACACAGTAAGGAATAATTAGTATTAAAGGATATTTTTAGTTACAATAGAGCACTCTAGAACCAGGCTTCCTGGGTTTGAATCTCTGCTCTGCCCCTTACTATCTCTCTGAACTTACCTCAGTTTCCCTATCTAAAAAGTGGGTACAGTCACATGACCCTATCTTACAAGGCTGTCATGATGATTGAGTTAATACATTAAAAAAAATACACATATACCAGCCCTAGAAAAAGAAGTATTGAAGACCTAGAAGGAGAAAAAGCCCTAAAGGTTCTGATGATTATTTTTCTTCACCCCAGTGTTGTGGGGAAGTTATGTTTAAACTTCTGAAAGCTCCCAAAGGAAAGGCATCAGGGTAGAAGAAGGGCCAGACACGGGGTAAAACCTGGTGTTAGTTGGACTCAGAATTTTCAAGTGTGAGGCAAAAATGTCCAATCTCCTTGAGCCTGGAGCGAGAAAAAAAAAACTCCATCCCGCTCTAAGAAGTCGCCTCCCCTACATGGCACCAAGTCCCCTGCCCACCTCCCTGGAGGTCTGTTTATTTTATGAGACGGAGCCAGAGGAGGATAGTGCAGGAGTGAGGCCAGCGAGAGAAGGAGCTGGAGGAGAGGAGCCCGCAGCTGCCCTTCCTGACCCAGCTCACATCCAAGAGGCAGGACTGCCTGGTGTCGGCTGTGGACTCAGACGGTCAGCTTGTGCAGTTCTGTCCCTGCAGCCAGGTGACAGCAAGCACGAGACCACAGCCTGAAGGGAGCACAGGCGTCCCCGTAGGGCCAGAAGCCAGATCCCTTTCAGGTGGGGAATGAGGATTTCCTTCGGGTGGGTCATTTCCTCTCACAGCCCAGCCCCCCAGGAGCTATCAGGAGTTGCACTTGAACATGGAGACTAGATTCCAAGTTAATACCCCTCTTCTGAAAAAGAGGGAGGATAGGGATCGTGTTCACTCACTGCTTCTAGTTCTGGGATGCCACGGAGATACCATTGTGCCAGTGATGGCATGGAGAAGCCACCAAACTACTCCCCGTCTTTCCTCATCCCCAGGGAGCATCCTGACCAGACCAGGACCGGCTTTGGCAGTGAGAGTCTTTTGCTCCGAGGCTGCACCATCAGAAACACCGAGGTGGCTGTTGGCATTGTCATCTATGCAGGTCATTGTCCCTGGACAGTTTCTTTGGTCCCTCTCTACCTTCCCTCCTCTATCCCCTCCTCCAAATCCATCTCCACGAGGGGAAACTCACATCAGTTCTAAGGGGTAGAGTCACATAACTTCCCATTTCTCATTTGTGACACTAACTATATAGGCAAGATGAAGTGTATCTTATTGAGCCTGAGGAATAACCTCATCAAACTTAATAACTTCACCTTTTGTGCCTCGCTCGGCTTCCTCATCTACCCAATGGGGAAAATATTTGTATCTGCCTCATAGAGTACTTGCGAGGATCAAATGACCCAACACATGAAAAGCACTGCATCTAGCACATAAAAATGTGATGGGTTTTCATTGTGTTCTGCAGTTATTATTATTATTTTTATTCATGTTATGGCTGCGGTTATGATGGTGTGTCTGACCTTGCCACTGCCATTTTGCTTTCCAATTAAAAAGATAGCAACACATCTTACAATGAAATCTAAAGTCTTACGGCTACTGTATCCCTGAGACCTAGAACCTGGTGCCCCGTGGGTTCTCAATAAATATCGGTTGTCACGTTGACAACTGCAGACTTCTTCCTCTGTAGGGGCAACACGGTCTCCCCGAGGTGTCTACTTTCACTGGAGGACTCCAGCATACATGTCTCTGGGTCTTTTATTCACTAGGATACCTTGCTTGTTGTTTTGTTTGATTTGTTTTGGTCTGAGTAGAGCCCCACTTTTGATGGCCATAGAAGAGCATTCTAAACATCAATCTACCCTAAGATTCATTTTTTGGGACTGTTAAAAAAAAAAAAAACAGCTTTTTAAACAAATAATGACACAATCTAGCTAGCTTTCCCTAATTTGGGGGAAGGAGGGGTTGTATTTGTCAGTTCAGATGACTGTTTTGAAGGGTCTTTGGTAATGAGGTCAGTGCCATCGGGTAGACCCACTAAAGGTGAGCTGTGCAGCAATCCCTGTCCCAGCAACAAAACCCACATGGACTTAGATTTGCTTTTCTGAGTGATCAGAAACAAAGGAGAAACTCTATGTGCATGATGGGAATGGTGTGTGAGGGGACAGGTTTAGAGAGAGCTCACTGTGGCTCTGGGAGGTCAGGCTGCCTGGGTTCAAATCCACGCACCAGCTCACATTCCAGTGCTAGCTGGCTAAGCTTTCGACACGGATGCACTAGGAGTTCCTATCTTGTAGGGGTATGAGGTTCAAATGAAATGACCTGTGAAATGGGTTAGCACATATTAGGTTCTCAAACAGTATGAGCAAAAAGAGTGCTAATTGTTTTTCGGTGTTATTATCTAGAGCAGGTGTGCTCAATCTTGGCACGATTGACTTACAGGGCCAGATTGCTCTTGGTGGTGGGGGCTGCCTTGTAGGATGTGGAGCAGCATCCCTGGCCTCTACCCACTAGATGCCATTAGCACCACCTTCTCAAGATGTGCATCCACCACTTCTCAAGCCATTGCCAAATGTCATCGGGGGAGTAAAATCCCCCTGGTTGAGAACGACTGGTCTAGAGTCTCTCCCTGGACAATACGGACGGACAAAATAGGAGTATCCTTGGTATCAAAGGCCCCAAAAAAGCCAAACTGAGCTTTGTAGAGGAAGAGATCCAGTGTGGAGGTGTGTACCCCTACTGTGTACAAGGAACGCATTGAGGTACTTTGTGTATATTAATCCACTCCCCCGCCCCAAATATATACACAACCATCATCTCCCATTTTGCAGACAAGGAATTGAGTTGCAAAGGGAATCATTCACTCAAGGTCACTTGTCTCCTGGTATTAATTGCATTTAACCCAAGGTCAAGTGTCTGCAGAGTCTAGCTCTGACTCTAGAGCCCACATTCTAACGGCTACACCATGCAGCCTCCCCGCCTTGAGTCCAGCTCTTATCAAAAGAATAGAGGGATCTAAGTGGTGAGGAGCAGGTGTTTGAAGAGAATGGTCCTGGGACCCCGTGTATGGGGTGACCTTGAGGAAGTCAGGAAGGCACAGTGTCGTCAGCACCATCAGGCTGTGCTCACTGTGCCACGCAAACCCCCTCACAACTGCAGTGACTCAGGTCTAATTTAATAAGCCTAGAGTTTGCTAGTCCTGCTGTTTTGTTGCCACTTTAAATCCACAGGGCAACTAGCTAAACAGCATTAAACCCATTCACCGCTGGAGCTGATGTATTCATTTTCTTTAATTTTGCACAGAAAACATGTGATTGGTGTTTTTTAATTTGACTGCTAAGGAATACAGCATGGTAGTTAAAAGTTAGCAGCCCTAGAGCAGTGGTCGGCAAACTCATTAGTCAACAGGGCCAAATATCAACAGTACAACGATTGAAATTTCTTTTGAGAGCCAAATTTTTTAAACGTAAACTTCTTCTAACGCCACTTCTTCTAAATAGACTCGCCCAGGCCGTGGTATTTTGTGGAAGAGCCACACTCAAGGGGCTAAAGAGCCGCATGTGGCTCGAGAGCCACAGTTTGCCGACCACAGCCCTAGAGGACAGGCTCTGCCCAAAGACAGAGTCTCGGCTTGACTCAGCAGCTGGCTGTGTGGCTTGGGTACCACCAGGGGCTGCTTGGAAGGAGAAATAGGCTGGGAATTAGAACCCAGGGTTCTCAGTGTGGCTCGGGTGGTCATTTATTCTTTCTTTATAGGCAGGTCCCTTCTACTTTTCTCCAACTAGAAAAAGGGGTGGTTAGGAGAGATTAGTAGTTTTCAAATGTTGTTGTCCTTTCTTTGAACAAAACATTATGCATGCAGAACTCCGAGACAGGAGTGGAGCTGTACAGATTTAATGTTGGGGTGGAGGCCTTTGGCCCTGGCCACTCTTACCCAAGCAGCACCAACACCTTAGGCAAAGAGACAAATATGAAAATGACTGGCCCCAAGCAGTGTCCTGCCCCAAGGCCTTGGCACCTACTGTTCCCCCCAGCCTAAAACCTTCTTCTCCCAACTCTTCTCTCCCTTCAAGTCTTCCTTAAATGTCACCTCTTCTGAGAAGCCTTCCCTGATTATGTTTTCCAAAACCATCTCTTATTATTAGCCCTTTGTTTATTGTTTATGTCATGAAACTTATTACTGACTGCAGTTATCTCATGTATTTGTTTCCTTGTATATTTTCACCAGAATGTGAGTCACCTGTCTTGGCAGTGTATTATCCCACCACTAGCCCATAACAGTGCCTTTGTGCAAATTAGAAAGAGCCCTCAAAAACAGTTTACTGTCATTTGCCAGAAATGTGTCATAATAAACTTATAAATCTATGACAACTACAAAATGAGGGGGACCTCTAGGTCTGTGCAGGGCACAACCTGAGCATGGTAGCTCTGTCCATGCCCACCAGTGGCTGGCATGTCGGGATGCTCAATCAGTACCTGCTGACCAATTGTGAGAAGCCTCTCCAGCGGTTCTCAACAGCCTCCTTGAGGCAGGACAGAGGCAGGTGAGAGCAGGAGGCCCCTGTTACTGTGGGCTCCTGTGAGCAGAGCCAAGGCTATGGTCCAAACCAGAGGCAAATGGGGGGCAAGAGACTGATAACCTCATTTTTGCTTGCAGGCCACGAGACGAAAGCCATGCTGAACAACAGCGGCCCGCGGTACAAGCGCAGCAAGATCGAGCGGCGCATGAACACAGACATCTTCTTCTGCATCGGGCTCCTCTTCCTCATGTGCCTCATCGGAGCTGTAGGTATGGAATGTTCTGGAAAGAACAACACACAGTGCCACAGTAATCTTTTTTTTTTTTTGCGGGGCGGGGAGGGCAAGTTGCTTCAACTCGCTGAGCCTCAGTTTCCTCATCTATAAAATAGAGTTCATAAAAAATAAAGCTTCCTCTATATGATCACAGGATGCCAATGTGAAATCTCTTAAGTGCTAATTACACAAAATATTAGGAATATCATCTGTCATTTATTTGCTCAAGAAATACTGTCAGAAGTCAGACACTCTCTTAGCGTGAAGGATAACAAGGCCAGCGCATCCCAGCTCCTGGTCCAGCAGGAAGGAGCCAGCATGTGGACAGGATCCCTGACAGTCTGTCCCCTCAGGGAGGGCTGCGCACAGAAAACTAACGTCAACTTACTGGTTTAAGAGGGGTGGGGAACTGGCCCATGGGCCATATAAGGCCGGTGAAATCATTTGGTCTGGCCCTGCCAAGGCATTAGGGGTGAGTTCATTAAGTGCTTGACCAGATAGAGCAGGCTAATGTTTAAGTTGCAGGAACCACTGGCTGCCTTTGCTTCAGGGCAGGTTTGTTTAAGGAATGTCAGGACTGGAAAGGACATTTGAGATCGTCTCACTGTGTCCTCAGAGAAAGGAAGTTAATGGTTAAAAGGTCACACAGTGAGATAAGGTGCAGGCAAGCCAGAATCAGCTTGGCAGACTGCCCAAATGATACATAAATTGGGAAAGTTATGGGAGGGGCAGAATTCTGTTCTTTCTGAGAAGAATGACTCACACACAGCGATGGGCCCCTGTAGGAGGTGAGAGCGCTCAGCGAGCTCCCTTCCCGGTTCTTTATCACACGTTCACTTGGACTGTGTGAAGGTGGTGGCTCTTTTTTCTTAGCCCAGAATGCATGGGGGACGTATAGAGGGTGGGTAAAGGTTGTCAAGACTCCCAAGCCAGGCACTTCCCATCACACAACTGGAAAGACCGTGTGTCCCTTTCTCTATTTCCAACCCCTATATCACAGAATGTCATGAAAATGTAAGCAATCCCCATGATACTCTCCTCTGGCAGGACAGACTTAACGCCTACCAAGAGACTGACACGTAAGCTATATGAAGGACTGCTTCAGAGCTAAATGAGCGCGCGCACACACACAGCTATATTATATAGAACTAGAGGCTCGGCACACGAAATTCGTGTATGGGTACAGTCCCTAGGCCCGGCCTGCGATCAGGGCCATCTTCCCCAGCTGCCCGCAGCCAGCCCCACCCCCCGCCGCCACCCACCCCTGGTTCCCTGTTTGCCATCAGGTGATCAGAGCCTGCCGGCTGGGGGGAGGAACTGAGAGGTCAGCTTTTCTGCCCACTTGCCAGCCCTGCCCCCCACTGCCACCCACCCTCGGGCGATCAGAGCCTGATGGCCAGGGGGAAGGGACCAAGAGGCCAGCCATTCCCCCCCACTCGCTGGCCCCACCCCCACCGTGGGTTGCCCTCTGTATGTGGGGCGACCCACAGCAGGGCTGGGACCTTGGCCTAGAAACGCCCACGTCCCCCACCACCCACCCCCAGCTCCCCATTAGCCATAGGGTGATTGGAGCCTGCCAGCTGGGGGAAGGGACCGAGAAGTGGTCAGTGTGCCTCATAGTGACTGGTCGAGCGGTCGTTCTGGTCATTCTGACGTTAGGGTCAATTTGCATATTACCCTTTTATTATATAGGATAAGGGTGGACTCCTCCAAAGCATACTCATGTCCAGGAATAGGTTAAGGGCTGATGTAATTGACCAACCTTGGAACTAAATGGAGATTCTGTCTCATCCTCCTTTGCCTCCTCTCAGGTCACAGCCTCTGGAACGGGACATTTAGGGAACACCCTCCCTTCGATGTGCCGGACGCCAAGGGCAGCTTCCCTCCCCTTGCCCTTGGGGGCTTCTACATGTTCCTCACAATGATCATCCTGCTCCAGGTAGGAGCTCCTCTCTCACGAATGGCTAAGTAGGCCTGTGACAATACCATACAACTCTGTGAAGGAAAGTTCAGTGCTGGCCCCAAGAAGGAACTGCCTGGACTGAGATGGGGAAATGTCCATTGCTTTCTTGTGGGCCTTTGAAAGTATTCCCATTTGGGTTCATGTCAGGACCAACCCTGCTTTGTGAGGGGACCCTCCCCTGAGACAATCGTGGAGAAAAATATTTATTAGGCTTTTCTATATAAGAGTAACATTACAGCAGTGACCCACGTGTGCCTGGCCCTTTGCCGGATACTGAACAGGTGAAACCTAATAACTGGGGAATAAGAGAAGATAAACTAGCACAGAGAACTGCCAAACCCTAAATACTGAGAGGAAGAAACCACAGATTAGTGTTTTAGTATTTTATCACTTAAGATTTAAAAACACAAGGGGAAGCGGGGGCACTGACCCTATAAGGAGAAAGAAACAAAAACACAGAGAACCTACATGAGAGAAGGAGAAAAAAATGTACAGGCTCTATAAGAAACTACAATCTATGAAAAGATGACGCAGCTTCATCTACACTCAATTTCTTGTACTACTTGAGGGTGTTTCACTGTCTTCTTACTGGTGAACTCTTTTGAATCATTAGTTCATTCATTCATTCATTTAGCAGAGTGATCCTTTTTTACATGTGAATCAGGTCATACCCCCTGCTCTACACAGATCCGCCAGTGATTTCATATCCTCCTGAAGTAAAGTCCAAAGTCCTTACTGCTGCCAACAAGCCCTCAATGATCTGGACCCTGACTCCCTCCCTGTCCTGTTCACTCACATACTTACTCTCACCCCCCAACACCCCGCCCACTCCCACTGCCCAGCAGCTGCCCGGAATGCTCCTCCTCCCACAGATATCCTCAGGACACACCCTGTCTTCAAGTGTATGCTCAAAGGTCATGGTTGATAAGAGTCCCTCCCAACCATCACCCACTACCCTCTTTACTTTTTCTTTATGAGACTCACCACTACCCAGGGTATATTTGTTTGTTTGTTGGAATTCGAGGTCTTCAAGGCCAGGGATTCTGTTCTGCTCCCTGCCATGTCCAGGACCTGGAATAATATGGGACTCACACAAAGCGCTCAATAGATAATAGGTATTGAATCAGTGGCCAGTAATCAACAATGGGTCTGAACACCTGTAAAAGTGGGAGGCCGTCTTCCATGGCACTGGGATCCAGGAGGAGTCGGGGAACTCCAGACAGAGGCACGACCGCTCCTCACCCGCTTCCTGGTCTGCATTAAACAACCAATGGCGAGTGCCTGCCTCATACCGACACCCCTGCCTGAAGAAGGCATATCCCCTAAGAATGTCAAGGGAGGCATGAGGCACGGACCTTTGATTTCCCAGAGAAAGTCCATCGCGCGAGCGGACCTCAGCTTTCCATTCAATGCCTTTGCCTCCCATGAGAGAGGGTCCTGAGAGAGGGTCCTGACACAGGGAACCGGCCTGCCTTCTGACTCCCTGGACTCGGTCTCTTGCAGGTGCTGATCCCCATCTCCCTGTATGTGTCCATTGAGCTGGTGAAGCTCGGGCAAGTCTTCTTCCTGCACAACGACCTCGACCTGTACGATGAGGAGACTGATCTGTCCATCCAGTGTCGAGCCCTCAACATCACGGAGGACCTGGGCCAGATCCAGTACATCTTCTCCGATAAGACGGGGACGCTGACCGAGAACAAGATGGTGTTCCGGCGCTGCACCATCGTGGGCAGCGAGTACTCGCACCAAGAAAACGGTACGAGGCCTCCCGGGGGCCCCCATCCTTCTTCCTGAAAGAATCGCCTGCTCTCCTAGAGGATGGGTGATTAAAGACATCATGCTGGCTCCCCACAGAGGCTGTGTGGCTTGTGGAAAGTAGCTTCCTGTGTCCCTGGGGCTTCCTGGTCACAGATCAGTGCTGTTCTCATCACCTGTGAACCTTCAAGTGTTCACAAGGCTGTCAGTGATCTGTGTGTGGTCCTCCAGTCGCTTTGCACTGCGCCATTTGCACACAACATTGTTACCTGTCAGGAGTGGCCTGGGGACATGTCCCAATGATGTGCCCAGGTTTAAGAATTTCTTGGGTCACCTTACCTGAGAGGACAGGCCAGGTCTAGGCACATGGTCAGATTTGATACACCTGGGAAATGCCTTCCATGCTCCGGGATCTCTTGAAAGCTTCAGCTGAGCAGATATGGCTATAAAATTCCCAGACGGTCATCTTGTATGGACTAAAGATGGCCTGTAAAGCTAACCTGATCCCCTCAGCTCTGTCCCCCATACACACACACACACACACACACACACACACACACACACACACACACACACTTTTTAACTGAGAGAAGAAACTCTCAAGAGAGCAGCATTCATTCTTTTGAGTATGAGGAATGGAGAAAGAGAAAGGAGGTGATATTATAGGGAACCCAATTCTCTTTGCCATGATGGTAACCATTTTTGTGGGACCTTCTGATCCTTTCATAAAAAAAAAATTTTTTTTAATTGATTTCAGAGAGGCAGAGAGAGAGAGAGATAGAAACAGCAATGGCTGGCCCTAACCGGTTTGGCTCAGTGGATAGAGTGTCGGTCTGAAGACTGAAATGTCCCAGGCTCAATTCTGGTCAAGGGCATGTACCTTGGTTGCGGGCACATCCCCAGTAGGAGGTGTGCAAGAGGCAGATGATCGATGTTTCTCTCTCATCAATATTTCTAACTCTTTCCCTCTCCCTTCCTCTCTGTAAAAAATCAATAAAATATATTTTTTAAAGGGAAAAAAAAGAAACAGCAATGATTCACACTGGGGATGGAGCCCACAACCCCAGGCATATGCCCTAACCAGGAATTGAACCATGACCTCCTGGTTCATAGGTCGATGCTCAACCAAGCCACACTGGCTGGGCCCTTCTGATCCTTTTTAATAATAAAAACAGCTACCATTATCAGTGCTTAGAGTATTCCAAGACTCCAAACCAACACTTAGTGTTCAGTACTTTTTTTAACCCCCTATCTGAGGAAATGGAGGCATGGGAGCCACAAATCTCAGAGTCACAGAGCTAAGAGGTAGCAGAGCCTGCATCTGCACCTGTGGGACTTGGTTGCACTCCTTTCTCCAGTCAGGGTAGCCAGCTCCCTGCTTGCCAGAGCAGCACAGTGTTCTTCCTCAGTGTCCTTAACCCCCACTTCAAGTCTGGGATCACCCCAGCCATGGTCCAGCCCAGGTGTGACAGGGGCAATAACAGGACTCCTTCCCCATAGCCAAGCGACTGGAGATCCCAAAGGAGCTGGACTCAGACAGTGAAGAGTGGACGCAATACCAGTGCCTGTCCTTCCCGGCCAGATGGGCCCAGGGCCCACCAGCAATGAAGAGCCCAGGAGGCGTCCAGCCTCTGAGGAGGTGCCAGAGTGCCCGGGTACCCATCCAGGGCCACTCCCGACAGAGGTCCGTGGGGCGCTGGGAAAACGCACAGTCTTCTGTGGCCTTCAGCAGCTCCATCGTAAGTCCCTGCCTTTTCCTCTTTGAATTGCAAGTGGCCTCTACTGGGGAGGGATGGAAGGGGGCTCTGGGGTGTGAGAGACAAAAGACAATAAAAACCCTGAAGGGCTCTCCAAATGCCAGCCCTTGCTCTTTTTTTTTTTTTTAATATATTTTATTGATTTTCTACAGAGAGGAAGAGAGAGGGATAGAGAGTCAGAAACATCGATCAGCTGCCCCCTGCACACCCCCTACCGGGGATGTGCCCGCAACCAAGGTACATGCTCTTGACCGGAATCGAACCTGGGACCCTTGAGTCCGCAGGCCGACGCTCTAACCACTGAGCCAAACCGGTTTCGGCCAGCCCTTGGTCTTGTATGCAATCCTCATGAGTGTTTTATTGGGCATGCACACTTCTTGTTCATTTCCAACGTTTAGTATTTAGAAATTAGGAGATTTCACATAAACATAGATTTCTGGCTTCTGTTTTTAAAAAATGGAATTGGGAAAATTCTTCACACTAAGCCAGCATTTCCCTGTGGAAGAAATTGGCTTGAATTAAAGAGTCGACGCCATTTAGTCTGGGCATGTAATCTCTAGTTCATCACAGTCTCTGCCTCACTTCCATCACTGAGCCGAGGGCCAGCGGCATGTCCATTATGCTCATTTTTCCAATAATACAGTTAAGAGGAAAGAGAAATATTTGCCATGCCCCCGTTGCTATAAAGTGGAAAAACAAAAGATAAGCCTACAGGTTTATGCATTTCAAGAAAAATGGGAGAATATCGTCTTCGTGATCATCAAAAAGAGCCTTCAGTTGTTATGAAGCAAAAACATCAATGTCAGAACTACCCAGCACAGTCACTCCCTTAGGTTAACTGCCCGGCCCCTGTGGTCCTTCAACCCTGCAGCTTGCTGCATGTGGTCCCTTCACATCTGATCCACAGGGACACCCGTCACTAACTGTCCAGGGAGCAGGTGAAGAAATTGAGTTTCTTCTGCAGGATCTCACAGCATTCCCTGGGAGTGAAGGCCAGAACCGGGGCCTCTGGCTCCTGCCCGTCTGCTTTCCTCTGCACCTTGCTCTTTCTCTAAGAGACACTGATCTAGAATCTTCCGTTCTCACAGAAAGGCCACAGGGAAGCCCAGCTTGTCTTTAAAAAGTCACAAACGTAAAGAGAAACCTGAAGTGCTAGTGTGCCATGATTAGAAAATACGATTTTCAAAATGATCCTTTCGGTGAATTTCCTTCCAGGCTTTTATTTCCCCCATTAATACACAAGCATAACTCCATATATTTAACATTTTTGCAATCCTGGCACATATAATTATAGGTTCTAGGTTTTTTGGATCTGACAAGATGTCAGAAGCATTGTTCATTTTGCTGCCTCCTATTCCTAACCCAGGACTGTGCTTTCTGACTGCAACAAGGAAAAAACGCTGCGAGTCTGTGCGTTCCGGGTTGTTACTTCTGTAACTCTGAGAACAACATTGAGTTAACTCTTTCCTGGCCAGGTAGCTCAGTTGGTAGAGCGTCATCCTGCTACACCAAGGTTGTAGGTTTGATCTCCGGTCAGGGCACATACAAGAAACAACCAATGAATGCATAAATAAGTGGAACAACAAATCAATGTTTCTCTCTCTCTAAAATCAATAAACAAAGTTGAGTTAACTCTATTTTGTTATTATGCACAGACATGCAACATTAGCAAGGATCAAGCGATAACAATGTGTTAAGACATCTGATGTTCATAAACTCGCAAGACGAATTATCTGTAGATGCCTTTAGGAAGCTCTTGGATTTGGTGTGGGTTTTTTCCCTGTGTTTTTTTTTTTTTCCCCAAATGAGATAACAACAGAACCTCCATATTGTCAAGTCTTTCTCTTATTTAATTCTGTCCCCTCTAAATGGAATGCCCTTCCCCCAGCTCTTACCTAAATATTTGAACCATGAATTAGTGAATTCTCATTAGGCATGGGTTGTAGGTCTTGCACTGTGTGTGTCTTTGGCACTTTCCAGTTCTAGACACCATGGGTGGCCCATGTGCCTGAGAATGTCTCTGCCAGGACCCAGGGGGAGAGAAAGGAGCCTTTCCTTGGTAGATCTCAGTTGGGACTCACAGATTCACTGCCCCCCTGTTCAACCTGACAAGTCTCAGTCACCCAGAAAAACTGCAACCCAGAGCCAACCCAGTCTAACTTCTATTCGGGGCCCTTCACTGCTTGCTGGTCAGTGAAAGGGACACATTAACCTCTGAGCTATAACCAGATCCTGGATGTCACCTCCCGCCCTCACTGGCACTCTGAAAGGCAGTTCTAAGTTCATTCCAGAACAATAAGGAAATTGACACACAGATTAAGAGCCAATTCTTGTTGTCTAGGCAGATGCGGATGGTGACGCGTTCTCTTTACGAACTGCCACATGGGTCATTCTCCAGTCTGTTTGCTTGAAGATCTGGGGTTAGTGGGACAATAGCATCCCCAGATAGGAAGGGCACTGGGCTAAGGGTCAGGAAACGTAGGTTCTCATTTCAGCTCTGCTACTGGCTTGCTGGGTAACCATAGCAACATGTCAGACCCCTCTCATTCCCTTTCATTACCTGAAAATAATTTACTCAGAACTCTCACCAGCTGTTCTAAAACTCAAATAACATAATGTTCGTGCTGACCTGCAAGGTCCCTTCCAGCTACGCGTTAGACACGTTTGGGGTCATCTCAGCTCTACCATTATTAGCTCTGTGGCTTCGGTCAACTTGTCCAGCGGGAGGCCTCCACATTCCCATCACTGTTCTGCCTCTTGAGCTTCTTTGGATGATTTAATTGTTCAAATTATGCATTCTAGATGGATGGGTAACTAATCGCAGTTTAAGTCATCTTTCTGAAAGAAAGCTCTCTGTTTTGGACAAATGATCCCGTCTCTGGGGACATGTGGTGATGTGGGGGCAGGGGGGGAGAGGGGGGCGGGGAGGGGGTAATGAACATCTTTGTAATATGCAATGCTGAGCCCTCTCCCCTGACATACTGGCCTATTTGGTATATGGTAGGGCCTGAGCACTCATGTTTTTATTTCTGATGTTCTAGTGATCAACCAAGATGAGGACCTCTGTAAGCATACCACCACCACCACCACCACCACCACCACCACTCCACCACACCCCTGGCTAGGAAATAGTCTACCTTTGGCTCAAATAGGCTCCTTCTCCAGCTTGGAAGGCATTGGCTGAAGGGGGTGGTTTATGTTGCCTTAAAGGGCTCTGACTACCTGTAAAATATCTGTGGCTGGTGTGGCAGATCCTGGAATGAGTCCATGGACCATGTTGGGGGCAGCCCCAGAGGATCTCCTGGTACACACACACACACACACACACACACACACACACTTCTTGGCAGGTTCCTGAACTTGCCTCTCTGCCACCTGCCCATCTGGCAGTCAGCTGGTCCCATCATCTCCTGGCACGGCCAGGTCTGTACTTCCCTTTGTAAACACCGTCAGAACTTGCCTTTGAATCCCCCGGGGTGCCAAGTTGTGACGGAGCACAGGGCCATGTTCTAAAGGAGCCCGTTCTTGGTCTCCTTGGCTCTTAACCAAAAATAAAATGAGCATCAACAGTAACAACAAAAGCTGGCTTCTTTCTTTTACTACAAAGAACAAGGAAGCATGGGTCGTTTTTGCCTAATAGCTGCTATAAAATCTGTGGTCTGAGGGTGGGGTAGCACACTTATGACAGGGTGAGGGCTGAGCCAGTGTTTAATAGACTGGCAGATAGAAAATGAAATGCCTTTTTTTTTTTCTCTTGGTCTGCAAACAGCCAAGATTCGAGCAGAGAGTCTTTGTTTAAAAGAGCCACTTGCAAAAGGTTTCCAGAACCATCAGACCAAAGAATATTTTCCTGGTCATGAAATTTGCATTGTGGACCGTCCAGTCTCCAAACATCATCAACACTCCCTTCTGTGGGCACGGCCACTCCCGCCCCTCTGGAAGGAACACCCTGGCCCTCTGCCTCGTCCTTGGTCTTGGTCTTCCTTTCCTCCTTTGGAAGAGACTGGTGCAGCACTACAGTCTGTTCCTGTGGGTGGACAGCCCACATACCCACACTGCCACCCCACCCCCCCACCCCCCCCATCACACACCCACACACACACACACACACACACTTGATGGCCAGGTACTGCTTTAATCAGCCAAGCGCAGAAAAATCTTTTGAAAGTGATGGGACCACACGGGCAGGGACAGATGAAGGCCATCTCAACTGTGCTTCCCTTGGCCCCCTACTGGGGACGCATGGCTGCAGTGATCCTATTCCTAAGAGGTGGAAAACTCCCTTCTTGCTAGGCCACTGAGGTTTCCCACACACACACACCTCCCACCCCCTGTGTGGTGTATGTCGCATTTGGAAAAAGCTTACCAGAACAATCCATGTGCTTTTCATGGTTACTGAAGTCGAGGTAGGATTTTGGTAGACAGGAGGGGACTTATCAAACAAGGTAAGATCACAGGCACAGAATGGGAGTATTCACCCAGGAGACAGCAAACATACCGCCCGGCTAAGCTGAGGGTCTGTGTTGAGAAGTGGTGGGAGCAGAGACTGTGAAAAAATTTGAGATGACAGAGTAAGTTGATTGTGCCAGCAATGAAGATCTCCTGAAGGACTACTGAGCTCAAGAGTAGCTGAGGGAAATGGTGTTTAGAAAGATGCACGGGTGATACATGTGAAGGGTTAGAAGGAAAAGAGGTGAGAGGCAGCAACATCAGCTTAGAGGTGATGCAGAAATCCCGGAGTGAGGCTACAGGATCTGAGCCTGTTGATAGCATCAGGACTGAGGGCCAAATGGTGGGGAGACAATGTAATGAAAGAACTGCCAGAGCTTATAACTGATGGACATGTGAGGTGAGGGAAAGGGAGGAATCAAATAAGAATCTGTAGTGACTTGAGCTTGCAGAGGGGGAGTCGTCTGGATTCAAGAGTACAGGGAAGACTGTTATCCTTTCCCCAGGCATGCAAAGAACCTGGTGTGTTTGGGGGTTGGGGGGAGGCTTCCTCTGAGTCCCTTTAGGAAAGACTCACCAAGTCCTTTCTCTCTCAGGAAAAAGATGTGACTCCAGATAAAAACCTACTGACCAAGGTACAAGATGCTGCCCTGTGGCTGGAGAACTTGCCAGACTCCAGACCTGCCAAGGCTTCCCTCTCCACCACCTCCTCCATCGCTGACTTCTTTCTCGCCCTAACCATCTGCAACTCCGTCATGGTCTCCACAACCACTGAGCCCAGGCAGAGGGTGAGGACTGCTGATGGAGGGAGTGGCAGAGGAGGGGAGGAAGGGTAAGGGTAAGGGGTGACACCCTAGACAGGAAGACAAGACACTGGGGCCCTAGCCACAGTATCACCATTTCATCCCTCTGAGACCTTGAACTCTTACCCTTTCTGGGCCTCAGTTTCCTCATCCTATCTAATAAAGAGGGAGTATGCTAATTGACCATCACACCCTCAAAGATGGTGGTGCCCACAGCCACAAGATGGCAGCGCCCAGTCCCCTCAGCCCCGCCAGGGCAGCAGGTGTGCAGCATGGCCGGGCCTGCCCCCAGGTGGGTCCGGCTGCTCCACACACCTGCCTCCGAAGTCCCCCAGTCCCCTCAGCCCCCCAGCCACCCAGTGCCGCCTGAGGATCAGGTAACCAGGGCTGGCCGAGGCTTACGCTGCCAGCAGTGGCAGCAGCAGAGGGGTGATGGGGGAGTCGCCTTCCCCTGATCGCCAGGTCGCCTCCCGCCCCTGAGGGCTCCTGGACTGTAAGAGGGGGCAGGCCGGGCTGAGGGACCCCCCCCGCCTCCAGTGCATGAATTTTCATGTACCGGGCCTCTAGTTTTTAAATAAAATAGAAAAAGTTATATATGAACTCTCTATGTAGCTTTCAAATTTTGTGTCTATCTGTCTGCAGGGTAGATTATTAAGAGTTAATATTTACTGAGCACTTGCTACATGCCAGGCTCCATGCCAAACACTTTGGCTACATTATCTTTTAATCCTCACAACCAAACAATCCTACGCTGTATGGCTTTGCAGTTAACAAGTGGAGAAACAGCGCTAGCCAGTTTGGCTCAGTGGGTCCCAGGTTCAATTCGGTCAAGGGCACATGCCCGAGTTGCAGGCTCGATCTCCAGTAGGGAGCATGCAGGAGGCAGCCAATCAGTGATTCTCTCTCATCATTGATGTTTCTATCTCTCTCTCCCTCTCCCTTCCTCTCTGAAATCAATAAAAATACATTTTATGAAAGAAAGAACGAATAAAATAGATTCCACCAAAGTTTAAAAAAAAAAGTGAAGCAACAGGCTCAGAGAGCTTGAGTAATTCAACAAAGGATGTATGGTTAATATAGGACAGAACCATCTGTATGACTCCATAACAGCATATTACACTGGTCTCTGCTTTTATATGGGGGTTAGAAGAAATACTGCCATGTGTAATGTTCTGCCAATTGGGAGCTAATGCAGCTGGATGGCCATTTATAGGAGATTCTACTCTGAATTATTTGTTAGTACTGAAATTAGCTGTGTCTTTAATTATCTACCGACTCTCACCCAGGCTCCCCTGTGAGTACCTGATGAGAATAATTGGGTGTTATAGCTTGTGGCTCTGAAATTAAGAAAAAGGTTCACCCAGGCACCAACTCAGAGCCCCCCCTTCTTATGTCCTAATCCCAAACCACCCTGAGAAGTCTCTTCAGCCACTGAAAAGTCGCTGGGTTATCAGAAGTCTTCAGGGAGATTTGAGAGAAGGTAGCGTTACCTGAGAACTCTGTTTGCAAGAGGAAGAAGCAGCATTCAGGGGAGGACAGCATCCGCCTCTCAATCTTTAAGTGAACAGGGAGGCTTCAGCTGGCTGGCCGCTGGAGGGCCCAACCCCTGGAGTCAGACAGAACCAGGTCTGAGGCCCAGCTCTACTCCCTGTACACTGGGTGGTGATGGCAAATTTACTTAACCTATTTGTGCCTCAGTTTCCTCATCCATAAGTTGGGATAATGATAGTATCCCATAAAGTTGGGGAAGATGAAATGAGATGATGCATGCAAAGATAAAGGCTATGGTAAGGGTGTGGGGAATGTGGACTCTTACTATGGGTCTGGCTTTTGTCTCCTTTTCTTCCCTTGGTCTCTGATTAGAGTGGGATGGTCATTACCAATCCCAGGAATGTCAGGGCTGGAGGGAACAGCTGGCCTGACGCTCTCATTTTACAGGTGGGTAAACTGAGGCTCGCCTAGAGGAGAACACTTGCCCACAACCACAGATGGCCCAACTAATCCATTTCTTGCAAAATGACCTTCAGATTCTGCCACCGACCGCGTGACTTTTTTTCCAACATTGAGAATAATGTTCTCCTTCCCTCCTTCGATCCCAAGGTCACCATGCCACCATCGACCAAGGCCCTGGGGACCTCTCTGGAGAAGATCCAGCAGCTCTTCCAGAAGTTGAAGCTTTCGAGCCTCAGCCAATCATTCTCATCCACTGCGCCCTCCGACACCGACCTGGGGGACAGTTTGGGGACCACCATGCCCACCACGGACTCGGAAGACAGAGACGACGTGTCTGTGTGCAGTGGAGGCTACTCGACTGATACTGACGGCGGCTACAGGAGCAGCACGTGGGACCAAGGTGAGGCCCTGGCGTCTGGGTCGGGCACTTCCTTGGAGGAGGTGCTGGAGGACCCGGCCCTCGGCCCGGCCAGCCCCGAGCTCTGCTACGAGGCCGAGAGCCCCGACGAGGCTGCCCTGGTGCACGCCGCCCATGCCTACAGCTTCACACTGGTGTCCCGGACGCCGGAGCAGGTGACTGTGCGCTTGCCCCAGGGCACCTGCCTCACCTTCGATGTCCTCTGCACCCTGGGCTTTGACTCTGTCAGGAAGAGGATGTCCGTGGTTGTGAGGCACCCGCTGACGGGCGACATCATCATCTATACCAAGGGTGCTGACTCGGTTATCATGGACCTGCTGGAAGACCCGGCCCGCGGTGAGTGCCCCCTCACCAGGGCTCCAGGAAGAGAGGGCTCCATGGTTTAGGAGGCAGCTTGGGAGGGCAATGATGAGTTCAAGTTACAGCGCCACTCAGCCCAGCAGATCCCAAGGAACACGGGCCACAAACTGCTCTCCTCAAAGCGGTTCCTTAGCACGCTTCTTTCATTCCACGTGCCCTCAACCTGGAGAATGACAGCGCTTGGGAGCCAGACTTGGGGAGGTCTTGTAAGAGCAAATCTCTTTAACTCCTTTACCCCCGTTTCTAGTTTTCCAAACTCATTTAAACATGGATTATCCATACACTGTATTTTAGCAGGACATCCATTAACATATCCTAGAAAATACTGTGGTCCTAATTCTTAGTTTTGGAGAGAGACCAACCGAACCCAGAGAGGGAAGTGACCTCAGAGAAGAGGCGAGGTAACCAGTGACACATCCTCGGCCCGGGTACCCTGAGGCCTTCCATGCCGTCAGACTTCCCTGCCAGGCTCAGTGCACTCTGGGAAGCCTCAGATGGCCCTCTTTATCATCCTTCCCCCTAGCCTCTCCCAAATGGATTTTCATAAACTTGTACCAAGCCAGAAAAATGTTCCAAAGTCCCTAGCTATCAGTGTCTCGTTTTGGAGCAGCATGAATTAGTGCACAGACGCTTCTTGATGGCTAACAAGGAGAAGACGGTTATGGGGCTATGATTCTCCCAGGGTAGCCGGTTCCAGCCAAGCTTTAGAATTGCCAGGCAGCCCTGTGCCTCCTGCATTACCAGCTATGGATCAAAGCCAAGAGGTTCATGAGGATGGATGAGCGTTTAGAATGGGAAGGGAGCTAATTAGGTTTCTTTATCCCCAGACTCTGGCAGAGGATTGAGTTCCGAGTTTCTGAGTCAAGGGAGCCACAGTATTCTGCCCCTGGGCAACAGCCATCAATGCTGCCCTGGAGATGTTTTTTTATTTGTTCCTCGCCTGGTTGCAAAATGGATTAGAGATGCTTCCAATAAAAGACACATGAGCAATGTTACTATTAAGAATTGAGGACTAAAGCTTTGAAAAGGAAGGGGGAAAATAACCCTAGGTTTAACATATTTATGGTGTTTGAATGTTCAATTTGACCATGAGGTTTCTGTTAGCCTGAGCAAAAAAAAGGTCAATTCGAAGGGAACCAGATAGAAGGCAGAAGGGTTTAATCTTAGGAACTGATGTCTTTGAAAATAAAATACTGCAAATAGTGCTCAATAAGACAATGCATAAAGACTGTGCTTCGGGCACTAGGAAAACAGTAACACCTTCTGAAAAAGAGAAAGTAATCTTTGAAAGAATTTTTGCAGTATATAAAAACAGCCGTAGAATAGTATTGCGGGGAAAATCAGAGCTCGTTGTGCTTTCTTATACTTACCTTACTGTTAAACGTTGTATTTTTAATTTTGCATTATATGGAGGGATGGATGAGGTGCACGAAATCTGATTCCTACTTAGGGCCACCGAAGATCTCAATCTAGCCCTGGTTTTTTTAAAAAATGACTGAAGCTTTTTCCAAACTTAGCTTTATAAAGTGCTGCAATTGATTAGAGATGTCTGTGACATCTTAGATAAAATAAGTGGCAATAGCATCAATCCTACCCCATACCCACAAACCCAGGATGAAAAATTCCTTTTATCTGGTAGATAAAAGTACTGGAATTCAAGAGAAAAAGATTAATTTTTTTCTAAAAGAAATGCATGATGTAGGACTTCATAAAGGGGACTTTGAGCAGCAGAATGAAGTATTTTTCATTCTAAACACTATATTGGTAGGAAATGCAAACCATTTTTTTTCTAAGACCATTTCTTGCAAACCTAGTGTGGTGAGGAACTTAGCAATGGGATCCAGGTCCAAAGCTGTCTTGGAACCTAACTTGATATAAGGACTGAAGTAGGTGCAGAGAAGGTGATGGGTAGTATGTCTAACACTTAGCAAACCGTTGGTCATCCAGGGCTAAAGTGGCTACAAAGAATGTGTGCTTGCATTGAGCCTAACCAGTGATCATGGACAACAGGGGGGTGGGGGCATGCGTGGGGAGGGGTTTGGGATGGGAATGGGGGGGGATGAGGACAATATGTGATACCTTAATCAATAAAGTAATTTTTAATAAAAGAAAGAAAGAAAGAAAGCACCGGGGGTCATAATAAAGCTCCAGCTGTCTGGTCCCCGATTCAGCAGAGCTTCAACTGGACCTGGGAATCTATTTTTTGTTTTTAAGTTCCCAGATAATTCTGATGCAGACAGCTGTTTGGTAAGAACACCTTGGACCACCTACCCTCCTAAGTAGTGCATTTCTCCGCCAAACTTTTGATGGTCAGCTGTAGAGAGCAGACAATGGAAGGACCCCCAGAGAACACCTTCCTGGGCTCCCTGACAGCCAGGAGAGTCCCTCTGGTTCTGTGGAGGGCTGTGCGGGGATTTCTCCGCTAAAGATTCCAGAATGTTAAGAATGGGGGTCCCTGAGCATTTGTATATGACCTCATGCGGGACAATGACTCCTTCACAGTGACTGACACTGATGTGGAAAAGAAGCTGAGGAAAATCCGAGCGCGGACACAGAAGCATCTAGACTTGTATGCAAGAGATGGTCTTCGGACGCTGTGCATCGCCAAGAAGGTGAGAGCAGATTCCCCGTGAAGGAGATGAAGGGCCGCAACCCCGATTTTATCTTTTCTCACTTCTTTTTAGAAGACCCTTAATGTGGGTTGCTTTAATGTTTTCAAAATTAGCTATTTTGATTTACCGCAAAGACCCAGGACTTTTGACAGTTTTGCTGGGGCAGAAATCTGAATGGCAAGGTTCCCTATCAGTGTGGCTATTTGTATATGTAATCGGTTACCCCTAACTCATAAAATATTGTTTAATGTTATAATATTGCCTTCAGCATATTCTTTTAAAATCTGCATTATTTGCATAGATTTGGAATTTGGGAGATTTTATGTGATCACCTAAAAATCTAGATTTCTGGTTTCTCCCAAAAATTTAGAGGAGCTGTCAAAATGGGTCTCCATCCTCGAATAGAAGCAAATAGCTACAGCCACGTAGCAGCTGATCCCTGAGGAGGAATGTATTCTGCTGTGTTGTGCTTGGCCACAGTCCCCACTATTCCCTATTGTTTCCCTTGGCCCAGTTATAGTCATGTAGATTACCTACCTCACCTCCTGCAGGTCTTTAACTTGGCAGCCCCTGCAGGTGAGGCAGACGGAGAGCTAAGAGTCCCAGAGCAGGGGCATCTAATGAGGCACCTAAAATGAGGGAGGGAGCTATAATGGACATATATTTCTAGATGGCTGGATTTATTTCTCCATAAATCGCCAGAGCTCATCTCTTTCATGGTCCTTAGGCAACCATAAAAATTTAAGAGTTTATGAGCACCCACTTTAAAGCCAGACCTATCTGGGTACAAGTCTCAGTCTCACCACTTACCTGTTGTATGACATTGGGCAAATTTCTTCATCTCTCAGAGTTTTGGATTTTCTTATCTATGGAATGGTATCAGCACTCCTTACCTAATACAGTTGTCATGGAGATTAGCACATGTACATGGAACAGCAACCAGTGCTTACTACTCTATAGCTGTAATTATACCACCTTCTAGTTTCCATTGAAATTATTTGTGCCTATTTTGTCTTCTCTAATAAAACTGTGAATTTCACAAGAGCAAAAGGCCTATTCCTATCCCCTTGGTTTTCCCTATGTGCCATGCACAGAGAGAAAATCTAGGGGTATTCATTGCTGTATTCATGCAATTCCAGCAAGGGGGTCTAAAGTACTATGGGACTCCAAGGGAGGAAGATATGTCCTCTAGTTGTGTTCTTCCAGCTTTTGGTACCACCTCGAATAGCTGGTGGAGAATTCTATCAGGCTGTGTAAGATCTGGTTGCTGTTTACCTTTCCAACATCATTGCTGGCTCTTCTCTACTTGGCTCTCTATCCTTTGGCCAACTGGTTTTTACAAGGAATAGACAAAACCAAGTTCATTGCTTTTTCACAGCCTTTGCACTTGCCCCTCCCCGTGTCTGAATCCTTCTCATCATTGGCTCTCAACTTGTGTGTCACCTTGGCTAAGAGACCTGAAGATTCAAATGAAATAGGCCCTCTTCCCACAGCTATCCCTCTACCCAGTCTCTCTCTCACACACACATCTTAAGATCACGCTCTAATTTCTGCATAGAATTCCTTGAAATGACCTCTATTTTAAATTATTTACTTGGACAATGTCTCTCACCCTCCAGTAGCACATAAGCCCAGGCATGCAGGGATCTTGTCTGTCTTCAGTGCCCAGAGAAGGGCAAGAGCTCAACAGATGTTTGATGATAATGGAACATGAGGATCAACCCTTCATCGATTCATGCACTCAAGAAAGCAATCATTGAGGAGAAATCCCCATCTAACGGTATAGAGAAGCTCAAACAGGCACATGGGAAGGGGATCAGAGTTGTGAACGAGCCTATTCCTGTCCCGTAGGTCCTAAGTGAAGAGGACTTCCGGCGATGGGCCAGTTTCCGGCATGAGGCCGAGGCGTCCCTCGACAACCGAGATGAGCTTCTGATGGAGACGGCCCAGCATCTGGAGAATCAACTCACCTTACTGGGTAGCTAAAAATAAGCCCTCGTTAAATGAAAAAATAGGAATGCTGCAAGCTGGAAAGGGAGTTCTTGGCCCTGATTCTGACACTACTACAAACGTGTCTCAATTAGGAGCCTTCCCCGGGGTGCCTTTCAAGAGATTTGGCACAGACGGGGCCAACATGCAACCCAGATTCCACATGCAGCCTCCTGAGGGTGCCCGGGAGCATTCCTGCACTTTCTGCTGGACGAAGCAAGGAGTCTGCTTGCTTCTCCTCTATTTGTTCACATGTTTGTTGAGCACCTACTATGTACCACATAGCAGGCGAGGCATTGGGGCTACAACAGGGAACAAGAGCCACAGGGACCTGGCCTCCCAGAGTCTAGAGTCTAGTGAGGAAACTGACTAAACAAGTAGTTAAACAGTGTGATGAGGGCCGGGCTGGAAGATTGACCAGACGGGATGGAAACACAAAGTAAAAGGTGCTAACCTGGCCTGGGGCCAAGGGGGGTGCAGGAAGGTTGGACTGAGTGGAGAAGAGGAGTTGGTCAGGCCAAGGGGGAGCGTGTTGCAGGCAATGGGAAGGGGCCGGCTGGTAACTCAGGTCTGCTATGGCTAGACCATGGAGTATGGGGGGGAGGGGTCAGCAGGACCCAGATTAGGAAGGGCCACGCCTATCACATGCTGCATGTTTGGAGAGGGGGGACGGGGACGGGAGGGAAAGCAGGGACAGATCTGTGCTTTCTGCACAGAAGTGAGATTGGTACGCTGCGGGGAAGATGAGCGGCACGGAGGCCACAGTTAAGAGCCAGCGTTGGCTTCCTGGTGAACGAAGAGCATTGCCGAGAGAGCAGGGGCGGCTTCATTTATCAGGATTCACCTCACAGCTGGGGAGTCGGACCTAGAAAAGGCCTTGCGGGCCAGCAGGCACACACTGGCCACAGGGCAGCTTTCTTCCACCTCAGAAGGCGATGCTGACCTGGGCACGAGGGTCAAGGCGTAGCTCTGCCAGACCTTGCTGTGTGCCCAGGGACACATCCCCACAGCCTCCGAGCCTAGCTTCTTCTCTGGATAAAACCCACACCCCCGGCTGCTCAGCCAGGCCAGGTGCAAGGGCCCAGCGCTGCTGCAGGAAGCCTTTATATAAAAGCAGCAGCAAGATTTGGACATAGTAGGTGCTCAGCAAACGGAGTTCTGCTCCACCCCTCCTCCAGCCTTTTGTTTCTGCGTTTTGTTTGCTGCCTCCCAAGGCCCCCTTGAAAGCTGGTCATGAGAACTCATTTCAACAGGCACCAGAAGTCTCTAGGCCAGACAGCTCCACCCACCACACAAGGTCACCGGAGGGTCATCCCACCAGGGCGCTGACCCTCCTCGCCCCTGCGGTTCCTTGTTTTGGGAGCACTGGTCTCTGTTGGTGAGAAGTGCTCACCGGCTGGTTCAACGAGGGAGAACACACTTGTCAGGGCCCGTCAGCCCTCTTTGCTGGGAAAGGCCTTCATGCCTTCCTCTTTCATTTTCTCTTTCACACACACACAAAAAAATGTGTTTTTCCTCCTCTCGCCTTCACTCTGCCTCCCCACAACATCAATCAGCTTCAGAGGCCCACCTTCCAAGCGAACCCTGGGAGGGAAAGCTGAGGCCGGGCCATCACTCTTCCAGGGGTTGTTTACCTGGCTGTTTGGGCCTCAAATACAAAACAGGCACATTTCATGACAGCGAGGCTGTTTTCCCTCCCTGGAGGCGGCTGGGGAAGGAGAGGGCTGGGGCTGGGCAGAGAGCTCAACTTGCCACCTAGAAACCGCCCTGCCCTTGCGATGCTGCCTCGCATTCTTGCTCGGCCCCAGAGTAGGGTGATCTTTTCACTATGCATTCAGCGTAGCTGCTTTGCCAACCTATTGTCACCCGGAATCATTGAAAGAAATGAATGCCCAGAGTGAAATGGGTCTGTGCTCTGAAATGAATCTCAATTTAAATGCCGGTTTATTTTTGCTTAACCACTGTTATTCAATATTTAGGTTGATGCAAAGCTGGAGATGATTCAAAATGTATGGAAGCTGCATGTTTAATTCTCTCCAAGAAAATGAGCAAAAACCTGGATCTCTATTAATTCTGCTGGGAGCGGTTGCATAGCCAAGATTTCAGCCTCTTTGTTTCTCTCCACTCCCACTGCCACTCTGCCGGCAGCTGTCTGCACTCCTGCTCGGCTTCTGACTGTTCGCCCCAAATTATTCATGCTGCTTGCTGGAAACTCCAATCCGTTCTCTAGAATGATGTTCTTATAACTTAAAACGAATCCTGCCACTCTCCAGCTTAAGTCCCTTTAATAGCTTTCTCGGCTACCAAATAAATTCCAATCTTTGAATGCCCTGCTCAGCGAAGCCTATCTCCTGGCCTCATTTCTCACCCCACTCTGCCTCCTTTTCTGTGTCTTCTCTTACTCTGACCCCAGGGCCTTGACACATGCTCATCCCTCTGCCTGGAATTCACTTTCTCCTCCACCTCTTGGCTTTATCTTCCAGGTCTGAGCTTAAAGGACACTTTCTCAGCAAGGCTTTCTCTGACCTTCCAGATGAAGTTCGGGTCTCCTGGTATAGGTTTGCATGGCTTCCTGGGCTTCTCAAATAGCTCAGTTATAAACCCTTATTCAACAGGCCCTGGAGCTCGGAGGGTAGAGGCCAGCTCTGTGTGTTTCACTGCTGGATTCTGGGTGCTTAGCACAGCCTAGAATGTGGAAGATATTTAATAATTACTGCCTGGCTCGATAGGGCTCCAGGGAAATTAGGCAGCTGCTTTTGCACCTTGTACATGTGATCCCCGGTGTCTCTGATCACTGCAGGAGCCACTGGGATCGAAGACCGGCTGCAGGAAGGAGTTCCAGACACAATCGCAGCTCTGCGGGAAGCTGGGATCCAGCTCTGGGTCTTGACTGGAGATAAGCAGGAGACAGCGGTCAACATCGCCTACTCCTGCAGACTGCTGGATCAGACCGACACTGTTTACTCCGTGAACACCGAAAGTCAGGTGAGGCCGAAGGAGGGCCCAAGGTCCAAGTGCAGAGTAGCCCGGGCCAACAGAGGACAGCCTTAAGGGTGGTACTGGGGTATTTGAGGAAGTCACCCTCCCAACATCTTGGAGCTCAGAGGGCCCTGGAAGTCAAGCAGCCCAATGTCCCCTAATCTCATCCCCACATATGGTGGGCCAGTGTATTTCCATTATTCCTAACAGTACATGCTCAAAAGTCCTACCTCTCCTGAATTCTACCCTTGGCCCAGCCTCCTCATTCTACAGATGAAGAAACTGAAGATCACCGAGGTGACACCTGCCCAGGGTCACCCTGTGGTTCTGACAGAGTAAGTCGAGAATGCTGCTCTCCTGTAGGCCAGTGCGGACTGCATGACACCATGCCGTTCACTCTCAGAGCCTCAACGGTTTGTTTGTTCTACCTTGGATGAACCATCCATTGAAAATAGCCTCGGTTAAATTGAAATTATTCTGAGTTTACAATTTCAGCTCCAATCTGTAAGTCACTTTGGTTTGCCACAGAATACATCCTGGAGGGAATGACACACAAGATCAGTCCATTTTGATGGGTTCGGAGAGAGAGAGAAGCACAGTTCTAAAACTGTGATTTTTTTTTTTCAACCCAACCAGGTTATGGGTGGCAGAGAGCAAGGTTTGGAGAGAGGGCTGTGTACAGTCTGAAGAAGAATATTCAAAGTTGTAATGCGATTTTATATTTAAGAGGAGAAGTCTATTTTCACAATGCAAACTGCAGAAAGTGAACTCCCACTGTCGTGTTGGGAGTGTGGGAAGTGGGCGCTGACTTGTATGCTCCTATCAGAAGGAGGCAGGGATGGCATTAGATGTGGGTGTTAACAAGGAAAGCACTGTGTTGCAGGGGTGGTGAGTGGAGGGGACCTGGAGACCTAGAGCATGCCACGGGGAGAAGGGTGGAGCAGAGGGAGGAAAATGGAAAAGAAAGACCACAGGGAAAAAGGCAGGAGGAGGATGGAATCTCGGACTTCCATTGTTGCCTGAAGCTGATCAGGATCCAGAAGTTTGTGAGATTCGAATTTGGCATTTATTTCATGAAGAATCCACATATGCACCTTTTTAAAAGGTAGTGTATATACTATGGAAAGTGCCTCAGGCCCTTTAGATGAGTTGGAAAACCCATTTACTTTCTTGTCAGGTGCACAGATGATGCTATGATTAGATGAAACCCCAAAGAATTTTCTAAATGAAAATAATCTCGGGGAAATATCTGGCATTAAGATGATGCTTAGGAGAGAAAGTAATTTGCAGCTTGCTTGAGTGCCTGATCCCCGTAATAGTGTCGATGTCACCCTACTCTGCTGACAATGGAAATGTTCGCAAAGATCGTTTCACTCAAGGTGATTCCAAAAGGACTTCGCAACACAGCAAACCTGTGAGCCAGCCTGTGTGTGTTGGGGGTTGAAGGGGCGGCTTCTGTGGGTTCTGTTAAATGCAATGCACTCCTGCAGGAAGCAGATGTTTGCTGATTAATTAGCCAAAGGGCCAAAGGAACAGTGGGCCACACTCCATGTTTTCAGTCACTATCAACTCTTTAAAGTTGTCTGGGACCTTCCATGATGGTGCCTGATGGTTAGTTTCTCCCCACACTCCTGGGCGTGCTAAGCCTACGAGTCTTTCTCATCTTCTTGTCTGGGGAAAAGGAGTGGATGACTGGATATGTCAAGAGAGACCCTGGGGAAATCCATTCTAAATCTCGGATTTATTTCAACTCCCTTTTAATGTAATTACATATTCAGTGGATATTTTCTCCAAGGGTTTTTATCTCCCTAATTCATTATAAATTGATTTAGAGCTATTGTTTCTTTGTTATGCATCTTAAAGCCATAAGCAAGTTAGGGGACCTATCTGGACCTCAGGGTTCTCAGCCATAAGATGAGAATTAATAACCCATCACTGGAAGTGTTGATCTGTTAAGGGATCTTAGAAGGGACTATAGTATTAAATAGAAACTAATAATAGCAGCTATTATTGTTATTATTAACAACATATTTGAAAGCTTAATATTGTCCAGATACCGTAACTCTGAACTTCATTTAGAAAAGATTTATTTCAGAGGTTATTTTGGACAATTAAATAAGATCATAGGAGGAAAATATTTATGAGCATAGGATTTGTATTTGTTGACAAGTTATGTCTAAACTTAGCCACTAAAAGCGGAGAAACATTTATTATCACAAGGTTTCAGTGGGTTAGGAGTCCAGGAGTGGCCTAGCTGGGTATGTACCTCTGGTTCAAGGTCTCTCTTGATGTTTCAGTGAAGCTGTCAGTCAGGGTTGTGTGTTCAGCTAGATGCTCAATGGGATGGGTTGTTTGGGGATGGAAGGGAGTCCTTCTTCCAAGCTCATGGACATGATTGTTAGCAGGCCTGGTCCTTGCTGCATGGGCATCTCCACAGAGTGCTCTGCAGCCTAGCCGCTGGTTTTCCCTAGGCAAGCCATCCAAGGGAAAGCAAGTGGCATTGGTAGCCAGTCTTTATAAACTAACCTGGAAGTGGCATCCCATCACTTTTGCAGAATTCTCTTCATTAGAAAGGAGTCACTTAGTCCTAGCCCTCACGAGACTGCACAAGGGCATGAATCCTGGGGGGTGGAGATCACTGAGAACCAGCTAAGGGCTGCCTACCACAGTATCTGACATACCAAATGTTAAATGAGCAGTAACTAATGGGATTATTACATAGAAAATTCAAAATTTGGGGGTTTTATTTGGAAGCTTACATTCCCAATGACTTGTATCGGTTCTATACTAGAGGAATTTTTAAAATATATGCTAATCCTAACTTCCAGCAAGGACTATCTTGATCTCTTTCCCAAGTAAGTATTTCAGGTGTAACCAGAGGCTGCTTGAACTACTTCCTGTGGCGCTTTAGGGTTTGTGCACACTGACTGCCTCTCTAGTGTTTCCTAAAGGAAGGCTCAGGAATAATAAACTGCAGTCCTACTGCCTCCAGAAGAAATTATAACATTTTCAGAAGCTTCTAGATCAATGGTTCCAAACCTGTCATTTTAGAACAACTTCCACAATTTTTTTTTAAATCCACGTATTGCCTGTACTGTTTTTTATTTAATGACTTCATTTACATTGACTCACTTTGGGCATTTTAAAATTCATTTTTGGAAGAAATTTTTGGCATGGCAGTAAATGAATAATACTGCTAAGTAAAGATAGCACAATGCTATTAAAATCAATAATACAGTTGACTGCCACAGTTTTTCTCTAGCTTTATTTTAAAATGATGTTTACAGAACGTAAAGAGGATGAAGAATATATTTAGAACCAAAATCTGACATAACCAAAAGGAATGGAGGAGAATTGATAAGAGGAAATAAACTTCTTCGCTATGTTTCAAGGTAAACTTAGAGCAGAAAAAAATGTTTCTTTAAACCAATAAGACTTTCACATCCATGTAAAGTGACCAACACATTCACACCAACAGATAAACAGACAGTTCGTGTATTTTTTCAATTAGGAGGCCACAATTTGAGTAGTATTGGTCTGCCTCCACTACTAAGTTGGATGACCTTGAGCAAGTTACTAAAAATTTCAGTTTCTATTTCTTTATCTCTAAACAAACATTGGTTTAAAAAAAAAAAAACACCTACCTACACACAGGACTGTTCTGAGGAACAAAGGAGAGCTAAAATGACACACAGAAACCATTATTCTAGCACATATTGTCCTATGTACCATCACGTTAGTATTGTTTAGTATCTCATACCATCCCCATATCAGTTCCCATCTTGCTGAGCTATTGCCATGCCCATTCCCAAGCAGTATTACTCTCCTATTTTGGCCATTAGTTTTTATTCCAAATTAATATAGCTTTGATGTTGTTTGAAATATTGCAGAGAAATGTAAAAATCAGAGAATGATTCCTAGGTAAGTGATCTCTATGGTGGTAGAGTTTGGTAACTATTTTATTGAAGGATAAAGTGAGATTTTAAACCTACGTTTCCAATGTTGCTTGCTAACACCAAATGTATTATTCCGACTCTTTACAGGAAACTTGTGAATCCATCCTCAACTGTGCCCTGGAAGAAGTGAAGCAATTTCATGGACCACGGAAGCCAGAGCGCAAGCTCTTTGGGTTCCACCTACCTTCTGAGACACCTTCCCCTGCCTCGGGAGCCACAGTGCCAGAAGTTGGATTGGTCATCGATGGGAAGACACTGAATGCCATCTTCCAGGGAAAGCTGGAGAACAAATTTCTGGAATTGACCCAGTACTGCCGGTCTGTCCTGTGCTGCCGCTCCACACCGCTGCAGAAGAGCATGATCGTCAAGCTGGTGCGAGACAAGTTGAGCGTCATGACCCTTTCCATAGGTACCCATCATGCTGAGATGTGGGTGGCAGTTTTATAGGGCTAATCTGATGAGAGGCCTGGACCAGATTGGAGGAGGGAGGGTTGTCAGGTATCAAAGTCAAGACGCTTAGGCTGAAGGTCATTGTCTTAAAGGGAGAGAGGTCAAAGTGACATGTGTGGCAGCCAGGAGATGAAGCCGAGTCAGAGAGTGAATCAAAGTTCTCAGGATTAGAAAGTCAACTACAGAAAAATCAGGACCTGGATGAAGGCCAAAGCCAAGAGGGGCCTCAAATCCAGGTAGCTCATCTACACCCAGGCCAACTCAATTCTGGGATATAAACCATTTCCCCCTTCAATATTTAACATGTGGCACAGTGCTATGAACCTCAGGTGTTTGTGGATTTGACATTCTGTTGAGTGTTGATGACTGGTGGGGAGATTTAAAAGTTGGGCCTGTCCCATATTTAATTTTGTATGTTCATTCCTAAATACAAGACCCAGCACAAAGCATACACTTAATTAAATGCTAGCTTGTTTGATGAAGAATTCCTCATAGGAGACTAAACTTTAATCAAGGTTGAGGTAGAGAAATAAAGCTTGTACTTACTTCAAACCTTCCAGGAATAACCAATCCTGGTTTACAAGAATCTTAGTGGTCTCCATCAACCCTCCAGCCTCTCCCCAGCACTCAGCACTCTAGGTTCCAACCCAGAGAAACTACTTCCCATTCTACAACAGCCTAATCCTCTCTCTCTCTCCCTCCCTCTCCCCCACCCCTTTTCTCTCTCTTTCCCTCCCTCTTCCCTGCCTTTGCACAAGCTATTTCCTCTGTAACAACCTCCTTCTTCCAATCCTTCCTAACCTCCCTTTTTTTCTGGGAGCTTCCATGGCACACAGCCCTCCTAGCTCCAAAGTGCTGGTATGCTTTCTATGATGGCATGCCTGCTCAGGAGACCATGAGTGCCTGAATAGAGGGACAATGTCATTCTTACCCACCCTTTCATCCCACACCCAGCACATACCATGCAAATAGTAAATATTGTATTTATGTAGGGACATTCTTGAAAATGGTTCCAGGTTCTCTTCTCCTTACACAGACATGGGAAGAGACTGTCCTTCCTGGCATTCCAAATAAGAAGCCTATTATATGTTGTTTTCTCTCCTGGTATTCAGGTAAAAACAATGCCCCCTTTCCCCATGAATAAAAAGGAGGAAGTGGGCAGAAATACAGGGAGCATAGCTTTAGCCACTGCATTCTAATTTTATTCCCCTGAATTGTCCTCTTCAAAACTTCAGACACAAACAAGGCAATCGCCTGAGACTGATTCCCTGAAGTATGAGATTGGCTTCATTCCCATAGCAACAGAGACAACACCAGCAGGGTGAGAAAGAGCATGATTATACACCTCCACTCCCACTGGTTTGCTACCGGAAGAGGTGAAAGGGTGAATTTGTTCTGCTATGCGGGAAGATTAAAATTATGTGCTGCTCTACTATCAAGGAAAAAAAAAATCACTGTAAGAATAATAGCTACTTATAATAACAAAATTTTTAATATCAATACATTTTGTTGACCCATAATTAGGGGAAGAAAATTCTCTCCCCCAATGACATTTTTTTCTATAATGTCTAATAGAGATTTAATTGCAGATTATGAGAACCTACTGGAAAAAGAGGTGGGGTCAGGAGGTGAAGGCAACATAGTGTACAAACCACGGCCCACAGGCTGAATCCAGCCCACTGCATGCTTTTATATAGGGATGCTGAGAATGGTTTTTATTTTTCTAAATGTAAGGACAGTTGTTTAATTTTGCATCTTGGCTGACAAAGCCTAAAATATTTACTATCTGGCCCTTTACAGAAAAAGTTTGCTAAACTCTCCTGTAATAGATAAAGCATTAGGAAGAGGATTATGAGCTCTACAACTCACTGTGTGGAGCTGTGCTCTCCAACACAGTTGCCCCCTAGCTATCTGTGGCTATTTACATTTAAAATTAAAATTAAATAGAATTTCATGAGCCACATTCCAATAGTCCCATGTGGCTAGTGGTTTCCATGTTGGACAGTAAAGTTATATGACATTTCCATCATTACAGAAAAAAATCTATTTTGTAGTACAGGCCCTAACAACCTCCAGTTTCCTGAATTTTCATTGAATGAGAACTCAATGTGACTAAATGTACCTCAACCAAAAAAGTAGTCAATCTCCTTTGTCTATATTCAAAAACAAAACAAAACACTGTCCCAGTCCTTGAATACCATTGACAATCTGATGACTTAGTTGTCCAAGCATACCAGTTGTCTTAATATGGCCAGTATTTCGTGTGATACTGAATTCGGGAAGGTATACCAGCTTTGGAATTGGAAAGATCTCAATTTTCCTGAGTGTCTTCTCTAGCACTTGCCTTAGATTACTCTTGCCAAGTCCCTATGTTGCTCAAATTCTCCATTTGTGCCGTAACTGGTTTGGCTCAGTGGATAGAGCGTTGGCCTGTGGACTCAAGGGTCCCGGGTTCGATTCCAGTCAAGGGCATGTACCTTGGTTGCGGGCACATCCCTGGTAGGGGGTGTGCAGGAGGCAGCTGATTGATGTTTCTGTCTTTAACTCTCTCTCCCTCTCCCTTCCTCTCTGTAAAAAATCAATAAAATATATTTTTTTTAAAAATTCTCCATTTGCTCCTCAGTAAAGTCCATTGTAACATTTGTGAAGGCCGTTTGTGTAAACTATAAGCACAGTTCAAGTCCCACTTACTCCCCATTGTATTCCCAATAGCTAATATTGTGCCTAGAAAAAGGACACAAATATTTGTTGAATGATAAAAAGTAGGGCTTCTTGTTCAAAGAAGAAAAGACACCTCTCAGGCCAAACACCATAGCAATTGACTTTTCCAGTAAAACTAGAGAAATGTTAAAAGGATTCAATTCAATTAAGTACAAATGGGACACTTAGAGCTACTGGTATAAAAACCCTCCTGTGTCCCACAGCAGTTGGACCAGGAATAAAGATGCCTTATGACCTCTCTTCTTTCAGGTGACGGAGCAAATGACGTAAGCATGATTCAAGCTGCTGACATTGGGATTGGAATATCTGGACAGGAAGGCATGCAGGTACTGTTCCCATTAACTGTTCTTGTTTCTTCCTTGGTCACTATTGGAGAGTTAGGGCATTCTTCGCAGTTGGGTGAACTGCTCCCTGAGAATTTTGCAGAATAATCACTTGAAAGTCAGGAGGCGTCTGTGTGATAAGCCTCCATCACCAGCTCCCTCCTGCCCAGACCTTCAGAACACAAAGAAGATAAAGGATGCTTGGCTTTTTACAAACAGCTGGTGATACCTATGTTCTAAAGCCAAATAGTGCCCAACCATTCAGGGAAGCGTTACCACCAAAACCTAATGTTTTTCCTTAAGTCCATCTGCCTGTATGCACGGGCCCAAAGAAATGCACCAGGAGGAGTTGGCGGTATAGAAAGTTTAATACTGAATTGGCCGGAGTCAGGGAGCTAATATGAAAGCCCGACTTCCAAAAGGAATATAGGTTACAGATTTCACAGGGAAAAATCACAAGACACCATGGTTTAGGGGTCCAGCTGGGAGCTGATTGTCAGAGGTGAAGCAAGGGTGATGAATCGATTCTTCAGGTCTTGAGGACAGCTCTGAGGTCTTGTCCAATCCCTCTGTCCTGTCTCATGGGAAAGGAGTTAAGGGGTCCTTCCACCTTAGGGCTCAGGAACTGAAACATAAATAGATCAAGATGTTATCATTAGTCTGCCATGTTAGTCCGGTCTGGGGTACTGTCTTCTGCTGCTTTGGGAGCTGCTGAATCTCTGGAGGAGAGGCTAGGGGAGATAGGGGAGAGGGAGAGGTTTCTAGAGTTAGATTTTAAAGTTAAATTTAATCAGTCATAAGGAAACTCAGTTTCAGAAGCCTAAGCCTTCCTCTGACTGCATGCTTCCTCCCTAGATTCATTGCAGGATTTATAACTAAGCTTGTTCAAACCTCAGAGTCTTAAGAGTTCTAGGAACTGTGTCTTGTTCTGAGTGACCCCAAGGGCAGAAGACACATGCCATCTGAGTGTGGAGCGAATGGCCTGCCTCAGCAGGTGGCCAGGGGTTTGAGGATTACTTACCTGGAAGCCCCTACTCTCTGGGTAACCATCAAACCCCTAGCATGGTGCCCGAAACACACTGGGCCATAATAAATGCTTGTTGGATAAATAGAAGGAGACAAAAGGCCAAACTAGACCACTTCTGTCCTGCCCTTTTTGGATTCCAGTGAGAAAGAGCCACCCAAGGGCACCACATGAGGGCAAAAGGCCTTTCAGAGTCTACTAGCTATGACCCTAGAACAAAGACCTGCCCTCGGGGACCCTCTTGGTGCACTGGCAGCAATGATGGACGCGCTGTCTCTGTTCTGCCCTCGCAGGCCGTCATGTCCAGCGACTTCGCCATCTCCCACTTCAGACACCTCAAGAAGCTGCTGCTGGTGCATGGCCACTGGTGCTACTCCCGGCTGGCCAGGATGGTGGTGTACTACTTCTACAAGAATGTGGTGAGTGGCCCGCGGCAGCCTCCCACCCGGGCCTGGGGAGTCTTTGCTGGGGACCAGCTGTCCCCACGTTAGACAAAGCATCTCAGCAGGAGGGGAAGAGTCAGGCTCACCTGGATTTTGAATCCTGATACAGTCCCTTACCAGCTCTATGACCTTGGGCAAGACAATGCCCTTCTCTGGGCCTCGGTTTTGCCTTTGACGACATGGGTTAAAGCAGCTGGTACCTAGGAGGCAGCGTGAGTAGTTACAAACATGGACTCCAGAGTCAGACATAATTGGCTCAAATCTAGGCTCCTGTATTTGGCAATGGCCCTACGCCTTAGTTTTCCCATCTGTAAAATGGGGCTGATAAAAGTACCTTTCTCATATATTTGCTCAGAAGATTAAACGAGAGCTTGTGTATAAAATGATTGGCATGTAGTAATTACCCGGTAGAGTTAGCCACTGTTTTTTATCATTGTTGCTGCTGCTGCTCTCAGACAGGCTCCATAAAAGAGATTTATTTTCTGACTGCAAGGAAGAGAAGGATTTGAAGAACAACTAGTGTGGCTTTTCTCTTAGATTTCCTCCCCAGATAGAGCCATTCTAATGCAAGAGCCAAGGTAAAGGTTTAAGATGAAGTCCATGACTTCCACCTGACCCAAATGTCACTTCCCAACAGGGGGTTCACAGAGGTCAAGACACTAAATAAAAAAAATGTTTAGACTAGGGAGGTCATCTGGTTTCAGTCTTGCCTGATCCAGCATGCTGTGTGAATGTGGAAGAGTCACTTAACCTCTCTGAGCCTTGGTTTCTTCATCAATAACATAGGAAGACTATCACCCTCTCTGTTCCTATGAGTCCTATCAAGCAGCTTTAGTGTCAGAGCTCTGAAATGCACGTAGCACTTTACAAATACAAGAATTTGTTTCTGCTAAAAAAATATGTTCATGTCTGTCTGGTTGATAAAGGTCCAAAGCAGACACATACCAGCTGAGGTATTAAAACTGTCGGAGGCCCTTGTTTGAAAAGCCCTGGATTAACAAGGAGTATAGGAAGAAATCAGCATTGCTGTGCTAAGGGATTGAGCAAGGGCCTGAGTTTTTCATTATCTAGTTCAAGGACCTTTGACTAATCCCCAAGAGTGTCCAAATAGATTCCACTCCTGTTTGCATAAGGAAAGAGGGAGGACTGAGACCAGAAGAGAAAAACATTAGCCAAGTAGCTGCCTCAAAATTGCATTTTTCCCCTCTTGCTCCATCCCCCAGGTCTGTTTGTGAGCACTCTCACAGTTACCTTTGCTCGGGAGTGAGCATTTTTGTGCAGAGTTCAATATATAAACCGAATGGCAAAAAAAAAAAATAATGTTAATTTGATAAGCTGGATGATACTATTTCAGCAAGATTATGCAAAGTCACTCAATTTGACTTGAACCCACTTTGTGCCTGAAAGACTGTTTAGTTAGAATTCAGCATACCCCTGTTTAATTTTTTTTCACTTGGCCTCTAAGGGAATAGTTCTGAATGAGCTCAATCTCTTCTCTGCATTAAATTTGTGAAATAGAAAAGGCAACCTTGCCAGCCAGCCATGCTTTCAAAACTTAAATGATATTTATTTCCAGCCCGATGCCTCGCTCACAAACGGAGATACTGACGCGCATTATCTCCCTTTGCAATTAGAGGGTGGAGAACTACGAGTTCCACATCCGAAACCAATTTCAGAGGGGATTAAAACCTGGCCTGCTCTGCAATGTGAACAATGAATTAATTACCTCACCGTGGCTTCTGGGGAGGAAAGGCAGGCGCCCAATCTGGCGATGCCATCATCGGGTTCAATGCACTCTCTCCAAGGTGCCAAGACAGAGGAAGTGGAGAAAAGCAAGGTCCTCCCAGGGCCTCAGAGGAAGAACACCCTCTTTAACGTTAAAACTCCAGCATGAGTGTTAGGGGAAAAGAACTAAGATAAGCAAATGATTATTCAAATCATTATTGAACACCTACTGTGTGGGCAACATTATCAGGCACTGGGTACAGAGACAGACATATCTACACCCAGTGCCTGATATAGATGCCTACAGTCTAAATCAGGGCTCAGCAAACTCACCCTGCAAAGGGCCACATAGCCACATAATAAATATTTTCAGCTTGGTGGGTCATCCAGCCTCTGTCACAACTGCTCAACTCCTCTGTGGTCCCATGAAAGCAGTTATAAACACTGTGCAAATGAATTGAGGTGCCTGTGTCCCGGCATTTATGGTTGGTTTGGTTTGTCATCTCCTGGTCTCAGTAATCATTGCTTCTCGAGATATCGTTTGGGGACCAGCAGCATTAGCTTTACCTAGACACTTTTAGAAATGCAGATCCTCATGGCCCACCCCAGGCCTGCTAACTCAATATCTGCATTTTTAATACAATCCCAATATGATCCCTATGAACCTTAAAGATGGATAAGCACTAGTATAGGGGAAAGAAACTTAATTTTAAAAATATCTGCCTGGAGGAAGGTCAGGGTGCTATGGGCATATCTCTAGGAGACAAGGAAGCCAAGGCTCAGAGAGGTTTAGTGACACTCGCATGTTCACAGCCAGCTGGAGTCGGGCGTGATTAAAACCCAGATGACCCCCTACTCTAAACATGTTTGTCAATAGATATTTTATTTAGTCTCCTGACCTCTGTGAACTCCCTGTTGAGAAGTGACATGTAGGGTCAGGTGGAAACCAGGAAGAATAACCCAAAAGTGGACTGAGAAGGCTTGAGGATGGTTGATGAGAAAGAATTTTGAAAACTCAGGTGCTGGTAGTAGCACTTTCTAGCTCTGAACTTGGACAAGGGGTAACCGATTATCTTAGAGCCTCCGATTCCTCATCTGTAGAGTGGGGCTAGGAATATTATTATTAACATCTACACTAAGAAAAGAGAAAGATGCAAATTGACCATACCTTTGTGACATCCACCAGCCAATCAGGAGTGAGTATGCAAATTAACCCAACAAATTAATCCACCCTACTACTAACTGCTGCTTCTCAGGACCGCGTGCCAGAGTCTAGGTACTACTACTACTACCCCCATCTGAAAGGTGGCAAGGTAATGTTCAGAAAGGTGGAGCAACTTGCCCAAGGTCACACAGCTAGTAAGTGACAGAACTGGGGATTCAAAACCCTCTTGGCCTCCAAAATCTGTGTTCTTAACCATCAAACTACACTTACCTTAACAAGAACGTGAATTGTAGTTAGCAGGCATAGCAGTTAGCAGCAGTAGGTAGTGATAATAGGGTCAGGAGCCGCTGCTCTAAGGATTTGAGTATCTCCAGTCTTTCCCTGACCCTGCATGTCACGCATGAGGAGACACGCTCCCTGTCAGGCGGTGACCTGTCAGAGGCCCTGAGCTGCAGCCGAGGACGGCTGCCCGCGGGTCCTCGCTCACAAGGCCATGCTGTCCTCCTGCAGTGCTACGTCAACCTGCTCTTCTGGTACCAGTTCTTCTGCGGTTTCTCGGGCTCCACCATGATTGACTATTGGCAGATGATCTTCTTCAATCTCTTCTTCACCTCACTGCCTCCGCTCGTCTTCGGGATCCTCGATAAAGACATCTCCGCGGAGACACTCCTGGCATTGCCCGAGCTGTACAGGAGCGGCCAGGACTCCGAGGTAAGGGGCTCGGCTTCTCCCTGGAGGTGTCAGGGCATGACCGCTGGGCTGGGGGTCAGGAGCCTCGCATTCAGTCGCCACTCTGCCCCTCACCTCCCACGTGACCAAGCATTTGCTGTGAGGATGACTGACGAACCAGACCAGTGAGTACTTTTCTTTTAGTGATTTCTTAGTTATATCACCCATTATGGGATCCCCTGAGTTGAAGAGGGAGAGGGCATGCAGAAAGATCCCCCTGAGCCAGCACCCCCTCCAGGCCTTCAACAGAACCCCTGGGAGTAAAAGCCAGTTTGCTCATCAGTGGGTGAGGCGAGGGATTCCACCACAGGTCAGGAAAGGCAAAACTACAATGACATGTGGCCTAGAATTTGCTGGTATGATGTAGACTAAAGAAAGCCTGGGGCACCATCAGAATGGTTTCTTAAAAGACACAGAGTGGCCACAGTGACACCTGACTGATTTGGAGAGGTCAGACAGGTGGTCAGGAGGTGCGATGCAGGAGGAGCTCTGGGAAGAGGGTCATTGAAATGCTGAGAGCACCTTTGCACCTGGGAGAGAGGCGCGCACAGCCAGGTGGGTGCCGGTGATACATTGTGGACAGCCAGCGAAGAGGCAAGTGCAGTCCTAACCCGAAGACAGGAGAGCACAGCAGCCCCGCACCGCAGGCGAGGCGGACAAGCGATGGCGCAGGTGCATCCTAGGCTTTCTACCTGCCCCCTCCCCACAGGCACGCTGGCGGGATGATGTATTCCATGAGTACCTAACATTCAAAGTTAATGTTGCAAAAGCATGGACTGTAATATAAATGTATACCCTTTGGCTGCCATTATTAATTCCAATGGGTTAAATCTGAAAAGAAAGAAGTATCGATTGAGCTATCAGCTGTTAAAGAATGTATACATGTTTTGGGATACCCTGTATAGGTATATACAGTCAACATAGGGGTACATATTTCTTTTCAAATTAATGTTTTGTTTTCTTCAAATAATATCCAGAAGTGGAATTTCTAGATCACATGGCAGTTCCATTTTTTCATTTTTTGAGGAATCTCCATACTCTTTCCCACAGTGACTGCACCAATGTGCATTCCAACAACAGTGTCTAGGGCCCCCTTTTCTCCACGTGCTCATCGCAGCTTGTTGTATGTGGATTCACTGAAGAGAGCCATTCTGGTGGTGGTAACTGCTCGTGTATTCTTTCTTGGCAGTGCTATAACCCGTTGACTTTCTGGGTTTCCATGATGGATGCGTTCTACCAGAGCCTCATCTGTTTCTTTATCCCTTACCTGGTAAGTCATATCGTTCCATTCTAACCATACAAATCGCAGGATGACACTGGTCCTGTTTATAGGAAATCCTAGACTAGTAGTGTCTTTCTGGACACTTCAGAGCAGAGGCTCAAAACATGTAGCCTGCGGACTACCTCCAACCTAGGGTGTTTGACAAGTCAGAAAGCTTTGCCCAAACATTTTACTTTCTGCCAGGTTTTGGAAAACTGAAAGCTATCATTATATGGGATCCTTTTTCCCTCATGGCAGAAGTCCAGAGTTGACTCACAGCCCTGCTTAGATGGGGCCCATATTCTCGCTTGCTGTAGTCCCCACCACTCCCTTTTGTCTTATCCCAGGACTTCTTCACTCACTGTTTCTTTTTGAGCACTAAACGTATTTGAATTTACAGCCCTTCATTTAGATTTGTGCTTCAAGCATTAATGCAGCAAGTTCTGATAGTGAAGAATACTACATTGCCTGAAATAAAAGCAGGAATACATACAGCAAGGATACCAGCCCCATCTCAATCTGGTTCCTCAGTATAGTGTGAGAATTTAGATAGTGAAGGATATCTATTTCTCCTGGACAGGGAACCATAATGTGGGCTCATATCCTTTCGCAATTAGCAACATGAGGGTCGATAAAGCAGGCATTTTATGCTTTCTTTTAATTTCCTAGCTTACAGTACCCTCCCTGGTCAGACCTCTGCTAGTCTTTCCTGCTGAATTGTTTCCTGCTATTTTGAGCTCAACACAGCCACCATCTAGGACTATTTGAAGGTCCACAGCTCACCACATCCACCCTCAGTTCTGGCCTTTGGCTGGACTGCCTTCCCTCCCCTCAAGAGATTAACTCCTTCTTACAGTCTCAGCTGATAGAGACCCCCTTCTGTACTCCCAGGGTGCATTGTACTTGCCTCCACTGTAGCATTTACTCTGCCAAGTAGGCTGTAAACTCCGTGAAGGTGAACACAAAAGTATCTTCAGCAATTGGCATCATGCCTAGTGGGTGCTCATTAAATCATTCCATTCATCCCAAATGTTCTGGAATGCCCATCCTGGCTTCCTGGTTTGCCCTGTCAACTCAGTCCTCAACTCGTCGGTCAGTGGGTCAGTTCCACACAGATGGTGGCTGGATGTCTTCTCCCCATTCATCCTCTAACCCTTGACAGATGCTTTAGAATCACTGTCAAAGCCAAGACTAAAAAAGCCTTGGATAAAAAAGCTGTGGTACATTTATACCATGGAATTCTATGCAGCAGTAAAAAAGAAGAATCTCTTACCCTTTGAGAGAGCATGGAGGGACCTGGAGAGTATCATGTTAAGTGAAATAAGTCAGTCAGAGAAAGACAAGTATCACATGATCGTACTCATAAGTAACAAAATAAACTGATGAACGGAGTGGATCCAAAGACATGGAAGCATGGAACAGAGTGCAGAATCTCGGAGGGAAGGGTGGGAGGTAATCAACCAAAGGTCTTGTATGCATATATGCGTAACCCATGGACACACAATGGGGTGCTGAAGGCAGGGGAGGGGGAAGGGGACATATGTAATACTTTCAACAATAAAGAATTATTTTTTTAAAAAAGCCAAGGCTTTGAGTCCACAAGCACATCTGAGGGTACCTATTTGTTCCTCCTCTGCAGACCTACAAGGACTCTGACATCGATGTCTTCACCTTTGGGACACCCATCAACACCATCTCCCTCGCCACAATCCTCTTGCACCAGGCGATGGAAATGAAGACCTGGGTAAGTGCCTGTTTGGCTTAAAATTTGTGTCCCTGATTATTGACCACATTCAACTTTCTGAGTTGTTGTACTTTATATCACTGACCTACTCGATAAATACATATTGAGCTTTTACCTGTGTCTGTCCTATGCAAGGATGATAAAACTAACATATATAAAACTATGAAACAATTAGTTACAAAAATAGATATTAATAAAAATTGAGGGGTGTTTTCAGAGACAAAGAGAACCATGCTGTTAGGGGATATGCTCCCCATTTAATTTCAGGATAAAAGGTTAGAAAATTGCCTCTACGTAACTACATCTCAAGCCGAAATATCACACTTTAGTATCTAAAAGGGCAATGCCGGCTTTTTTATTAAGTTCTTCTTAAAATTAGGTACCTGTAGATAGGCATATATCTACAAGATTTTTTAATGTAGTATCTCATTTAACTTTCTGGAGTCCTTTGTGTTCAGTAGGCTTTGTTTTGAGACTTAGACTTACACAGTGCTGTAAGTCAGTTAAGTGGACAGCGTGATGGATAAATACATGTATGTGTTAAGTGGGGTTTTTTAATCTTTAGTGTTGAAAGTATTACATATGTGTTCAAAATAAATCCAAATATATCAGTATTCAATAAATGTATATTGATTTAATTTACCTATTAAAAGCAAAATTTATCAGACTGGATTTTTTTTAATCCAGCAAAATATAAGGAGAAATGGACAAGTTCACAATCATACTATAAGATTTTGATATAATTCCATCAGAAAGAGACTAGATCAAATAGGAAAAAAAGGGATATAGAAGCATTATGTCACACTTGACCTAATATAGTTAGATCTAATATATGAAATTATGCTCCAAACATGCATCTATTCAAACACACAGACCATTTACCAAAAATTTAAAAGACCAAATTCTGAATCACAAAGGAATTTGAAAGAATGAGTATCATAAGCAATAAAAAATAGCCAAACTCAACATGCTTGGAAATTCAAAATGCATTTCTAAATAACTCATGAGGGAAATTATAACATACTTGTTACTAAATGACTAAAAATACATACAAATTTGTGAGAGTATCTAAAATTTTACTATTTAAAACAAAGGTAAAAATCAAGGAAACAATAGAATCAATAAAACCAAAATTAAGCTCCTCAAAAATGTAATGAAACCTAATCTCTGGCAAAACCCATCTAGGAGAAGACACAAAAAGACCACAGAAATGATACTCAGAATAAAAAGGGCTATAATTGTAGATATGATCTATTTTTAAAGATATTTTTAAATGTAAAGTTTACCAAAACATAGTCAAAATCATTCAGCAAACCTGAGTAAACCAATCACCATTAAAGAAACTGAATTTATAATCCTGTGATCAAATTTATAATTGGTATAAGGTAGAGATTATCTGTCCCTTATTTCACAGATTAGAAAAAAATCGGCATTTTTTCATGGCTAGCATAATCCTGATACCAAAATTAGCATGGACAGATCAAGGAAAGAAAATTATAGACCAGTCTCACTAAATGAACATAGATGTAAAAATTCTAAATAAATTCCTGGCAATGCAACTCAGCAGTTTGTTAGAAACAATAAAGCCCAACCAAGGAACTTTCATATCCTGTTAGTAGACCATAAACTGATACCAGCACTCTGGAGAGCAATCTGAAAATAGCCAGGAGTTAATGTTCATATGCTATGACATGGCTCCACTTCTAAGGGTGCACCCTGGAAATAATCTTGCATCTGTGTATACAGAGACATGTATTACACCATTGTTCTTAATAGCAATAAAAAAAAAGGAAAAAGCCTAAAAGTTCATCAACAGGAAAATATGCCAAATTGTGGCATATTTATACAATAGAACAGTTAAAATGAATAAACTAGAACTGTATCTATCAATGTATAGTGTGTAGTTTTAAAGATACAGAAGGATATCCATACATGATAAAGTAATAGAGCATCCATAAACATGGCTGCACAAACATGTAAGTATAAAATACGCATTGGAGTGATGAACACTGAATTTATGTTCAAGATTAAACAGAAAGCATTACAGAGGATACATGGATGCTTTGATTATATCTGTAAGACGTAACCTTTCAACAAAAATCTGAGACAAATATTACATAAGGTTAAAATTGATCAAGCTGGACCCTGGGTGTATGAAGTTTATTGTCCAAATACTGGAGATATTTCCCAAGAGGAACTCTGCCCCCAATGACCCTCTAGACCAGGTATCCCCATAGTTACCGGTAATTTCTGGTGCTCTTGGGAAAGGAGTCAACCACCGGCATTGTTATGAGAAATTTCTTTCTTTTTTGAAAGTTGTTGAGGCATGGGGAGACTGTATTTCTCACCTGGGGAGAAATCTAACATGAATTTTAATGGCTGTGTCCGTTTCCACAGTCCCCACTAAAACAACTGAAAAAAATAGCTAACTGCTTTCTTCTTCCGGATTATTCAGATCACCTCTCCCACTGAAAACAACTAAAAATAATAATTTATTTCAAAAAAAAACACAACACCTTAAAAGAGCTGACAGGATAGTAAAGACAAAAACCTTTGGAAAAGGAGGTTTCTAGAGAAGCAAGCTAAGCAAAGCCTGCTGTCCTGTGGGGTGTTTGGAACCCTGCCCCAAAGGAACTTTGTTTTTGGCAGACTCGACTAAGTAAAGGCTTCAGAAATCAAAACCCAGGCGCCCAAGGTGGGAGTCTAATAAGAGACCACATTACATTAGGACCCCCAAAGGCTGTAGCTTCAGAGTAAGGGGACACGCAAAACTGGACCTGCCTGTACTCCCTCCCCAGCAGGGGCTGCGGGTCGGATCGTTCCCACCGTGGGGAGCAGAGCAGGGAGAGTCGGCATAAAGGACCTGTCCTGGGAAACTAACACAGCTGCCTCGGACAGATTTGCAGCCCAGGCTCATATCACCTGGTGAGCCAAACTCGAGAGAAAAGTATCTCAACCTAAGTCTCAAATTGTCCCTACTAACTTTTCCAGGGCAATAAGCACCACATATGCAAAAATAACCAAGCTCTCAAGGAAACAACTCATTAGTGAGGATTTAAAAAAAAAAGTCAGAAACCAATATTTCAGGAGTTGGTATTATCAGATATAAATTATAGAAAAGCTATGTTTACTATATGTAAATAAATAAGGACTACGCTTTAAAAATATCTACAGATTGGAAAACTATATAAAGCAACCCAGCAGACTGGAAAATAGACCTAATAAAACATTTAGGAATACAAAAAAAATGCAACTTTTTTTTTCATGGATGGCTTAACAGCAAATTAGATACAGCTGAAGGGGAGAATTAGTGAAATGGACAAAAGAAATAATCCAGAATATAAAACAGAGGGGGAGGAAGGAAATTATGGAAGATGTATTAACTATATAGAAGATAGGGTGGTATCTTAGAAGGTCTAATATCCATTTGGTCAAATTCTCAGAAGGAAATGAGACAGAGGGAATATTTTAAAAGATAGTGACTTGAAAATTTTATAGAAGTGATGAAATACATCAATCCACAGTTTCAAGAAAGTCAGCAAAACCCAAACAAGATAAAAAGAAATTCACACTTATATCATACAGTAACTAAAGACAAAATAAAAATTATAAAAGCAGGCCAGGTTTTAAGTGACAGATTTCCTTCTAAGGAACAACAGGTGAAGAGTTGTTAACTTCTCAGTAGCAAAAATGGAAGCGAGAAAACGGTGGAATGTTACCTCAGATATGCCGAATGAAAATAACTTCCAAACAAGAATGCTATATCCATCAAAAAGGAGAATGAAATAAAGCCTAAGAGAACAGATCACCAGCTGACTCCCACTAAAGGCTGTACTTAAAGGAAGGAAAGACATCTCTCATGGGAGTTCCATGAGAAGGAATTAAGGCATAGAAAGTGGTAAACATAACTAAATCTTAATAAATATTGACCATATTAAACTATAATGACATGTGTGCTTTAAAAAGATGAGACAGCCCTAGCCAGCTTGGCTCAGTGGGTAGAGTGTCGGCCTGCAGACTGTAGGGTCGTGGGTTTAATTATGATCAAAGGCATATGCCTGGGTTACTGGCTCCATCCCCCATAGGGGGGCATGCAGGAGGCAGCCAATCAATGATTCTCTCTCATCATTGATGTTTCTATCTCTCTCCCCCTCTGCCCTCCTTTCTGAAATCAATAAAAATATTTTTTAAAAAATAAAAAGATGAGACAATTAAAATATGCAGTAGCAATAAGATATGTTGGGAAAGAGGGTAAAGTGCTCTAAAGCCCTTGTATAATTCAGGGAGAGAGAAATCAGTTCTAAACTTTAGACTGTGGTAAGTTAAATGGCTTATCATTTACTGAGTAATCACTGAAGGAATAGAAATGGAGTACATAACTTTCAAACCAGGAAAGGGTGGCAATAAAATTATGTAATATAGTCAATACGTTTAAAAGAGGATACAAATAGGGAAAGAAAGCAGCACAAGACAGGGAGGACAAAATAAGATTAGACAACATCACTGAACTCTGAAAACTAACTACAACCACAGGTGGAAAAGATGGATTCATCACACAAAACATGATTCTATTTACTAACATTTCAAAAACAGTCTACATAGAGAAACAGAGAAAGGTGGTAAAACATCAAAGGACAGCTTGGAAATTATCACCAAAGTCAAGGCTGAGACAGAAGATTTAGGGGTGCTTGGGGTATGCGTGTTCAAATTTTGTGTTGCATTTCCAAAAAAAAAAAAAGGGAAAAGAAGAAGAAGAAGCTTAAAACAAAGGTATACCCTCAACAGTGTTTACTTCTTCCCTTCCACAGACCATCATCCACGGGCTGGTTCTTGTAGGCAGCTTCCTGATGTACTTTGTGGTATCCCTAGTGTACAACGCCACCTGCGTCACCTGCAACAGTCCCACCAACCCCTACTGGGTGATGGAAGTCCAGCTCTCAGACCCCACTTTCTACCTCGTCTGCTTCCTCACACCAGTCGCGGCTCTTCTCCCAAGGTTTGAGCACAGGGGCCCTTTCTTCCTAGAACTACCAATCTCCCCTCAATAAGCCATTTTCATAGCCCAGGGGTCAGTAGTTTGACTCTTGGTTGGGATCCTTGAGGCTATAGTCTCAAAGATAAGGTCCTAGGACAGAAAGAACAATGAACTTGGAGAAAAATACCACAGACTCTGGTCCTAGGTCAGTCACAGAGTAGCCAAGTCACCAAATCGGGCATGGCCTCAGTTGTGACATCTGTAAATGGGAGTGATAATTCCTGTCCTCCAGCCTTACAAATTTTGAATAAGCACAAGACTCAGAGGATATATTTCCCACCACATCCCTTCTTCAGCCCAACCCCTTGGGAGATGGACCCTGGGAGGGACCATGAGGATCGGGCCCTCATTGGAAAAGGGCATCAAATGTGTGTTAAATACTTTTGTCCACAGTTTTGGGGTTAAGTACGGTTGTGATCACCACTGACCAAGGGCTGAGCTCCTCTGTTCTGTGTCTTTTGTGGGGTGTAGAAAATTATCAGCCCCGTATTCTTGGTCTTACCCGTGGCTAGAAAACACACTTGAAGCCAAAAGCTACCAGCCTGATTAGAATCCTTGAAAAGTATAAAAGACTGTTGACACATGCTTTGAAAAGACGGCACTGAACAGTACAGCTTGTTAAACAGAGACAAGTTAGCAAATATTTACTTGTTAGTTACCATAGCACATAAGTTAAATCTTTTTGCTTATTCTACATTATCATCATAAGGTTGAATTTCTGTTTAATTCTGTTTACTAAGAAAAGCAAAGAGGTTTCTTCTGAGAAAGGATTATTTTAATAGTTCCAAGGACTGTTGACTTGTAACCTTGAAAAAATTAATGTTTGTTATAGAAATCTACATGATAGAATGTTTGCTGCAGAAAACTATTAGTTCCCTTAAGGTTATAAACTGTATATATCATAATGGAGGTAGATTTTACTCACCAACCTTGTGATAATTAGCCCACTAACCATGACCTCACTAATCTTAGTCTAATTAATTCAACCAGTACAAAAGAACTGTACAGAGTCTCTTAAAACCAAGAACATGTACATTGTTTTGCAGATAAAAACAAAAGAAGCTTGCACACACAAACCTTAAAACATAATGAGCACCTTAATTAGCACCTTAAATAGAGGATACCAATTTTTGGACACTCTCAGTTTTTCTCCTACTGCATGTCCTTGACATGGTATAGGTCAAGCCTTGGTCTTAGGTTCTTTTGTCTTCTAACTTTATAGTCTCTCCGTTGACATAGCAACCACTAGTGTGAAGATAAATATTTTGAACATATGAATCTCCAAATTCCCAACCCAGACCTCTCTTCTGAATTCCAGATACATTTTTTCTAGCTACCTATTCACCACTTCCACTAGGCACTTAAGTTCAAAGAAATTGGGAGACATCTATAATTTAAGTCATGATCCTCCCTTTATCACCACCATCTAAGATACCTGGGTCTCTTCCAGAGTTTCTTCTATCAAATGCTATCCAATAAGGACCAAGGCAGACCCTTGCAAGTTATCCTTGATACCACCCACCACCTCATGCCCACATCTAGCTCATTACCAAGACCTGACAATTCTATATGCTATATATTTCTCAAATCCATCTGCTATTTCCATATCTACATCCACCCCCATGGATAGATTATGTTCTTTCTTCCCAAATTACTGCAAAAGTACCTTAATAGATTTCACTCTAATCCACTATCTCTGTGTCAATGTGTAATCATGTCATATGCTTAGAAACCTGCCAGAGCTTCCCAAGGCTTTTACAATAAAGCACAAAAAAACAAATCACGGCTCTCAGTCCTTGCCTGCTCTGGCCCTGCCAACCCCTCTGTGTCATTTCCCCTCTTGTCCTCACTCTCCACATTTCAGCCATCGTGCATGGATTTGGTTCTCACCTCCTATGCATGTCTCTTCCTCAAGGAAGGTGTCTCATACCAGATCAGGTGTCCGACACTGTCAGTGCTCCTTCTGTTTATAACTCTGTTCAGGTGCCATAGGAAAGCAAGAACCTATCTGTCCCGTTCTCAGCTTAACCTCTTCGGGGAGTGGCCCATTGTAGAAACTTGATAGGAATCTGTTGAATAAATGGATGGAGAAGGAACGTAGCATCGGTGGAAAGGTTTAAACTGAGAAAATTCCAGCTTTCAGGCAGGAAGTTGAGTCTTTCCTGAAATAAACATGCCTACCTGTACTGCCTCTCTGGGTGAGATGAGAAAGAATGGGGCAAAGTTTACCTGATGCCGTGGGAGTCTTCAGAAACCCCTTGTGCACTGTGAGGCTGCCTAAAGCTTTCAGACACAGTGGAAGGATGGGAGTCTCTGCTTATAAGGCTTTAGAAATAAAACATTTTACAAAGAATTATCTGGGGGAAAGATTCTGGATGTCTACTTTCTAGATAAAGAAATGGATACCCAGATCCCAGTATCACAAGATGGTATATGCTTTCTCTATAGACCACACAATTGTATTCACCTTCTTATTCTTTCCCCAAGTGTGGAATAGAAGGACTCCAGGCACAGATAGAGACTTCCAATCCCGGAGTCCAGTACAGGCTACATGCAGCTTGGCCGGGGAAAGGAACCCTGGGTTAACCATCAGGGAGACCTAGCAAGTGCTCAGGTGACCTTGGAAACCCTATCTCATCTCTTGGAGCCTCCGTTTCTTCATCTGGAAAATGGTGCAAATACAGCAATGCTGGGAAATTAGCATGGCCCACAGATTCAAGAGAATATGTATTTAGAAACTACTTAAGTTCCACAAAGGGTTGATATTGCAAAGCAAGTAAATTTGCCTAAATCAGAATAGCCCAGAAAGAGAAAGGACTGCGCTATACATGGTAGATAAAACTCTAGGGATCCAGAGTGCTCGGTTCTGACCACAGCAAGACCACTGTGTGGCTCTGGACAAGTCACTGCCTCAGTTTCCTCATGTGTAACATGGGGGAAGCAAAAATACCAGCCACATGGGATTATTGGGAAAGATGAGTTAATAACACTAAAGCACTTAGAAACGTTCTGGTTCATAATAAATGTTAGTTATTACATATTGTTATTGAACTCCCAAATCTCAGAGGTGCCCAGCATAGATTTAATAACCACAGTCAGGAGCACAGCAAAAAGGATCTCACCATGGGTGGGGAGTTGGATTCTAAGGTCACTTTCAATGCTAAAGTTCAAGATGTCAACAAAAATCAGGAAAAAAAAAAGATTTATTGTTGTTTCTCCTTCCCCACCAGGTACTTTTTCTTATCTATACAAGGGACATATGGGGAGTCCCTGATCTCAAAAGCTCAGAAAATTGACAAACTCCCCAAAGACAAAAGAGACCTGAAAATCCAGAGTTGGAGAAGCAGACAAATGCCTGCCCCTGTCCCTGGAGAGGCTCAGCGCACCCACCGTCCAGTGCCACCTGTCCATGAACAGGACTTCAGAGCCAGCACCCCAAAAAACTCCAGCCCTCCCAAGCAGAAGTGCAAGGAGAACCGGGGGGTGCATGGAGAGAGAAGCAGCAGAGACCACAGGAGGGATGACCCAAGCTCAGCAAACTCCTCAGCTAAATTCTCATCCAAAGATCACCTTCTTCTGGGGCCCAACAGCAGGATGGCGTCTGGGGCCTACCCCAGTGGGCAGACTGATGAATATAGGCGCTCGAGCAGGGGCAGCCATCGCCGATCCCAGAGTTCACTGACCATCTGAGGGACCTGCAGAAATCTGTACAAACTTAGGGGAGGCCGTCCAATCGCTGGCCTAATTAATCCAAGACTCTTCCTCTCCATGGAGGAAAGAACGAGCCAGTCTTACTCTTTTCTCCCTGCCAGGCTTGACTTCCTTACAGGAAGTACTGGCCACAAGGGGGTTGACCAAAAAAGGCTGGAAACCACTCAACCTCCAGTTTCCTCCTGCTGCCAGGCAGCACATCTTGCAAACGGGGTTTCATAAAGAGGCTATGTTACTATGGCATCGAGTCCTCCGAGACATTCTTCTGATCCTCTAGATAAGTACAGCCTACAACCCAATACATAAGTTTCCAAGATTCCAAGAAATGTATAAACCCAGGCAATCTCTCAGGCTGTGGAAGTTTCTGGTTTTGCCATACCATCACTTCACCGCATGGGTGCCAGAGTTTAAATTTCAAAAGAGACCCATACATGCAGATGCTTCATCTTGATTGTATTACAGAGATGGCCACGTGGGGGTTAACATCCCTTCCACTCACCAAGAGTAGGGACGCTGTTTGTCTCTAAGTCAAAAAAAACTACATCTAAATATTAAAACTAGACTTGAACTCAGTGCCACAGACACTTCAGAGGGTTGTGGGACCACAGCTAGTGTAAGAGGCAGAAAGAACAGAAGCATTCTAAGAGAAATGGGTATACCAGAAGCCCCATGCTTTAGCTGACAGACCACATGTCCCACAGCCTGGGGAATCTACCAAGAGAGCAGCACTTTTTTTTTAAGCTATTTATTTTATTTGTTTTTATATTAAAGGACCCACTCTCATTCAGCTCTCAGAACAAGGAAACTCTAAGATGAATAGATCTTAGCAAACCTGCCCACAGAATAGACACATATGATGCAAGCAACTCTGAACCCAAACAATGACATCTTCAAGGGTAGGGCCAATGTTAAATCCTGTTCATTAAGCCTATCCCAGAGAGGAGTGTCACCTGGAAGACACTGGCACATGCTTCCATTCAATTAGGGAGAGTCATAGGAAGTCTCACTTCACAGGGAAAAGGATTACATAGGCTTCTTACCCCTAGAGATAGTAAATACCAAAAATATAAGAGCTCAAAAACAGTGTTGAAATAAAAGAATGGATCATAGAATTCTAATAAGTTGTCAGGAGAAGCTACGTCTACTATGGGCAAGGATAACCTGTCCCTAGTCTTTTAAGATAAGTCAGGGAGGGCTACTAAACCTTTTACCCTTAAGGCAAAATCCTTATAGGTTAGGAATGAATGCAACAAGTCTTTAAGCCTAGGAGTCATAGCCACCTCGCTTGAGTAACTTTTCAGCAACAATGCCCCCAAAAGATCTCAACAACCAAGTTGGCAAATGGCAGGCTGAGCTGGTCCTCTGACCACCCTGCTGACAAACCTGAACTGGAGAAGCCATTTGGAGCACCATTCTGGAGCCAACACACTAGTTCTCTTTCACTGACTCTGACACATAATGACACGGGCACTGGCCAGCTGGTAGGTATTCAGGGGAATTCTACAAGAGGATTGCTAAAGGAGAAACACAGCAGGCAAAGCAGTAATGACTTTGTCCCAAATAAGAGGATTGAGCCAAAACTCGGATTTCAGGGTCCCTTTCTCCATATGATTCCTGCCCAGTCCTGAAAGCCAGATGAGAAGGGATGCTTCAGAAGAGAACAATGGCGTGGGAAGACCACTAGCCTCAGGAGATCTCAGGCATAGATCTTTGTTCTCTAGAGCCAGGAACCTTGAAGCAGGATGCCACACCTACAAATTAGGGTAGAACTGCCCTACCTCCCAGACTTGGCATAGGAACAAGTCAAAGTTACATAAGAGGTGAGGGAGAGAAGGGATGTGAAAACCCTTTGAAAGCTGTAAGACACTCAATAATAACACAGGGATATTTATTTCAGAGCTTAGAGGAAAAGAGGTGATGGGGAAGTTGAAAAAATGTCTGATCCTGACACCTAAATGCCAAACCATACCCATCATTGTGATGCTGCTCTCTTTCTTGCATGACCAACCATCCCAGTTAGCCTGGGATTTTCCCAGTTTTAGCACTGAAAGCCCCACATCCTGGGAAACTCCTCAGTCCTGGGCCAACTGGTCACCTACTCCTGCCCTTCTTTGTAAACCAAATCAACTGTGACTATCCAACATGCCACCTTAGAGGGAAAAGTTATAAAAGCTATTTCCCTATAACATAATCCTAATGATTGTACTTAATACATTTTTATACTTTTATGACCTTTTACTGATTGACTGGAAATGTGCTGTCCTTTTCATTAGAAGAAAAAAATAAACATGACTTTCCAGAATTGCTTGCAGTTCTGAGTCCTCTCTCATCCATCCATCCTTCTTTGCATTCACTCATCTGTTCATTCATTTATCCACCCATCCATTCACTTATCTACCCAATGAACTTCTATTAAGCCCCTGCTAGAGGCCTGTGATGTGCTAGGAGCTGCAAGGAGCTCATCCCTGACTTAAAGAAGCTCATAGCCTTGTTGGGCATCGAGTATCAGAACAGATTTGATCCAATGTAAGAGTGTGACACCAACCAAACCGGGTACAAGAATTAGAAGCAGCACACACAGTCCCCTCTCCCTGAAACTCTACCCTAGCTTCGCCCCTCTCCTGGAAGCCCGCGCCAACCTCAAACCCAGGTTGATTAGGTGCCCTTTCTCATTCACTCATTCAGCAGATATCAAACAGTGCCTGCAGTCCACAGCATTGTGGCAGGCAGCAAGCATAAAGAGGGGACAGAGACAGGTTCCGCTCCTACTCTCCAGGGATTGACAGTCTAGAAGGGTAACAGGGAGAAGGGAAGGAGGTAGTTCCATGGCAATCAGAGAAGCCTGCTCCAAGAAGGAGAGGTTTCAGCTGACACCTTAACCATGAGAGAATTAAATATGAAAGCCCTGAAAAAGGAACACAGTTTGGTGCATTCAAAAAGTTAAGGAAAAGAGGTCAGTGTGACTAGAAACCAGTGAGCAGGAGGAAGTGCCCCATAACAATGTTAGTAATCACAACTGCATTAGCTTACTGCAGGCTAGGTGCTAGTCTAAGCACACATCACCACATGAACCTCACAGCCACCCAGCAAGAAAGTACCATTATTCTCCCCTATTTCATTTAGCGTTGGTGACATAATGAACCACCCCCAAGATTTAGTAGATTAACACAATTATTCATGTGCTTACGATGCTGTACCTGGGCAATTTGGGCTGGGACCTCCCTCCACATGGTCTCCATCCTCAAAGACATCAGCCAGCCTTGTCACATGGCATCAATTTTCTGGGAGCAAGAACAGAAGCTGCAAAGTCTCTTGACGCTGAGGCTCAGAACTCACACATCATCTTTTCCACCACATTCTCTCAAAACAAGCCACAAGGCCAGCCCAGTTACAAAGGCGTGGGAAAATATACCCCCACCTTTAATGGGAGGAGTTACAAAGAAATTTGAGACCATTTGTAATCTACCACATCCCATTTACAAAAGGAGAAACTGAGGCAGAGAGAGGTTACATGAATTCGGCACAGTCACACCATTAACAAGTGGGGTGGCAGCATTCTAGTCCCAGAAGTCTGAAACAAGAGCCTATACTCTTAGCCACTGAGCTAAACAAATGTGAGACAGGGACCAGACACCAGAGGGGCTTGTCTTCTCGACATTCCTTTGAGAGACGAGGTAAGCACAGTGCCTGAACTCCATCCCAACTCTGTCACAGGCTGGCACGGTGACCTAGCCCACGCTGTTCAGCTGGGTTGCTCACCCAGACCAAAGCTTCAGAAAGTAAGGAAGAAAGCAGCCTCAGGAGAACCAGAATGCCAATATCTCCGGTGAGCTGATCACCCAGCCAGAACTTTCCATTCTGCACACAAAGCCCCAGGAGAAATCAATCCCCTGGGAGTGAATTCCCCCAGGTAACCAGAGAACCAAAGGGGGATGGAGGTGTGGGATCCAGAAAGTGGGGACCATGAGCTGGGGCAATGCCCAAGAAGGTAGGTCTTTAGAGGGCACAAGAACTGCCCAGTCAAACTTCAGGACTCCTGCAAGGAGGATTCGGGCATTTTCAGACAAGAGCCGAGACTGGCAGCCTTTTGTTCAAAGGCGTTCTGGTGCCACCTAGCAGCCGTGGTGGAGAAGCTACACCGAAGGGCTCTTCCTGCAGCCAGATCAGGGAAGCAGGGCAGGGGGAACCAAGCCAGGAGTCAGCAGGCCAGATGTCAAGTCTGGCTCAGCCTGGGGTTTCTGCTGTGACTCTGGACACATCCCTTCACCAGGTTTCAACTTCAAACTGAGATTCAGTCAGTTTCCCCAAATACTCAAGGTGGGAGCTGGACTGTTTTAACATCCTGTGGTTCTGAAAGCTATTTTGGGGAGGCTGGTTACAGTATAGGAATGACCCCTGGTAAATCAACTTATTGTTAGATTCTCACACGTGCGTGCATCAACACACACACACACACACACGCACACACACACACACGCGCACGCGCACGCACATGCACACACACATGCATGCACGCACAGTGGAAGATCCCATGAGGGAGGGACCTGCCATCTGTTCTCTGCTGTGTTCCCAGTGCTGGGCTCACGGCAGTGCTCAACAATGTTGTGTTCTTGCTGTTAAAGAAAAATCAACCCTAACTGGTATGGCTCAGTGGATAGAGGATTGGCCTGCGGACTGAAGGATCCCAGGTTCGATTCTGGTCAAGAGCATGTACCTTGGTTGTGAGCACATCCCCAGTAGGGGGTGTGCAGGAGGCAGCGCATCGATGTTTCTCTCTGATCGATGTTTCTAACTCTCTATCCCTCTCCCTTCCTCTCTGTAAAAAATCAATAAAATATATTTTTTTAAAAGAATAAAGAAAAATCATAGGGCCCAGCCCATGTGGCTCAGTGGTTGAGCATTGAACCATGAACCTGGAGGTCACAGTTCAATTCCAGTCAAGGCACATACCCGAGTTGCGGTCTCAATCACCATTGGGGGGCATGCAGCCAATTAATGATTCTCCCTCATTATTGATGTTTCTATCTCTCTCTTACTCTCCCTTACTCTTGGAAATCAAAAAATATTTTTTAAAAGAAAAATCATAAATAGGGGCTGGTCTCAGTGGGAGCATAAGAAGGCATGAGGGCAGCACCCGCACCTGGGGAGAAAATGGACCCCCTGAGCCATTTTGAGGCCCCAGATTGCCTTTTTCAGATCAGTAGATATTAAGGAGTTTACCTACAGAGAGGCAGGGCAGGGCGCCCCCATCTCAGACATCAAAGGGAGCTGGTGCTAGGACACCTCCTTCCCTGACACAGGCTTGGACTCATTCCAGGTGGTAAACTGTGTAAGGAGTTGGGGAAGAAGAGCTTTAATCTCCTACAATCTCCATCAACATTTCCAACCACCCCCCAAAAAGAATAGCTGCTCACCACCTAAATGAAGCACTGAGACAAGTCTCTAGTTCCCCTCCCTGCACAGCACTGCCCCCAGCCCCTCCTGTGCCCACAATTAGATGCCACTATCTGTCCCCTGACTGCCAGTCAGTCTACTAGAGGGGCCAGCTCCACGCATGTCACACCCGGGGATAGGTAAGCCCAGGCACCTCAGGAACCAAGACCACCTGGACCCAGCAGTATCCTCAGAGTCTGTCCTCAGACCACAGTTCAACAAAGGGAGGGCTAGCTGACTGAATTTTGAGAAAAAAAATTATTGGGGTTTTGGGGGTTTTGCTTGTTTTTTTAGTATTATGAGCCCTTCCTATCCCAACTAACCTATTTCACAAGATGAGGTGAAAGATATTCCTGAAGATGACAAAACTCAGAGAAGAGATAAGCAGAAGAGCTCAGGGTCACCCAGTAATTTAGATTTAGAGCTGAGTCTAGAATGACACCTCTCAATGAGGGCTCTTCAGCCACCTCATCAGCAAAAAATGAACTAGTAATCCTTCCCAGGGCTTCATGGACATTTACAAATGAAAAGATTAACACAAAAGGGTAACATTTTAAAATAGGCCACATGGCAAGTGAGTCAGAGATCTGTTTGACTATGGAGTGCTTCCAGAATTCCTCAGATCTCCCTATTTGCAAAGGGCAGCCTGCGGATGAGGCTGGGGCTATACCAGTAAGAAGTCACCTCTCATAGTCTTCACCTGCAGAGGCGAAAATGAATTCTGAAGCCCCAACAACTGCTGCTTCTGAGCCTCCAATCTTGCCTTTAAAATAACCCACCTTTCTTTCTTTCTCTCTCTCTCTCTCTCTCTCTCTCTCTCTCTCTTTCTCTCTCTCCCCCCACACACACACAAACACACACACACACACACACATACTATATAGATAGATAGATAGATAGATAGATGATAGATAGATATTTCCCCCCCCCTCTCACACACACACACACACACACACACACACACACACACACACATATACAGTAGAGGCCCGATGAACGAAGATTCGTGCAAGAATGGGCCTTCCTTCCTCTGGCTGCCAACACCACCTTTGCTCCAGCTGGAGCTGCCTTTCCGCCTTCCCACCTTCCCCCTTCCCATGCTGCCCAGAGGCCTGTCCCTGGCCACTGGGTGCCTGCATATGCAAATTAACCCACCATCTTTGCATACTCACTCCTGATTGGCTGATGTACATCACAAATGTACAGTCAATTTGTATCTTACTCTTATTAGTGTGTGTGTGTGTGTGTGTGTGTGTGTGTGTATTACATACAGATTTGTCCCTTTTACCTGATACAAAAGACAAAAATGTGAACAGAAGCATACATTTGCTTGTTCCATTTATAATAGACTGGTATGTTGGACAGTGAGTTCTTTTTCAAGAAGAGAGCACAAGAACCCTGGGCAGTGGGCCACTTCCAGCAGCTTTTCCACACAAGTGGCCTGCATCGGCTCACACTGAGGACTTTCCTAAAATTTCTCAATGGTCCATAAACCCCAAACCAGGAGCAGCTGGCCTCAGTGTGCCCTGTACCTCTTGCTAAGCAGCCCCACGCCTAGCATAAGCAGAGACCAGTCTCAATTTGCTGCAACTCCCATCAGGTGGCACCAAGCCTGGCATGAGCTGCAGCCAGTGTTGTCTTGGAACATAGCTTCAACTAAGCAGCCACAAACCAGGCACACGTGGCAGCTGGCCTCAGCTCACAATGTGGTGCCCACCAAAGGGTCCCAAGACTAGCACTAGTGGAAGCCAGCCTCGATTCTCAGCATAGCCTCTCCCAAGTGCCACCAAGCCCAGCACAAGAGACAATTATCTTAGCCTGCACAGGAGCCACTCCCAAGACACTCCAGAACAAACACACCCAATGGCCAGCTTCTGGTCACACCAGGCACCACCCAATCAACTCCACAAATGACAAACCAAAGTGCAGACTCTGTTGACACCAGAGCCCTGCTAAAGTTAAGTGACTCCAGCTTCATGGGGTCAACCCCTAAATAATAGCTTGTCCAATGTAGTCACATTCAGCCTTCACAGCCAGTCAACCTGATTGTCAATCCCAGCCACTGACATGCCAACAGCAATCAAAGCTCAACTGCAATAGGAGAGCACACACAACCCACACATGGGATACCCCGGAACACCTGGTTCAGATGAATTGGCAGACTGTGCCACGGGGCCTCACAGGCCACCTACTACATAAGGTCACTCTACCAAGACTGGGGAACATAGCAGATCTACCTAATACATAGAAACAAACACAGGAAGGCAACCAAAATGAGGGGACAAAAAAAATGTCTCAAATGAAAGAACAGGACAAAGCTCTAGAAAAAGAACTAAACGAAATGGAGGCGAGCAACCTACCAGATACAGAATTCAAAACACTGGTTACAAGAATGCTCAATGAACTTAGGGGGGAAATAGATGAACTCAGTGAGAACTTCAACACAGAGATAGAAAACATAAAAAGGAACTAATTAGAAATTAAGAATATATTAACTAAAATGAAGAACACAGAAGAATACATTAGAGGGAATCAACAGCAGTTCAGATGAGGCAAAAATTGATTCAGCAAAGTAGCAGAAAACACCCAAGTGGGACAGTAAAAAAGAAAAAATAATTTTAAAATATGAGGATAGATTAAGAGGCCTTTGGGATAACATTACATTTTTGCAGGAACATTCACATCATAGGCGTACTAGAAGGAGGAGAGAGCAAGCAAGGGATTGAAATTGTGTTTGAAGAAATAATGACTGAAAACTTCCCTAACCTGGCAAAGCTAATAGAAATGTAAGTCCAACAGATGCAGAGTCCCAAGCAAGTTGAACCCAAAGATGTCCAAACCAAAACACATTATAATTACAATGCTAACGATTAAAATATATGCACCCCTATATTCATTACAATATCATTTACAATAGCCAAGATATGGAAGCAACCTAAGTGTCCAGTGAGAGAGAAAAAATAGATAAAGAAGATGTGGTACATATATACAATGGAATATTACTCAGCCATAAAACAATTTAAAAAATCTTGCCATTTATGACAACATGAAAGGACCTAGAGGGTAGTATGCTAAGTGACATATGTCAGACAGAGAAAGATAAAATACTGTATGTTTTCACTTTTATGTGGAATCTAAAAAACAAAATAAATGAAGAAACAAACACAGATACTGAAAATAAATTGATGGTTGCCAGATGGGAGGGAGTGGGAGGATGAGTGAAAAAGGGGAAGAGTTTAAGAAGTACCAATTGCCAGACATAAAAATAGTCATGGGGATATAAAATACAGCATAGGGAATATAGACAATAATATTGTAATAACTATATATGGTGCCAAATGGGTATGAGACTTGGCAGAATGATCACTTTGTAAGTTATATAAATGTCTGATCACTATATTGTATACCTGAAACTAATAAAATATGTCAACTGCAATTGAAAAATAAAATTTTTTAAAAAGGACCCTGGGCAGCTTAATGTTTGCTAGGCTTCAAGTCAAGCCATCCTCTTTTTAAGGAGCGAAGAAAGCAGAGAGGAGATGCAAGACCCCAAAAGAGGACATGAAGTTGCAGGAGGTTGAGAGTCACTTCTGCTGCTCTCAATTGTCCCATGAGCCTATTAGTTACTCATCTATTTTTCTTTCTTTTTTTCTTTTTTTTTAATATATTTTATTGATTTTTTTACAGACAGGAAAAGAGAGGGATAGAGAGTTAGAAACATCGATGATAGAGAAACATCGATCAGCTGCCTCTTGCACAACCCCCACTGGGGATGTGCCCGCAACCAAGGTACATGCCCTTGACCGGAATCGAACCTGGGACCTTTCAGTCCGCAGGCCGACACTCTATCCACTGAGCCAAACCGGTTTCGGCTCTTTTTCCTTCTTTAATCACTCCTGAAGTCATAGGTCATGAATGATTCCCCTGAAGGTCACTCTGGGACTAGAATCAAGCCTTGGCCAATGGTAGTAGCGGGCTGGCTCAAAAGAGTGTTTTCTTATCTAGTCCTGACCACAAACCCAGAAGAAAAAAGTGGGGACATTTCCTCTGCCTTCCTATACCAAAAAGTCTCTGTCTCAGTCACCCATCTTCTCTTCCCCATAGGCAGACACCAGATGGTGATCCAATGATCCAAGTTGCAGAAACATCATTAGTTCTTGACGAACTATCTTCAAAGGGTCCCATGCTTGTCAGACTCCTGTCTCTATCTCAGATCTCTTCCTTCCATGGGTCAGCCAGCACAACTAGGCTGAGACTCACCTCAGGGGGAAGCCAACCTCTCTTTTGCTCACTTTCTCTCTTCTACTTCAAGCTGTTGGACTCAGTTATAAATAAAAAAATTTTCCCCATTCTGCTAATGTTTTTTATGGCACTAGTCTGGACAGAGGGGAGCAGAAGAATGGGGAAATGGAGGCCCGGAGAGGGGAGAAGTGACTGTCCACATGGGGTAGACATGCCTGAGGTCTCCATGATGCCACGAAAATACCATCAAGATTCCAACACTCTTTTTATCCCCATTTTACAGGTACGCAAACTGAGACTCAGAAAAGTCACTTACCCAAAAATGCACTCTTCATAAGAGGTAGACCAGTATTCCAAACCCAGATCAGATTCCCAGCTCACTGTAATTGGCAAGCAGGGCAGCCTGGTCTTTGGGAAGCAACAGGCCCTGTGCTTTTCCAGAACAGTCCTATCTCATGACCTCCCTCAGGGTTTCAAACTGTACCTCCAGCAACTTAAACTTTCCAGCTTCCTCCCTCCCACTGCCTCCACAGGCACACCCTCCAAACACCGCCACGGAGCCTGGGAGAAAGATTGGCACCCTAGAAGACATGTTGCCATTGGCCGAGTTCTAATTGTAGCTCCCACAGCCTGCACTATGCCTAGACAAACCATAGCAGAGACACATTAATTCCTGCCCCAGCTGGCTCCCACCATGGGTAGGCACACATCGGCATGCTCAGAAGCCCCTGCCTGCACCCCTGACGTGGGAGGAATGCCCCCAGCCCTGCCTCTCTTCTTATTTTTAATTAGAAGTTCCATTAAAACCACTACAGCAATGAGGCACACACCAGGCAGCATACTTCAGGACAATTAGCACACTCCTCAGGTTGCTAAAATGGCCTGGGCCCTGGTCTGAGCCGACATAATTACACCAAAACATACAGTCTACCAGGAGGCGCCCATTGTTAAGGGAAAGAAACAATTAGTCACACAATCTATCGAGCAGTTAAATCTGTAGGAAGTTATTCTGTACACATAAGAGTTTGCCAGGGGTTGAGATACATGGAGATGATCTCTTGCCTGTGGCTCAGTAGGACCCTAAGCAAACCTCAATGGTTGCCCACCCCGCCCCTAGGCTATGAGTGCTCTGCATGTTTGTGTGTAGATGCCGACCCCGTGCAGAGAAGGGTTGTAATTATCCAGTGTCTGGATCACTGTAGACCCGAGCCTTCCATTCCTGGACTACGGGAAATAATCAATGGGGTACCTACCTCCCTGCTACTCTCTGAATCCTCGAGCCACTCATTAAAACCTGCCCCTAAGACAGCTCCTGGCCAGTCATTCTGGTGACTCTGAGGAGTAAATAGAAAGAGCTGCCGAAAAACGCCCGAGGCTCCTGGACCATTTGAAGCCACTCTCTTGGATTCCACGGGCTTCCATCTTCCCTCTCCGGCTCTCGAGGCGGAACCAGCGCACCATCCGCTAGCCAGCAGGGCCACTACAATTAACATTCAACTGGCATTTCCACTGCGCACTCCAGGCCTGTGCTCTCAGCCTTTTCAAATCCTATTCAGCCCAAAGGAATCTTTGCCCTTGCATTTTGGTCCAGGCAGCGGCAATTATTAAGACTGCAGATTACGGTTTATTAGCATTTATTGAACTGCACAGGAGCCTGGCACAAGAGCGACTGTCACCAGGTCTCCGACTCCCAGACTGAAATTAACAAGGCAGCAGGACACAAGTACCAACGGCGGGAAGGACGCCACGTCGGGAAGAATTGTGATTTATGGTTTTTCGTGCAAGGCTCCGGATGAGATGGGGAGCTGTGAAGTTTTGGGTAAGGGGGTGGTCAGGCAGACAGGAGCCAGTCCCTGATGGGTCACTCGACTCGAGAGCCTCCACAGTCACCCTTCAGGCGTCATTAATGGTGGATCTAGAGAAAGTGGTCAAGTGTAAGGGGGGCTGTGGTTCAAATCCTGGATTAATCCATTGAATGACCTTGTGCAAAGTACTTTCCCTCTCGAGCGAGATCACCTCTGGCCAATGGCTTTGATTATTACCCTGCCCACAAGAGAGTATACCAGCTGACTTCCAAACCTATGGTATTTCGTTTGCTTTTCCCTTCATCCTCTTATTACCTACTAATATTAGCTTTCCAGAAAAATCACAGTCAAACTACAGATAGGTGCCGGTCAGTGAGTTTCAGTTTAACGTGAGATCTCAGACCAACAAGCAGTGGCTTGTTCAAGCCTCGGGTTGAGAAGCAACGAGACTGTAACAGGCACAACAGGAAAACGCAAGGTGGTAGGTTAGCACTGTCTGTCACGGACACAGTGAGGATTCTGGTGGCCAACCTAACACTGCTCTAGACAGTCCTCTGTCCTCTGTTTCCTCCTATTTTTTTTTTTTTTTAGAGAGTATTTCTAAAAAGAGAGACCTAGTTTCTGACGAGAGATAATGAGAAATGATTTTTTTTAAATTGCTCCATGCTGCCCGTAACTCTGGGTTCTGCTTGAGACCTTGTGGATGCCATGATTCAGATGTAAATATCCCCTGAAATCCATCAGTGTCTGGGTAGCTGATTAAGCACCATGGACTATAACAGTGTTCCCTCTTCTGATCTTCAGGCATTTTCATTTCTGTGAGCTGATGTATTACCACGGTGAGGGGACGCTCTCACGCATTCTGCTCAGGATAACAGATGAGGTGTGAAATTGATTCCGAGCACCTAGGAGGGTTATGATTTATCCCTATTATTAGGCCCCGTGGAGCTTCACTGAATGAATCCCAACGACACTCAGATCCTGCCACACCCCTGGAAAGAGGACCCTTGGTGACTCAGGATACATTAAGAACAGCTACTTCAAATTGGCACCCAATAACAGCTCCCTTTCATTGTCAGTCAACAAACAGTTACTGAGCATCTACCACGTGCCAGGTGCTGCTTGAGGAGCTGCAGATACCACACTGGACAAGAGAGGCTCACTCATCCCTAGACCTGCCTCCTCTCCCCAATTATAACTTACACTCACCATTGGGTAAACATACCAACAGCCTGGTGCCTGGGGATCAGTATTTGACGTGGCCTGAACAAGACATCATCCTACAATTTTCTGAATGACAGATGCTTGGAGCAGCCAACCCAATAATAGTTAATGCTACACCTTCATCATTATTACTCTCTGTACAAAGGATGGGCCCATGAAAATTTCTTTTTAAAAAAACATACGTTTTTATTGATTTCAGAGAGAGGAAGGGAAAGGGAGAGAGAGATAGAAACATGGATGAGAGAGAAACATTGATTGACTGTACAACCCCCACTGGGGATCGAGCCCTCAACCCAGGCATGTGCCCCGACCAGGAATCAACTGGTGACCTCCCAGTGCATGAGATGACACTCAACCAACTGAGCCACACCATCTGGGCAGCCCATGGAAATTTCTAATGAGGGTGTACAGCACATGTGCCCCGCAGGAAGTCGCTCAGTCCAGGGACTTCAGGCAGAAGTCTTCCCTAACTGGAATTGTATGGAGATCTAGAAATGGTTCTCTCTTCTGACAATCAATACCTAAAACCATGTTCTTACACAGGATTGGACAAAGGAAAAGGAATCAGGATATCAGAAATGAATTAGGAAGCTTTCTGAAAATACATACTCCTGCAGCTTTGTTCTGACGCCCCAGAATCTGCCTCTGAAGCTCTGGGCTGGGCATCAGACAGATCTATGTTGAAAAAGTACCCATGGGTGATTCTGGTCAATTTAGAAAACACTGCTTCATTCAGATACAGGCCTGGCCTCTGTCAAAATACAAGGTTTAATTTATAGTAAAGGGCATAGAAACCCACTCTACTAGAGTTCTAGTCCTCATTTCATCTTTAATCCACTGTGTGACCTCAGGCTAGGCACTCTGAGCCCCATTTCATTAGATGCACATGAGAGGAGAAGGAGGAAATGACTTCTAGAGCATCTTAAAGAGCTGAGATTATGCAGTTATATTTTTTCACATTTGCAGGCCAATTTCAAACACTAATTGATTAAGCCCGGTATAAATAATCACTGTTAAATAGTTCTTACAGGAAAGTAAAGCATATTTAAAACACATTTGTGCCAGATCAGTCCATTGTATATTTAAATGTCATCTTAATTTATGCCTCTGAGGTGTTCAGTGTGGAGTGTTTATAAACCTCCCAGGAGCCGTCACCCTTGGACTCTTTGTCACCCTGCCTTCTGCCTTCCCATCCCTTGCCCCATCTTTTGGATGTCCCCATAGCCATGGTACTTATTGTCTGACTCTTAAGTGGAAGCTTCTAGATTTCTCTAAAAACATTTTCTGTAAATTCCATCTCTTCATGAAGAATTCAGAGTTGTATCTTCTTATACACCTATAACAGACTGACTTTTTGCCTGATCATCTTCATTTGATTAATATTCTTGCACTTTTTCATTCTGATCACCTGCCTCTCTGAACTCATGAACACCTGCAGGCAAATACTCTGTGCTGATGGCTAAGCAACAAATCAAGTGGCAAATATAGAGATTTTTATACCTATTGCTCCTCTAGACAGATCATTTACTTTGATGAATAGGACTGGAATCTGGCTTTCTTGCCCATTCAAGCTAATTATCTTGTGTTAGGATCAAAGCATAAGAGAATGGGTCTCAAAACTTCCATGGGCCCTACCCAGTTTGGCTCAATGGATAGAGCATTGGCCTGCGGACTAAAGGATCCTGGACACGTGCCCAGGTTGCGGACTCGATCCCCAGTAGGGGGGTGTGCAGGAGGCAGCTAATCAATGATTCTTCTCCTCATTGATGTTTCAATCTCTCTCTCCCTCTCCCTTCCTCTCTCTGAAATCAATAAAAATATATTTAAAATTTAAAAGAAAAAACACTTCCATGGGATAAGAATTCCATGGGATTGTGGCAATCCCACACTCTCCTTCTATTCCCTCCTCCATGCTGCAAGGCCTGGAAGCCTGCACCCTGCATTTCCCAGATTCTCTTGCCAGGGACTTTTGCTTAGGTTTGGCCAATGTGAGTCACTGACAGGCAGAAAGGAGAAGTCATCCTGGTCCCCGCATGAGCACAGGTGGTGCCTGTATAGGTTCCAGCAGTAGCAGCCTGGCAAACCTCCCTCAGAGGTCCCAGCATTACTTGTGTGGGCTCCAGTTCAGCAGCTTCCGCAAGTGACCTCCCCAATCCTGTTTAGTCCTCCGCACATCCCCTTCCTCCTTTTACTCCACCATTATCACTATGATAGTGTTGGCAAAATGGCCTCAATTAATGTACTTACTCCCCTTTGTGATGTCACTATAAAGCTCCTCCCATCAAAAGGTGGAGTCTAGTTCCCCATCTTGAGTCTGGGCTGGCCTGATGACTTGCTTTAGCCAACAAATGGCAGCAAAGCAATGTTGTACCAGTTCCAATTCTAGACCTAAAGACCTTGCATGCTTCCTTTTGGAATCCCACTGAGCTTCTATGTCAATGAATCCGGGCCAGCCCACTGGAACGTGAAAGACCTCATGGAGGAAAGCCAAGGCCCCAGCCAATCATGAGAGACCTCATGAAGGAATGCCAACTGCCCCAGCCAATCAGCAGCCAGATCCCAGAATCAGAGCCACACCCACCACAGATACTTGAAGGAGCCCAGCCAAGACCAAAAAGCAATCCAGTTGGCTAATAGACTGGTGAGCAATAATAAAGAGTTGTTCTTTTAAGCTTTCAGTTTTAGGGGGTTTTATTACTGCACAGCAGATAACTGATACAATAACTAATTCCTTTCATTAAATCTCTCTTCTATTGCTGTTTCTCTGACTGGACCATGATTGATAAAGGAAACGTCTTAAAAATGCAAATCCCCAATTGAACACCTCAGGCAATTTTGATATATGTGGCTCTAGAATATTCTTTGCCAAACATAGCTTTCAAGGGGCTGTTGAGATCATTTAGCTATACTGTGCCCTCTCAGGCAGTTTACAGATAAGATCACATTTAAGAAAAAGCGCAGTGTGATTAAATAAATACTTAGTAACCAATTCCTGTGTCCAAGAAATGGCACATCCCTGTCAAGGATTCTTTTCTCCGTAGTAATCGCTAGCTTTATTCCCTCAAGCTGCGGTTTTTGTCTCTTTCCTCTTATTTCCTGCTCAGAAGAAAATAAAATATAGTGGTTGGTAGACATTTTCTATAAGTAAAACACTTTTTACCCCCTAGGTTAAATAGTCCCAACCAGATACTTTAAATAAAAAGAAGAAAGAAAAAATACCTTTAGTCTCAGACTGATTTTAGATAACCCAAATCTACTGTGTGATTTTCCACAAGCCATTAATCTCTCTGAACCTCAATTTTCTCAACTGTTAAAAGTAAGATCTGTTGTGAGAAATAAATGAAACAGAGTTTGTGAAAACTTAATGTGTTAGGGCTTGGCTTTCATTTCTCTAAGGTAGAACTGCAGAATAAAAAATGAAAACCTAAGAATCTGACATGGATCCAAATCCCCAAATCCCAGACTTACCAGAGCATCATGAATAAACTCTCCCATAATGATGGCTGAAAGGCAACCATACCTCTGGCAACCAATGTGGGGACTAGGCTTAAGCCAACCACCCTCCCCTGCCCTCTGGGGAGGGAATGCCCTATGGACACCCTGTCTCAATGGAAGACCCCCAAAGAGGCTGATCAATTCTTCTAAATTTACCCAAGCAACAAAAAGAGGGTGTGTTTTTTAATATAAACTAATATATTTAAACAACAAAGAAACAATAGAACTTAGATTCCTATTGCCCAAAACAATCACTGTCAATACTTGAAGTATATTTTTCCACAATTAGTGAGCTGTTCCTTCAACCTCCACTTCAAGCCCTCCCAAAAGAGGCCACAGGCACCAAACAGTCAAGGAACAGTGTGGATAAGACTGTGGATCTCAGAGGAAGACGATGAAAGGAGTTTACATCATGCATTCCACAGAAGTCACTTCCACTTCCCCCATCAGATCTCTGTTCCCGTAAAGTTCCTCCTAGGCCAGTGATGGGCAACCTTTTGAGCTTGGTGTGTCAACCTTCGCCAAAAAACTGAGCATAACTCAGGTAGTGTGTCACTTTGAGGAAAAAAACATTATTTCGCGATATTTATAGTTTAAATAACATAAATGTATAATTGTATATATAATTGTATTTAATAAACCTCAGCGGCCGTGTGTCATCAGAAATGGCTACGCGTGTCAGTGCTGACACGCATGTCATAGGTTCGCCATCACTGTCCTAGGCTGTACTGGGGCAGAGGAGGGAAGAAGTAAGGAAGAAGGTGGAGGGAGGCCAAGGAAGAATATAGAGTTTCTCTTCCTTCTCATATATAATATCCAGCCTGTTGGAACCTCCAAAACACTCCTTTACTATCTGGGGCAAGTTAGCAGCCATTTGGGGTTACTTCAAATTTTTGTATTATTCTGGATTCATACACCATTCATAACCATTGTATTTCTTTTAAAGACATAACATGTGCTCCCCAAGAGAGAGCATATGACAAAATTCAACATCTGTTCATGATAAAAACTCTCAACTACAGTATCTGAGTATGGAAAGAAAGTACTTCAACAATAATAGAGGGCATATATGACAAGCCCACAGCTAACATCATATTCAATGGTAAATGCTGAAAGCTTTTTCTCTAATAAGAACGAGACAAGGATACCCACTTTCAGCACTCCTGTTCAACACAGCACTGGAAGTCCAAGCCAAAGCAATTATGTAAGCAATAGAAATAAAAGGCATCCTAATTATAAAGGAAGAAGTCAAAGTATCTCTATTTGCAGAGAACATGATATTATATAGAGGAAACCTTAAAGACTCTGCCAAAAAACAAACAACATATTAGAATAAACAAACTCAATAAAGTTGCAATATACAAAATTAAGATATAAAATTCAGGTACATTTCTATACACAAATAAATTATCAGAAAGAAATTAAGAAAATAATTTCCCGTATATCATCAAAAAAATCAAATACCGTATTTTCCAGCGTATAAGACGACTTTTTAACCCAGGAAAATCTTCTATACGCCCAGTCATCTTATACACCAGAAAATACGGTACTTAGGAATAAATTCAAGCAAGGAGTTGAGAGATCTACACACTAAAAATTATAAGACATTGATGAAAGAAAGTGAAGGCAAAAAATAGATATCCCATGTTCATGGATGGGAAGAATTAATTAATGTTAAAATATCCACAGTGCTCAAAGCAAGCTACAGTTCAATGCAATCTCTATCAAAATTCCAATGGCATTTTTCACAGAAACAGAAAAAACAACCATAAAATTTGTATGAACACATAAGACACAAGAGTACAAACTTGCAGTTATGAGATTAGTAAGTTCTAGGGATCTGAGGTACAGCACGGTGATTATAGTTAATACTGTGGTTTATATACTAGAAAGTTGCTGAGAGTAAATCTTAAGCATTCTCATCACAAAAAAGAAATGGTAATTATGTGACATGAAGAAGGTGTTGGGAACCTAATGGTGGCAATCATTTCACAAGACAGAAGCATAGCAAGTCAACACCCTGTACAGCTTAAACTTACACAATGTTATATGTCAACTATCTATCTATATAAAAGCCTAAGTGACCATCACAACCGAACAGATGACCGAACAGGCTGTGTGGGGCAACCAGGCTGGCAGGGGGGTTAGTAAGGGACAACCAAACGACCCATCACCAGTCTGTGTGGGGTGACCCAGCCGGCAGGGGTCAGTTGGGGGCAACCAGGCCGGCGGGGGTGGGGGGGCAGCAGTTGGGGGTGATCAGGCTGGCAGGGGGGGCAGTTAGGGGTGATCAGGCAGGCAGGCAGGTGAGCGGTTAGGAGCCAGCAGTCCAGGATTGTGAGAGGGTTGTCCGACTGCTGGTTTAGGCCCAATCCCCGGAATCAGGCCTAAACCAGCAGTCGGACATTCCCCGAGGGATCCCAGATTGGAGAGGGTGCAGGCTGGGTTGAGAGGACCTTCCTCCCCCTCCCCCCCTCCCGCCCACTCCCCTTCCCCAGTGCACGAATTTCATGCACCGGGCCTCTAGTAGCTCAATAAAGCTGAAAGAAATCTACAACTCAACAACTGATTTGGAAATTAGAATAATTTGACCCACAATATGCACTACAACTTATATCATTTGCCAAAGAGTTTTAAATATATATAGTATGTAGACTAAAAGGAGTCTCAAATTATTTTATATTTTGGTTTATATTACCAAACAAGTTATTAACTCTTTTGAGCCTGTTATGTGCCAGGTGCAGTATAAATTTTTTTACTCCTGTACTTCTCTCTCCCGTTAGAGTCTGAATCATGCCATTGTCCACCCAGACTGTAGCATGCCTTCCCTCCTATCATAAGATAACACGCTAGCACACAGGAAGTGTCTGCAAATACTTGAATCCCAGAATCACGCAGTTGGAATAGACTTTAGAGGTCAGGTCCACGTTTCACTTGACTCATGAAAAAGCTGAGATCTGGGCAGGGGAACGGACTTGCACAAGAGCAACCAGCTTTGGTTAGAACCCAGACCTCCTGTCTGTCACTTAGGAAGGACACTGTAGCATAGGGGTTAAGAATGTATGCCGAGCATGTGCTGGGGAGTGGGAGTGGCTGAGGAGAAGTCAATGCGGGGAAAGGGAGACTTATGTAATACTTTAAACAATAAAGAATTTAAATAAAAAAAAAAAAGAGTGAGAACCACACACACACAAAAAAAAAAAAAAAAAAAAGGAAGAAAAAGAATTTATGCTGAGATGTGGGTCCGAATTTCAGCTTTGCCATTTACTGGCTATGTGACCTTAATTGTTCCATTTCTTCCAGCCTCTGCAAAATGTAGATACTCCTAAGTCCTGAGGTTATTAAAAGACTCAATGAACCTATGAATGTGTGCATGCTTATATATGTTCTGATTCTCGTTATCATGGTTTGACTAGTTCTCCAGGAAAGACCCCTATTTTCTCATCTTAATCCAAATATCCCTCGCCTAAAGCAAGGAAAAGAGTATAAAAAGGTAGAAAGTGGGAAATGAACAAGATGACAATAGACTCTTAATATGAGTAGCAAAGCTTGTCTAGGTACACGGAGCAATACCGATGGTCATGACTTTAATACCTGCTGGCTCTAATGTCAGGGTGGCTCTGGGGCACCATCATGGTTTCTACATTACTTGCAAAATTGTGCTCGGGAAAGCAGGCCAGCAGGCACACACAGCTCAAAGCAGCCGGGCTGGGACCTGGAAGAGCCTGCTCTTGGGTTGGCGATAGCTTAACATCTCACTGTCAGCCCAAGGAACACTTCTCAGCGAGAGTCTTGTCGACTCACCACCAGTAACACATCCTAACAACAAAATGAACTTCATTAGGAAATAAAATTAAAATCTGTGGAATTGGTAAAACCCCATCGACTGAAAACGATTCGTGGTTGGAAAGGTCAAAATCTCCTGGAAAGAATAAGATTAGGAGAAAGCTAGGATAACCCAAATAAAACTAGGTCTTCCAGCCACTGCTTTGTGGCTGTTCTCTGAAGTAAGGTCATGTTCAAAATAAACACAAATCGTTCTCCAAAAGCCTCAAAGAGTAACCAGGTCTTCAGAAAAGGAGTCTTGAAGATGCACAAAAGGGGAGTTAACTACATCACAACTAGAGAACAACACTGAACTCCCCAAAATCCTCCCTGGCCATGCACACCTCCTTCACCCAGAGGTGACCTGTGCACTGCAGCCTCCCAGTGTGTCCCATCCCAAGTCCTCTCTCCTCCGTGGCCTCAGGCCCTGCCTCCTGCAGAGCGCCCACCTCCTCAAACTTTCTACAGGTCCATTGCCCTGTCCGCTGCCCGTGTCAGCACCACAGAGGCCAGGGGCTCAGAGTGATTCCCCTCCTCCTTAGCAGGCAGGAATGAGAGACTGAATATTGGTTCTTTACTTTCCCCATAAGAAACCATTTTTAGTCCCATTAAGTACATCTTTAGGCCACAGTCAAGTTCTAAAGGTCATCACAAGCACTGAAAACCAGCAACTGGTTTTCTGAATCACTTTCTTCTCCTGTTGCCCAGAAAAGATCACTACAGTTTGGGAAGCTATTTGGGCACCTTCTCCTACAGGTTTTATATCCAACAGACTGTTCTGTCTTTCTAAGGTTTTAAAGGGGCCCCTGATGCTTGAAATTTAATCTTTTTTTTTCTTTTTTTCTTTTTTTTTTTTTTGCTTTCAGTGTTTCTTATTTCATCTTTTCAAGCCTCAGCCAAATGCTTGGGAACCCCATGACCATCACTCAAACCTCCCCTTTTGTAAAGGGCTTATTTCCCTAGGCCTGGATTTCCATGAACAATTGAGAGGATGACACCTAAATTAAGACACACCTGGGCACAGTGGTTCTCCTGGAAGGGAAACCATTGTTAGGTTCTCATTTTAAAGCATCTACACTGAATTACAATACCCAAAAAAAATGAATATTTTCATATACAAATGAAAAACTATGCTATGTCCAAATCACGGGGTTTTTTTTAAGATCATGACATTATTCAACAGACACACCTGGTGCCCAATGTCCCCGATGTCAAAGGGCGGAAAAGCCTTTGCCTCATCCTGAGCTAAGTTGACCTTTGCAGTGGAAGTGGTCTTGCTATAGAAGAAAGGTCACAATCCCCAGAATCACAGGCACCAAGTTCAAGTCCTCACCCTGACTCTTATGGGCTCTGGGACCTTGGCCAAGTGCTAGTAAAAGACTATCCTAGCTGATCTCGGAGTAAATTAAAGAGTCCTGACCCTGACTCTTATGGGCTCTGGGACCTTAGCCAAGTGCTAGTAAAAGACTATCCTAGCTGATCTCGGAGTAAACTACAAATTCTTCACAGCTTCTGTCATCAACAGGGGGAGCTTCTCCAACCTTTAACTCTTAGCTGGTCTGTGACCTGCTTTGACTAATAGAGTGTAGCGGACGCAACACTGTGTAAGTCCCCAAAGCTCTGCAGCTTCTGTCTCCACCTTCTTGGAACACTTCCTTGAGACCGCAGTGTGAGGAAGCTAACCTAGACGACTGGAGAAGCCACGTGGGGAAAAGCAAGGCAGAGCCCACATCTGGCATCAACTGCCAAATAGACAAAAGAGGCCTTCTCCTACCTTCCAATCCAATGACTTGCCAGCATCCAGCATTCTGAGTCCAGGCCAAACCAGCAGACGCACCTTGCAAACCTAGAAAAGCATGAAAAGTGAGCCGTGTTGCCTTAAGCTTTGGGGTTGTTTGTTACATAGCAAAGCCTAACTGAGTCCCTATTTCCTCATTCAAGTGGGATGAAAATGCCTACCCAGCTATTTGTTTATCCAACAGAGCTATTGATGTCCCACTATGTAATATCCATAGAATGTATACTCACATATAATGTTGAGAATCAAATGAGATCATGGATGTTAAGATACTTGGTAAATAGTTTTTATTATTGTTACTAGCACCTCCCTTTCTCTGAGTTCCCACATTTTCTAAGCACTGAAATTCCTTTGTATTTGGTCCTCTCAGCGGCTCAGACAGCATCGTTTCCATCCCTCCCTGATAGAACTGATCCTTGACACCTGCCCTTCTATTCTCATTAGAAGACGGGTCTGACCTTAAATACAGGAGCTCTGGGACTTTCTTTTTGCAGGACCAGAAATTCACTCATTATGGGGAACACACAACCACTGCTAATACGGAGGGCTTTCCCATCACCATCCCAATACGAGCCTTTCAAAAAATTCTTCCGTAACAATAATAATTGCTAAAATTTATTGAATACTTACTATGTGCCAGGTGCAGTACTCAGCTTTTTAGTGAATTGTAGTCTGCCTCAACAGCACTCTGAGGCAGGTACTATGACTATCCTTAGTCTGAGGTAAGGAAACTGAAGCCCCAGCAATATTAAATAATTTGCCCAGGGACAGATGGTGTGATGTGGCCCGAGCTTCAATTCCTGGTAGTCTGAGCCCAGACATAACCACTACCCTAGCCAAACTCACTTGAATGTCCCATGCCACATTTCACTGTGGCTCCCAATACTTGTCCAGGACTAAAAATATATATAAACGTATGTATATATGTATACATATAGAGAGATAGATTTTTAGAGACAAAGAGAGAGAGAAGGAGAGAGAGAAACATCTATATTAGAGTAACACATCCATTGGCTGCCTTCTACACGCCCCCTACCGGGGAGGAGCCTGCAACCCCGGCATATGCCCTAACTGGGAATTGAAACAACCTTTTGGTGCATAGGATGATGCCCAACCAACTGAGCAACACCAGCCAGGGCAGAACATGTCTTTTGGAAGCTGCACTCCTTGGAGGTCAAGTCCTGTGGCCTTGGCCAAGCCGTCTCCTACTCTAAACCTCTGCCCCACAGCAGGTAAACTATGCAGGTTAGACCAGGTAAAATCGAAAATCCCTTCCAGCCCTGAAAATTAAGATGGTCAACTCTTCCCCAACATCTAGCTATAGTCTGAGTTTTATTCTCTTTCCTACTAAGGCAACTAAAGAGCATTTGGGGAAGAAAAGAAAAAGCAGATGCTATAAGTGTTTTTTAACTAACATAAGAAAATGAAAGGAGAGCAGAAGGGATTCTATTTATATCTCCCTCAAGGATTAGGCCATAATCTAAACCATTTGATTTTTTTTTAATGCATTCAGTCAGAGCTGAAAGCCTGTAGGGTGCTCTTTAAGCCTGACACGGAATGAAGTAATTCAATTAAAATAGGCTGAGGCTTTAGCAAGGTATTAAACGTCCTGAAGAGAAGATTTAGGAAGTCCTCAACGCAGTGTTGGTGAGACCACGGGAAAGCGTAAGAGCTCGCGTGGGGTCTTTCTAGAGGTGAGTTGCAGGCAGGCTGCTTGGAAAGGGGGCCGTCAGCGTGGGAGCTGTTCCTCGGGGAAAAGACTGCCAGAACGCTTCCCGACAGCTCGAGGGATAAAGCTTATCCTTCCATATAATAACAATCATTAACGAGAACCACTCACGAGCGCCCTCTATATTCCAGGCGGGGTGCTGACCTAAGCCCTTCTCCCACTATCTTATACAGTGTTCACAATTGAAGGCGGTTAAAAATCAGCCCAGTGCTAGTTTGGGCAGCACATATATGTACTAAAATTGGAATGATACAGAGATTAGCATGGTCCCCGTGCAAGGATGAAATGCAAATTCGTGGAGTTCCCCGTGTTTTTCTGTACTGATTTGTACTTTTTTCTTTATGTAAAAAAAATACTATGGTAAACAATTTTAAATTTTTTTAAATCATCAAGCCCATTTTATAGATAAGTATACTGAGATGCCAAGAAGTGCCCCGCCTTGCCCCAGGTTACCCAGCAAGTTGCACTTTTCAGCAAGTTGCCCCTTAGAAACACAAGTGGCATGTTACTGCAGGAATCTGAACTTGGAGAAGTGTGTGGATACAAAGAAATAGAGACACGGTCCCTTTCCTCGGGTGCATACAGTCTGGTCAGCACACATGACTGACACTCAGACTCAATTACAAATGATTGAGGTCAGATCCAAACCTGAGAGCAGGTTTTCACATGAGCAGAGCAGAGCAAACCAGATGACAGGAAGAGGAGGATGTGAACGGGGCCAAAGGAGGGTCACCAAAAAGTCACCCTTCACATGTGTGCCCAGAACAGGCCCAGTGAGCTGCTCTCTTTCCTTTAACACTGATTAAAGTCTTGCCTGCAATTCCAATGTTGGGGAAGAGAGGTTGGGGGTGGGCTCTCCCACACCAAGTACTTCCACACCGGCCTGGCACTCTCCAGTTCAACTCGGTTTGTCAGTATGTACCCAGAGGTAGCATCCAATTCCACAGGCTAAGGGCTCAGTCCCACATCAGGGCCCACCCCGTGTCCCCACTTCAGATGCCAGTTGCAAGCCCAGGTTTTCTGACTGCCCAGCTACAGATTAGAAGTTCCAACAACCTCTTCCTTAAGCTCAATTAATTTGCTAGAGCAGCTCACAAAACTCAAAGAAACATTTTACTTACTAGGTCTCGGGTTCATTATGAAAGACTAGAGCTCAGGAACAGACAGGTGGGAGGGGTACAGTGTCCATGCTCTCTGGGCACCAAACAGTCCCCGAATGTCCACATGTTCACTGACCCGGAAGCTCTCTGAAACCCGTCCGTGGGGTTTTTATGGAGGCTTCACTACAGGTGTGATGGATGAAATCATTGGCCCATTGGTGACGGAGCTCAATCTCCCACCTTCTCCTCCCCGGAGGTCAGGGAGGGGTGGGCCTGAAAAGTCCAGCCTCTAATTCAGATGGTTTCTCCTGCCAATCAGCCCCTGGCCTTAGGTGCTTTTCAAAAGCCGCCCATTTACATCACAGGAAATTTAAGGGTTTTAGGAGCTGTGTCCCAGAAGTGGGGACAAAAACTAAACATATACAGGGTGTCCCCCAAAAATATACACACACTTTGAACAATTATTAATTCCAATGGGTTAAATCTGAAAAGAACGAAACATTAATTAAGCTATCAGCTGTTAAATTGTGTGTACATTTGGGGGGGACACCCTGTGGTTATTATAAAACACAATATCACACTGGGCATTCCATGGGATTACAAGCTGTGTCTTTCTTATTCAGCTCCATGTAACCAATATCTGGCACCTACATTTCATTGGGAGAATGGAAGCGTACCTAAAAAAAAAAAAAAGAAAAAGAACATATACAAAATTAAGTAACCCAAAGAACAAGAAATTTCAACTCTAAATCTAACCATTCTCCTCTGAAGGAAGAGAGAGAGAGAGAGAGAGAGAGAGAGAGAGAGAGAGCGAGCGAGCAGGCTGGGGCAAGTGGAGGAGGTGGGTGGGGAAGATGAGATACCTATTGGTTCAGATGGGAGACTCCGACATCTGAAGTGACCTCCTTGAATTGCTGCACCTAGGTCAGTGCCTATGAAACTGAGTGTTCATTAGAATCACCAGGGGAGCTTATTAAAACACTGATTGCTGATTCACCCCGAGTTTCTGATTCAGCAGATCAGGGAAATTTTGCCTTTTTAACTAATTCCCAGGTGATGCTAATGTTCCTGGTTCAGGGTCTAGCACTTGGAGAACCGATAACAATCAACCTTCATTGCACATTAGAATCACCTTGGAGTTTATGAAAACACCCAGGCCAGCCGTACCTCTACCAAATTCGTGATACTCCCTGGGGGCGGGACCAGGGTATGAGTGTTTTTGAAAACCGGGACCAGCTGACTCCAATGTGCAGCCAAACCAGAGAGGAACTAAGTAGGCGAGCATATATAGGTTTGAAGTTCATAGACCATGAAAATAACAGCTAATATTTATTGAACGTTTACCATAAAACACTCACTCTGCTGAGTAAATTACTGCATGATCCCATTTAATTCACATAGGAATCTTTCTAGTCGGGACTTCTATTCCCATGTTACTGATAAGGAGAGTCAGAGAAATTAAGTAATTTGGCCTAGGCCATAAACTGGTAAGTGACAACCTGGGAATCCAGTTTATGTCTCTATCTGCCTGAAGACTCCTAACCACTAGAGGGCTATAGCCTCTTAGTGCTCTGTCTCTGCCTTAAACCTTATTTTGTTGAGTCCAGATGCCAACAATCTGGGCTGGAACAACTGGAATCAGCTTCATATTTGTTGATAGATGATAGATAGATAGAGATAGATAGATAGATAGATAGATAGATAGATAGATATCTGCATTCATAGACACATACAAGAATGAACAAATGCAAATCACAGAATGGTTGTTTTAATGAGTTCAATACTTTTCTTAAAATCTAGCCACTGTCCTGCCTATACTTCTTTGATGGCTCATAATCACTTCAAAGAAAAGTCCAAACTGCAAATGTGGCATTCAAGTTCCTTGATGATGGGGGCCCCTGCCTTGGACTCTCCAGCCCCTCATTCTTCCTCCTCTGTTCTCACCCATCTATTTTCAGTTCCCCAAATCCAACCATGCACCATGCCTTTGTCCATGTTCTTCTTTCTCCTTCCTGCCTCCTTGTCTGCTTGGAGAACTTCTTTCTACTCACCTTTAAGCTCAAGTTGACTATCACCTGCTATCCATAATCCTCCACATATCCTTCCTCTGAGCAGTCACAGTGGCACCTGTATCCCTGTACCCTTAACCTGAAACTCAGATTCCCTGGACCATTGCTATCATCACTCCCTCTTGCCCAGTCTTTTTAACAGAATCCTGGCTCTGTCCTGAGAATGAGACTTTCCCTGAAGATCCATCAGGTAAAGGCTGTACACTCTCCCATCCACTAGGCCTGGAGATGGGGTAGTATCCTTCTTCCTCTCTTCCAGAACGTTCTCCTTCCTTCCCCTGTAAAACGCCAGCAGTTTTTAATCTCATGTTACCAGATTACACCATCCACCATCTCTCCTGTTACAGTCCTACTCCCAGCCTCCCACGCTTCACTTCTGGGATATTTATCTCCTGGCTCACTTCCCTCTCTCCAGTTGCAGTTCTGCCTTCATTATTCGTGATTTCCATTTCTACTCTTTTGGGGAGGGGGAGTTTAAAAATTTTATGTTCATTTATTTTTTTATTATCTAAAGTTTTACATATGTCTCCTTTTTCCCCAATTGACCCCCCGCCCTTCAGCCATTCCCACCCCGGGCAAGCCCCCACCGCCCCAGTGTCTGTGTCCATTGGTTATGCTAATACGCATGCATACTAGTCCTTTGGTTGCTCTCTAACCTGCCCTCCCCTACCATTTGTCTCTTTTAAATAGTCAATATATTCACATGATTCAAAATTTAAAAGGAACACCTATGATGTTACCTCCCCCCCCAAAAAAAAAAAATCAAACCTTAATCTGAACAAGTCTCTATCACTACCAATTTATAGAAAATACATAAAACAGCTAGAGCAAGTGAATGCAGTCAGTAACATCCAGAATATTACATTTGACCGTTCCAATGTCCTTTTCCCTCAGCTCCTTGATTTTCCTGCCTCCAATGAGCTTGTTCTCCAACCCACTTGACCGGTCACTCTCATGGCCTCACCCCAGACCTAGACCTTGGCATTGCTGTGGAGGCCCAGGGCAGGCTGTCCCAAGATGTCCCCCCCCCCATGACATACTGATTACTGTGAATTAAAGTTACTTTAAAAACTGCCAATGCAAAACTGCCATCTGACCTCTCTCCATCTGTCACCCTGAAAGCAGGAGGTAAATCTGCCATGTGAAAGGGGCCCTCCCTGCCCCTGGAGGCTGAAACAGACACCCTTCTCACCCGAGTGAAGGATCTAGGCTCAAAAAGTTAACATAAATAAGCCTTGTTACTAATATTCTACCCAAGCCCACACTTGGTGTAGATTCCTACTCATGGGTACCCAAACCCAAGTATCCTGTCAGTTCTGCAGAAATGTATTTTATCTTTGTCTAAAACATATAAAAAGTTGGCTGGTTCATCACTTCAGGAGTATCATCTCTGATCTCCCGTGTGCACACACTCAATTGTTCATTCTTCTGTTAATCTGGTCTTGTGTCCATATTGTTACCAGTCTAGCCATAAGAGCCCAAGAAGGGAAGAGGAGGGAATTCTCTCCAAAATCTCACTTTCAAGCATCCTTCTCTCCAAGTGAGTATATGGCACTGGGGACAGAGGGAGAGACGGAGACCACAAGCTCACATTCCCTGGTCCATTCTTATCATCACTCCCTCTCGCCCAACCCCCTGGCCTCTTCTCACCTTGTAACACTCACCTGCCTAACCATACATTTTCAGTTCAAACCAAGTCTCTGCCTGCTCTGCACTTGCACCCTGAGAGCTTAAAGGCACTGAAGAAAAACATAGCCACACCAACTGGTCACTGTAAAATCGTGACCATGAACCTCTAGCAGCTCAGCCTCCATGCACTCTCCCACCCTCCCAAATGATTCTTCCAGGCCTTATCCTATCGTTGCAAACCTCAAATCCCCTTCCCCATTTTCAGCTCTTAACTTTGCTTCTCCAAATCATAAGGAAATAAAGCAATCAGATAGAAACTTCCACAAGCTCACGCCTTCACTTCACTCTCCTGCATCTGTGCCCAGGGTCTCCCAGCCCCTCCCATGACTGTGAGGTAGGATTCGGGAGACCTTCCCATCCAGGGATCCCAGACCCTGTGGCACCACTAAGCCAACATTCTGCCCTCTTTGTACCAAATTCTCTAGCTCTGCTAGATTGAATGATACCACAGAGACAGAAAATAAACTGTGGTGTGGTGTAGATCTCTTTTGTCAAATTGGAAGTTTAAATTATTCTTTTGTGCTTTGTTCCCAAGTAAAAGATAAGGCCCTTGATATGCTATTATTCCAACAAACAAAGTCTAGGCATCACTATTGTTCTTACTGTGGATGCCTATTTATGGGAGGGGAGGAGGGGCACTTACTTATTTCAAGTGCAATGACCCAGAGAAGACAAATAAAATAGGATTTCAAGTCCTTAGTGTGTTGTGTGTTTATTGGGATTTACAAAGACCAATTGTTCAATTCCATTAGTAAAAATAAAATTGTCTTCAGTCTTTTTCTCTTGTAATCTTTGGAGGATCTCAAAAGTGAATCATTTATGGGATGGGAGGTATGAGTGGTGGTGGAGGGGATAAGGAGAAATGCCATTTTTTGTCAACTTTTTTTTTGAGTCTTCACCTTCCTCAATTTTTTTTTTAAACATTGATTTGTTGTTCCACTTTATTTATGCATTCATTGGTTGCTTCTTATATGTGCAATGACCAGGGATTGAACCCACAACCTTGGCGTATTAGAATGATGTTCTAACCAGCTGAGCCACCCGGGCTCTTTTCCCAGTTGTGTGTGGGGGGGGGGGGGGGGTTGTTTTTATTTTTAATTTTATTTATTGATTATAGAGACAGAGAGGAGGGAAGAGAGGGGAAAACATTGATTTGTTGTTCCACTTGTATATGCATTCATTGGTCAATTCTTGTATGTACCCTGACTAGGGATCAAACCCACAACTTTGGCAGATCAGACGACACTCTAACCAACTGAGCTACCCAGCCACAGCTTCCCAGACAATTTTGGAAAAAGAGTACTACGTATGATTTTTTTTCTCCCTTTCCTTTCCAGCCCAAACTGTTGACAATTCCAATTCCCACTTTCTACATTGTTAGTTAAGGCCATAGGAAAGAGTTCCTAAGGGCATTTGCATTTTAATTTACATTGAGCACTTGCCATCTGCCTGGCATCATGCTTTATGTCTGTTATTTCAATCTTTATGCTCATCTTTATAGGATAGGCAGTATCTTATCATCATCCCCATTTATAGATTTGAAACTGAAGCTTGGATAAATTCAGAGATCAATCCATGTTCTCTAGCTACTAAGTGAGGGAGCTGAGACTCAAGCCTCGCAGTGTATATACAAGGATTGTCACAACACCTCCCACACCCCTCTCAGAGATGTATCCTTTGTATCCTACAGTCCATTGGGTATTGAAAAGGAAAATGGAATGGATGGGGTCAAGTGTTACTTAGATGAGTTAAATCATACAGATTTAGATGAGTTAAAAGATGAGTTAAATCATACAGAATGGATCAACTTCCTCAGGAAGAGAATCTACAGAGGTAAAATTCTAATTCTGCTTGTGGAGAGGTTACATTTTAAATTCTTATCTGCTAACACTTTGGCAAGTACAAAGTGATCCCAGTCTCTAAGTGGCTGAGGGAGGTAGTTGAAGAAAACCGCCAAGGTGAAAAGCCAGGCTCTCCTTTCTGTGTGATCTTGGGCAAATTACTTAACCTCTCTGTCCCTCAGGTTCTTCCCAGGTAAATGGAGATGACAGCGTTTTGACAATGACTGTGTTGGTGTGGTGCTGACTTCGGATCTCCAAGGAAACTAGAGTTGCTCCCAAGAAGGAGTTTGGGTTTGGGTTTGGGTTTTTTGTGTTCAAAGTTTAGTAAGAGAAAATTTGTTTAGAAAGTTACATAGGTAGTAGAAGTGAACCAGCTGAGCTGTGTGGGCTCTGGAAACAAGTTACAGAGGCAGAAGGGCCCTGGGAGCTTAGGAGAGTGAAGGGGAAAAGTAAGGCGCCTGGGGGAAGAAGAGGAGGACAGGGAAAGGCGAGGGTGTGCTCCCGAGAGGGAGAGCTGAGTAATTTTGGGTTCTTTCAGAAGACTCTACTTTTAGACTTTTAGGCAGATAACAGATTCAGAATCTCAAATGCCTTCACTCAAAATAATTTTTATACCACAGTGGCATATTTTGGACCTTTATATCCCTTCACATATTTCAACTTTTTTGCAACTGATTCCCCATTTTGCAGATGTGGAGATCTTTAAGTCTCAAGGACACCAGAAGAACCACGCCTCATCAGGATCAGAGCCAGACCTCAAAACCAGTTCTGACACTGAAGTTCTTGCTAAATTCAATCACTGTGTGGCCTTGGCCAAGTCGCTGTCCCTCTCTGGGCTGTTTCCTCAGATGTAAATTAGGGCAGGTACAAGAGTTGATCTCTACAGTTCCTTGCAGATCTCTGGTAAAGGTAATTACTTAGAAAATTAAAAAGCATGCCGGACTGATCTTCAAGTCCTCTTTCCATTCCATGCCCATCCCTAATGATGTCACCTCCTGAGTGAGGCCTTTTCTCCCAGGCAGAAGCCCATGGTCCTGAATTTTCTCTCCACCCATTAACACTGACCTACCTATGTCCCATCCACCAAGGAACCTTTCCAACAGCGTATCTGCTCATGCTATAATCTATAAAGTAATCAATACTAAGGGTAAAAGCTATTAAGAGATTAGGTTTCAAAAACAAAACAGAAAAAAAAAGAGAGAGAGATTAAGGTCTCATGCATATACACATACACATGAACACACATACTCTCCTTAAAAAGATATCTGTCCTGTCCAGCTGGTGTTGCTCAGTGGTTGAGCATCAACCTACGAAGCAGAAGGTCACAGTTTGATTCTTAGTCAGGGTACATGCCCGTGTTGCAGGCTCGATCCCCAGTGGGGGATGTGCAGGAGGCAGCCAATCAATGATTCTCTCTCATCACTGATATTTCTATCCCTCTTCCCATCTCCCTGCCTCTCTGAAATCAATTTTAAAAAATTGCTTAAAGGTATCTGTCCTAACCTCATCAGTCTGCATCTGTTGCCAGTTATTCATCTTTTCCAACCCAAAATGTAACACTTGCATCCAAACGCTACTGTTAAGAAGATTAGACTTGCCCAGCCAGCATGGCTCAGTGGTTGAGCGTTGACCTATGAACCAGGAGGTCACAGTTCAATTTCAAGTCAGGGCACATGCCCAGGTTGTGGGGCTCGATCCCCAGTGGGGGGACGTGCAGGAGGCAGCCAATCAATAATTCTCTCTCATCCATTGATGTTTCTATCTCTCTCTCTCCCTCTCCCTTCCTTTCTGAAATCAATAAAAAATATATTTTTTTAATTAGACTTGATTCTCATTATTCTTCTTTAAATAGAAAATGGATGCTTATGTGTTTTTCTTTTCACTTATTAATCTGTCCTAATGTTTCTACACTGAATACTTCTTCAGTGAAAGAATTTCAATAATGAAAACAACGAATGCAGAAACTCTATTAAGGATAAAGAATGAGCTACCGTCCTGATCCCCTCAATGATGCTTGTCTTCTTAATGCTCTTTTTCCCTTCTCCCAGGCAATTAAAAGACAAGCATCTGTGCTGGGGAAGGGTGTGCGTGTGCATGTGCGAGTTTCAGAGAAGAGGTGAACAGTAGGACAGTTTTGCCACCAGCAATGCTATAACAACATGGCATGTCTTGACTTGTGGGAGAATCATTTCAACATCATTTTTTACAAAGATAATGGTGAGCCTTCTCCTGGGTTAGCATCAGATCTCAAAAGAATGTCCTGCCCAGACAAACAAGACACAGCACAAGGGGTCAAAGGTGCGTGTGGAACCATGGTCCCCCACCCAGGTTGCTGGTTAGAATGGTCTGAAGACCTTTAAAAATCCTCATGCCTGAACAGCACTCAAACCAAAAAAATCAGAACCTCTAGGAGTGAGGTCCAAGCCTAGGAATAGAAAAGCTCTACAGGTGATTCCAGCATGTAGCAGACATGGGAAGCCCTGATGTATGAAGCTGTGCATGTAGAAGGAAGACAATGCAAACAACTTACAGTTTATTCTTTGGGTACAATTAATTAAGTTGTAATGTAGCCACACAATGGGATCCTTAGCAGTCCTTGTCTTTTCTTTTTTAATAAGACAAATCTATAGGTGTTGGGCAAAGCCCAATCGATTCTCTCCATCGATGCTTTGGGCACAATAATTGAGGCCTATGAGTTTTGGGGAGGCCTATAAAAATGTTAGAGACCTGGAAAAAAATATGTTGATTACAAAACCTATATATATGAAAGCCTAAGCGACCAAACAACCAAACGACAGAATGACGGGTCGACCGGTCACTATGACACACACTGACCACCAGGGGGAAGATGATCAACACAGGAGCTGCCCCCTGGTGGTCAGTGCGCTCCCACAGCAGGAGCTCCGCTCAGCTGACTGACGGGTGCCAGACGCGAGCTCACTGTTGGTAAGCACAGTTGTGGCCGCACAAGCCTCTCACGCCTTCGCATCGGCGCTACCGGGCAGCAGCGGCAGGCACAGTGGGGCCAGGATGAGCAGGAGCAGCACAGCGCCCGGTCCGGGCTCCAGCTCCTCCTCAGCTGCCTGCCGCTTTGCACAGTACTACATCCCTCAGGGGATGTCGGACTGCCGGTTTTGGCCCAATCCCCACAAATTCATGTACCGGGCCTCTAGTATAAGAATAAAACACATGTGGACAAACAAGAGAGGAAATCAGAGTTTACTGCATGGCAACTGACCATTCCTCTTTGAGTCCTTGAGGTCCACCAGTTCTCTGATTTTACAAAAACAATGTGATATGTCATCTTGTCGGGTTGTCTGCTACTCACTGTATTTGATCGTTTGAAATACTTGCCAAGGGCTACCACTGGGGAATCCTCTAGTCCATCCGTCATGTCTTCATCTCTACACCAGTGGTTTTAAGCACTTTGGGGTCAAATGTCTCGATGATACTCTACTGAAAAGTACAGACCCCTTCTTCAGAAAACCCATGTATGCACAAAATTTTACACACAGTCTCAGTGGGTACTAGACCACCTTAACACTTACATGACAATCATTTATTTATACACTCATTTACTCACTTACTTGCCTATTCACTTATTCACTCACTCAGTCATGTACTGTTAACTGCCAATAAAATTTATTAAACTCTTTGTGTTCACAGAACTAGCCCTTTCTTAAGTATAAAAAATTAGACCTAGAATTAGAATATTTTAAAGCTGAACAGTAACTTAGATATCATCCAGTCCATTTTTCCAACTCAAAACTTAATTGTAACACCAAAAAACAGTCATTAAAAACACAGCTGCTCTCGTTGGAGAGGCTGGTAAATGGAGACCTGCCCTTCCCTGGGACATAACCAGGGAACCCTAGGGCACCGCGGAGCACAGTTTGAAAACCACAGCTCATTCAACCTCTTCATCTTACAGATGAGGACTGTGGGACTTAATGGTCTAATTGATTGTCCAGGGCCACACAGCTCATCAGAGATAGACTGCCTGGGCTAGAAGCTGAATCTCTGATATCAAGGAATTTACCAACTAGCTATGGAGACAAGATCTATAGAGACAGGGATGTGGAAGAAAATTTGGGCTCAGTTTTTCAAGTTGTATTAACAAACCATGGGCCTTGGCCAAGTCGCTCACCTTTTGGGTCTTGGTTTTTCAATTGAACTTTCTGTTCTTAATAAGTTATGCCAAAGTATCCATTACCATGAACGGAATGATCGCTTACATGCCCAGGGACTTCCACCCGTTTTTCATTGGATATTTTTATGAATTCATGGATTTGTTATGCATTTATTCCCTAAGTAAAATACAAATACAAATATGTTGACACTGTAATTAAGGAAAAGAGTTTTGAATAAAACATTCTATAATTTGGAAATACACAGAAAAAGCTCTGAAAGCAAGTACTATTAAGCTTGATTTCTGCTATCTTTCTCTGTGCTGCAATGGAACTTATACCATTTTTATGTAGCACTGAAGCTGTATTTTTGAAAACTTACTAAGAAATAGTTCAGATACAGAAAATAAGCTCCACTTGCTCTGACACCCGATTCTGAGCCAGGCAGAGTAGCAGTGAAACGGGTTGCTGTGATTAGATGCAATTCTTGCCTCACGGCAGGACTGAAGATGAAGTGATTTTGAAGATGGGATGTCTTCAGAACTTCCTGCCAGGGTGGGACAACCAAAGGCAAGTGCTCTACCCCACACTACCTGGGGGTTGACAGTTTGCTGTAGAGCATCCTCCAGGTCCTCCATTTAAATCTCTCTCGAGACTGCAGGAGCTTTTCATGGAAAACCCCACAATCTAGTCTATGTTTTGAATCCTACTTAAGAGGCCTCAAATGGAAACAGAGTGGGGCTTCCTCTGGAGTACAGAGCAGAGGAAGTGGGGCCCACTCCCCTCCATCAGCCTCTCCTCCTCTACCACCCCTGGGCCCAACACGTACACGCAACACAAAGGATGGTGAAGGCCCAGCCCCTGCTGCAAGGTTTACTGTCCAGTGGTTTAAAATTTCAAGCTCATAGACATTAAAAGGAAACAGACATTTCAGGGGGAAATGTTCAATGCCAAGTGAGTTGAATGAATTGAAAAGCCACGGGAATTTAAACCACAAAGAAATCATTGCTAGTATTAAAAAAAAAAAAAAAAAAAACTTCACCAAAAAAAAAATGAACTATAAACTAAGCCTGAAATAATGATAAGAATTGGGTGTTCAGGATAGAAGGTGTTCTAGGTGGGAACAACAGTGAACGGAGACCCCACCCCATAAAAAGAAAAAGACAAGATGTATGGGAGCAAGTGGGAAGGAAGGCTTGCCTGAGCAGACATAGGCTACTGATTAGAGACACTGAGGCCAAACTCTAAAAGGTCTTACATACCCTCCATTCTCAGTGACACTAATCTGATGAACTAATTCACAAACAGCACTCAATGGCAGATGCCTCGCCTCCTCACTCTCAGAAACCCAGGGGTGGCACATGCCTTTGCTGTTCCATGCAAATCCCATCAGTTGGTAGAAGCTGCAACGAGAACTCCGTTGAGAAAGATCCTAAGGTCACACCTGAGCTCCTGTGAATGTTGCAATTTATAATTGGTGCTTGTCAAGGATAAAACAGGGAGGAACTGCAGTAAGGACAACAGTATAGATGCTTTGGATTTGCTAACTGTACTTTATCCAAAAGGGATGGGTACCACGGTGAGAAATTCAGGCAGCCAGGTTGCTTATGGGAAAAGTACTGTGGAGTAGGGAAGGTCTCACAATTTCTGCTAGTTGGGGGAACTACCAAATCTATGCTTTAGACTAACCCCCAAAGACAGTTCTGCCCCAGACTATCAGTGTGAATATTTAGGCTGATATCTGTCCTCAGTGGTACAGAGTACTGCAATTGATTAGTGATGTCTTGCCATGGGCTCAGAAGTAAGAAGGGATGCTATGCATGCTACATACCGACTATGCCTACCTTTACCAAAATACCACACTGACAGTATTTCAGGCATCAGTACCAACTGATACAAGAAGTTAGGTATTCTGGTTTGGTTATCCTTAGTTTGGGGTTAGGAAAAATATGTTTTTCAAATCATTAAAAACTTGGTTATTATATAATCAAGTTGGCCGTTATCTTTCTGTGCATCTATGTACTAAGATCAGGCCAGAATGAGCTCAAGGCAGGAGCACAAAGCCCATTCATACAAGAGCTGAGGTATTTTAAAGCCTTTAATCAAAGCAGTTGTGTTTATCTTAACCCGTTATTTTGGTGAGACCTACCCAGTACTTGAAAACTTGCAGCCCACACCTGCCAATGATTCCTGGAGTGGATCAGCCCTCCCTGGCAGCTTCTCCCCCTGATCTTTGATCTCCCTGCCTCTAATTTTCTCTCCTGTTAGAAGCCCTTCGTCTCCTTCCCTACCACACTCGTGGGAACGAGGGAGTTTGTCGGCAGAGAGAGCAATTATTCTGTCTTCTTTATATTCTTCCAAACGAGTGACTAGCACTACAAGAACTTTCATATTTGCAAACATTTCAGTGTGTTTCACAAAAATCAATTTGGGTTTTGACCAAAACCCATAAAATATAAATTCACCTGATACAAACACAGGATGACTATGGAGAGTTCTCCCCCTACCTCCACATTACACAGCATCCATACAAATGACTCTGGAAACTGCACCAATTACCAGAGCCACTGGATAAAGCTCAAGGTCAGGAGAATTTGCAGGGAAAAGAAAGCAAATGGATGCTCCGTTGAAGAGGTCCCCCTGGAGCGCATTCAAACAAAAGCAGATGATTTGGACAAGAAATAAATTGCCCACCTTCCCATTGTGATGTTGCAGCTGAGAATCACAGCCTCCCCACCACTCTCCCCTCCCCACCCCCATACATTCCCAGAGGCATCTCCCAATCCAGAGTCCAGGCGATGTGTTTCAGTTCTTGAGGAAGAAATGAGGATGGCACTGAGCCTGGGGAAAAGCAGACTGGAGGGGTATCGCTGCTGAATAGTTATACATATAAAATGGTTACTTTCTTCTAATAGTACAAAAATATTATTTTTATATTTTTTTATTGATTTCATAGAGGAGGGAAGAGGGAGAGAGTGATAGAAACATCAATGATGAGAGAGAATCATTGATCAGCTGCCTCCTGCACACCCCACACTGGGGATCCAGCCTAGCCCAGGCATCTGCCCTGACCTGGAATCAAATCATGACCTCCTGGTTCATAGGTCAACATTCAACCACTGAGCCACACTAGCTGGGCAAGAATATTCTTACTCAGTGTAGAAACTTTACAAAACACCAGGAAAAGAAATTAGTGAGTCCTGTCCCCATCCAGCCATTGCAGTCTCCCAAGGCTCGCAGAAGAGGCTCCTGGTGAAGTCTGCTGGGCCCCGGCCACATCAGCAGAACCCAGGTGTCTGGGGATGGACGGGTTTCCCCTCTGCATGTTCTAAAATCACCCCTGGTGATTCTTACGAGGATTTCCTCTCTGAGCTGCAGTCCAGAGCCTGGCACACAGGAGGTCCTCAATAAGTAAGTGTTGAAGAAATCAATAAATTCTAACCTATCCTGTTTCCTTGCATAGGTACATTTTTCTTCTCATTTCTTCCTTGGTTGTTGTTGTTGTTGTTGTTGTTGTTGTTGTTGTTGTTGGAAACATGCTGGGGCTGACCAGCAGACCCTGAGTGATGGATGAATGATTACTCTGACACAGGTTCGCTGTGAAAGAGAGGGCTAAGGGACTACCTAGCTAAAGGAACCAGACAGCCTCGATTGCCTACCTCGTTAGGCTTTTATTGTAACAGCAGTTTGAAATAAAGTTTATCTTTTAGATACAATCAGTAAGGTAAGTAATCTTGGGGGACATATGTGTCTGCAGTGTCCTTTAAGCAAGGACACCTAGAGATTAAGCATAAGGATTCTAGTAAACACCCAAGGGCCTGCACATGCACAGACTTGTTTGGAAAGGTCAAGGCAGGGTCTGCTGCCTTCAGCAAGGTCCCCCTAGAGGCCCCTGACCTTTCAGAGATTCCTCCTTACAGACTTTCCAACCAAGTCTTCTGTGCTTCCCCACAGAAACACGTCCTCATAGTTTTCACTTTACAATAGGTAAAGCCCTTCCCATGTGCTGTCACTGTCCAATGAGCTTTGCAAGCCTTGTCTTACTTATAATGATCCTATAAGGTAATTATTATTTACTAGAGGCCCAGAGCATGAAATTCGTGCATGGGGCGGGGGGGGGGGGAGGGGTCGCCTCAGCCCGGCCTGCACCCTCTCACAATCCGGGACCCCTTGGGGGATGTCCAACTGCTGGTTTGGGATAGGGATCGGGCCCTAAACCAGCAGTTGGACATACCTCTCACAATCTGGGACTGCTGGCTCCTAACCGCTCACCTGCCTGCCTGCCTGATCACCCCTAACCACTCTGCCTGCCTGCCTGATAGTCCCTAACTGCTTGCTTGCCTGCCTGCCTGCCTGATCACCCCTAACCACTCTGCCTGCCTGCCTGATCACCCCTAACCACTCATCTGCCTGCCTGATTGCCCCTAACTGCTCTGCCTGCCTGCCTAATCACCCCTAACCACTCTGCCTGCCTGCCTGCCTGATCATCCCTAACTGCTTGCCTGCCTGCCTGATCGCCCCTAACTGCCTGATTGCCCCTACCACTCTGCCTGCCTGCCTGCCTGATCGCCCCTAACCGCCTCTGCCTTGGCCCCCACCCACCGTGGCAGCTGCCTCTGCTTTGGCCCCCGCCACTGTAGCTTCATCCGGAAGGACGTCTGGAAGGTCGTTTGGCTGTCTGGTCTAATTAGCATATTACGCTTTTATTATTATAGATAACCCCTATTGCTGATGAAAAATCCTAGATGCAGAGAACTTATGTAAATGTGTCCAATGTCACACAGTTAGGAAGTGTCAGGAGCAGGTTTGAACTCCAAGAGCATAAATCCACAGTCTTCACACTTCACATCTGCCTCCATCTTGAACCTCTTCTTAGGTTTTTTATACTGTTCTACATCTGTCAAATGTCAACATGGTATACTACTGCGCATATCAGCAGAACCTGAGAAATTATTGAGCAGTTCCTCTCTGTTCTTACCATGCTGTGTTCAGAGGATGTTAACTGAATTTTCCCATAACCATATTTTTATTTCCATAGAATCAATTTCTGAAATGGAATTACCAAGCCCCTTATAAAGGATATGAACATTTTTGGGGCTCTTGATTCATATCAAATTGTCCTAAAATATTGTAATAACATACACAGCCACAGCAGCATAAAGGTGCCTATTTATCCCATTATAAAATACAAGAACTTTGAATATCATTAAAAATATAAATTTGTGGCTGCCATTTTTGGGGGTGGGTGTGTTTTCATTCTTTTCTAACAGGGGCACTTCTCACAGGGCAGGGTCCTGGCCATACAGTGGACAAAGAAATTAGGAAGACACAGCTCCTCCCGACAGCTCTGGGGAAATTCCCCAATGCCTCTCCCCCAATACATTTTGGATTGTTTTGTGTTTTCATTTTTTGTTGTTTTGTTTTTACATCTTTACTTATGCTACACCCCCAGCTGTTTGGGAAGTTTTCATTTCCAGGCATTCCACAAATTCACCTCCTCATGTTCCAGCCCTTGGTGATCATGCTTCTCAGAATTGTGAAAGGCCTGCAAGGGCCAACGAAAGCCTTGTCTACTGTGGTTATCCACAGAGTCCTGATAAAGAAGTCGAGGCTCAGCCAGGCTGAGTAACTTGCCCAAGGTCACACAGCATGTAAAGAGACGGAGTCTGGATTCTCAGACCTGGAGCTCCTAACCGCCACCCTCCATGGCCTCTCCCTTGACAGAACTTGCCACCTGTGAGAGGAAAAAGCCGAGCTATGAATCACCCAATCCCAGGGCTGGCTGACCTGGCACCCCCAAGGCCAAAACAAGAGATCACTTCTCCCTGCACAGAGGAGGAGAGAAGGAAAGAGCCTCCCCCTTTGCCCGGGCACTCCGAATGCAACTATCGCTCCTCCAAGAGTCACTGGCTTCGAACACTTTGCCTCTGGTGTAACAGAAATCATTATCGATCCAGTTTTCTCTAAATGAGCTCACAATCTACCATAGCCCGCAGACAGCCAGGCTCCTAGGAGCAGCTGCTTCTCTGATCAGCTCTTTCTGGCTCATATTTACTCTGAGAAATTAGAAGTTAGAAGTAAAAGCAAATAGAGAGGGACTTTAATTACAGTGAGCAAAGACACAGCAGGCAAGGAATGCTGTTCTTCTCCTCTGATAAGCAAGAGAATGGTTGAGTTGGCACCCAGATATTGCCTGAGTTGACAGCTCGGGTCTGCTCCCTTCCCGGGATCTCTGTCCTCCGTTGATTGTGTATAAGCTCCGTGGGGGTGGGGACTGTGTCCTGTCACTCACCATGCTGGTAGCTGTTAGGGCTGATAAAGAGGTGAAGAGTTCTTTATCATTGTGCACTAATGGTTTTCTAATGAGAAGCCCAGAGGAAGGCCGCCTCAGGTTGGTCTGACAGCTCAACCAAGTCATCAGGACCTGCGCTCCCAATTTTTCTGCTCTGCCAAACTCCTGTTGGCTCCTCCTACCCACCCTTATTGCTCCAGGCTCTCAAGCTCCAGCCATCACCTCCCCACTTAAAGCAGGGAAACAGGAAAGGGGGTGGCACCACCAGGAACCATTTTGTTTCTCGTCTGCGCAGCAGATCCTTCCCCAGAAGCAGCCATCCTTTCCCTTGTACCTTCTCCAGCTCAGGATCACAGCCTGCCCATGGGGCAAGAGGGGGTAGGTGGATGGATAGTCTCCTGATCAGTTTAGAACAGTCATTAAGTCATCAATGGAGTGGGTCAAATTTTTGCCCTCCCATCCCCAATCGAGGTTCTATGAGAAAAGAAGAAAAGAGGGTTTGGCAAATAACCCTATCAGTCACACTGTATACTCAGCACGGAGCAAAAGACCTGGCACACAGCAAGTGCTCCGTGAAAGCACATATTCAATGAAGCAATGAGCACCTTTGTTCTGTAGCTGAGGATGAAGGGAGGAGTGTGGATTGAGGAGCACAGTTGAAGAGGAGGATAGAGGAGGGTGGAAGGAATGGATGACCTCTGCTTCCCATCTATTCTTGGAATGGGTTTGAGCTCCTATGAGTGGGGGAGTGAAGGCCAGACGCTGATGGTACCACAACTCATGAGTAGACTAGTGATATTTGGGATAAGGGGTGATGGCCAGGGGCTCATGGAACTGTTCACAAGAACTCAGTGACAACAGGGCATGAGGCTGGGCCACCACATAACCCAGCAAAGCTCTGCCCATGAGACACTGGAAGCTTTGGGAGCACCCAGAGAACCACTAGCATGGAAAGCCAACAAAATCCTCAAGATGGGCAGCAGGGGGCTTCAGCAGGCAGCTCCCCAGGCAGTGGGAGCAGAAGAGAGGAGAGGAGAGGCTGTGCAGACAGTGCAGAGAACAGACTGGCTCTGAGAGCGCGAGTCAAGCCTTGGCGATACCAGACATCACCAAGGCATACTTAGAGGGGGAGAAGGCTGTCAGCCAAGCAGGTGGGGGCTTGTGCCAACATAATTTGTATTTCCAGGCTGGTGACATTTGACTTGCAAATGTTGGCTACAGTTTTCCATATAGAGGAGTGTGGTCTATCTAGCTTTTCAGAGCTGGTGACACCACTGGTGAGAAGCCTACCTGGGAAGCCAGAGCTGGACTTCCCTATTAGGATACGAGGATGATGCTAACAGAGTGGGATTCAGGGGAACCACTGGGAGTCAGGGTTCCCACTGCTTCCAGGCTATACAGGGAGCAAGATTCACTTCTCTCTCACTGGTTCAGATGGTCCCTTCTCCTCCCGGGGTCCTTAATTTCCTCATTCATAAGATGAAGGGGCAACGTAACATCTCTAAGGTCCTCTCAACACTGGTATTCTATTTTGTCAGTTAAAGAATCAACACACAAGAAAAAGGTTGAAATAAATCAGAGCGACTGGACTGAGGATCTGAATAAAGATATGGCCCCACCAACAGACAGTAAGATTCAGTGGTTGAAAATTCAGGCTCTAGACTTGGCCAGACCGTGGCTTCAGTCCAACATCTGTCACTTACTGTATAGTCTCCTGTTTTTCAGCCTGAGATGAATTTTACTTATCTATAAAATAGAAATAATAACGGCCATATCATGAAGTAGCTCTGAGAATTAAATAATATGCTCATGTTGCCTAGTAAAGTGCTTCATGAAAGGTCCCTTAGACAAACTAAAAAGATTAATTCTCAAAGAAGAGTCATCCTTTGGGAGTTCAGGAATCTCAAAAATCCTGGTTTTGGTTTCCAGATCTTTGTTCCAAAAGGACTGTCCATTTTCTGACTAGCAACTTTGGGTTCAGGGAAGGCACCAGCACCATCATTCCTTCCTGAAAGTCCGAGGACCATGTGTTTTATGTCGGGCATCGCTAGGGTTAGCCCAAGACTCAGAGAGCTGTGCCGGGGCCCTCTGCTCTGGGAAGGGCCCACCCCTCCTTTCATAGGCCTTGTTGGAGAGCCAAATAAAGGCTCTGCCCACTCGCATTCAAAAATCTATTCATTAATGGGATGCAATTCACATTATGTGCCACTAATTACCCTAGGAAGGCAGTAAAAATTAATAAGGAACTACAGTTTAATTGTTTGATAATGACAGGGAGTTCCAAAGTGCTCTCTTGAGTAATAAAATTAACATTTAAACTAGTTCAGTCAAAGAACCTTCCCTTAACTATAACTCTTCACGATTAGTGTGTCTTATTGATGTATTTTCTCTTTGAGTGGCTCTAAAATATCACCAATTATTACTGAACTTTGAGAAGCTGCTCAGTGTCCCAGGACAGTGACTAAAGAGTCTGCAGTGTTTAGGTTGAAGTGTGGATGGTACCCCACCACACCCAATAAAATCTGTTTGCCCTGCATTCACTTAACAAGGGTAGAGAGTCTTCTCACAAGCCAGTGCATCTCCCTAAAGGGAGATTGGGGCTGGGGCCAAAACACAGCCAAGTGTAGAATCCCACAAAATCTCAGAACTGAAGTGTTTGCTATAAGGCCATTCTTTTACAGGTGAGCTTATATTGCTATTCCAGAGTCCTCTCTGGGCTTTTGTTTAAGGGAATGTGGTGGTTTTAAAATATGCCTTTTTTTAAAAAAAGTGGAGTGCAATTTCCTTTCCCTTGAACATGGGTAGGATTTAGTGATTCTCTCCTAACAAATAAAATGTGGCGGAAGTGACATTGCATGACTTCCAGAACTAGGTTCTAAAAGGGCTTCAGCTTCTACCTGGCTCTCTCTTTCGAGATGCTTGGCCTTGAAATCCAGCCACCATGTTGGGAGGAAGCCCAAGTGCATGAAAAGCCACACTTGGGTGTCCCGGCCAACAGACCCAGCTGGGCCCTCATCCAACACCAGCATCAACCACCAGACTCATGAGTGAATGAGTCTTTAGGCGATTCCAGCACCCAGCCTTCGACTCACCCCAGCTGAGGCCCCACGCATGGTAGAACAGACACAAGCCATGTGTCCTGTGCTCTGAATTCCCAACCCACAGAAACCATGAGATATTAAGCGATAATCATGATCTTAAACCACAAAATTTGGGGATAAGTAAGAGGTGACTGCTACAGTAAAGTTTGCAGATGTTGGGCTTCCTGGTTCTTGAACCAAAACCTTAAGGCCAGGAAGGGCTCATCCACCCAGGAGAGATGGGAATACAGAGGGAGGGCTTAGCTATGCCCCAGCCACCAGCCTTCCAACATGTCTGTGACTCTGCAGAGTGACTTACCCCAAAAGAAGATCTTTAGCCTAGAGCAATTTTAAGGTTGAAGGGTTTTCTTATAATTCATAGAGAGACTAAGCACAGTTGATCAACCTGGTATCCTTGGTTTTCTTAAAGAGCTAAGAATTGGCATTGATAATCTCTTGAAAGTGACCATTCAGAGAGTCCCATAATGTTGTGACTTATTTCACACATGCTTGGGAGAAATTAAAAACCAACAGAGAAGAAATGGCTTTGTTCAGGGATGGGTCGTGCCCACTCCTCTTAGCTCAGCACCAATCCACACCCCATGTCCACTGTCTCACAACAAAGCTGCTATCCTCTCAGGCCAGGCCAACCATCTTCAACCTCATTCATCCATTCATGCATGCATGCATTTATTCGATATGTATTGAGTGCTTGCTGAATCAGGGAAGACAGACATTTTTAAAACTAATCATAGAAGTAAAAAACTCCACTTATCATAAGCATTAGGAGAGAGAAATCCAGGGTCCTCTGGGGAGTCAGGGATATTTAAGCTGACATCTAAAAAATTAGAGAATTAATGAGGCTGGCAAGGGTAGGGTGGGGGCACAGGGAGAGTATCCCAACCAAAAGGCCACACAATAGGAAGAAAATGTATGGTATCTGGGCACCTAAACAAAGATGGGGGGAAATGCTGGGAGTAGAGAAAGCAGAAAAGAGAGAACTTCATTTTCTTTTTCTTTTTTCACTTTTTTTTTAATTAAGGTATTATATGTGTACATATCTTACCATTGTCCCCCCCACCCCACACCCATACATGCCCTCACCCCCCAGAGTTTTGTGTCCATTGGTTATGCTTATATGCATGCATACAAGTCCTTAGGTTGATCTCTTATCTCCCCCATCTCTCCCTAACCTTCCCCCTATAATTTGACAGTCTGTTTGATGCTTTACTGTCTCTGTATCTATATTTTTGTTCATCAGTTTATAATGTTCTTTATTATCCATAAATGAGTGAGATCATGTGGTATTTTTCTTTCATTGACTGGCTTATTTCACTTAGCATAATGTTCTCCAATTCCATCCACGTTGCTGCAAATGATGAGAATTCCTTCTTTTTTATGGCAGCATAGTATTCCATTGTGTAGATGTACCACAGTTTTCTGATCCAGTCATCTGCTGACGGGCACCTAGGCTGTTTCCAAATCTTAGCTATTGTAAATTGTGCTGCTATGAACATAGGGGTGCATATATCCTTTCTGATTGGTGTTTCTAGTTTCTTCAGATATATTCCCAGGAGTGGGATTACTGGGTCAAATGGGAGTTCCATTTTTAGTTTTTTGAGGAAACTCCATACTGTTTTCCACAGTGGCTGCACCAGTCTGCATTCCCACCAGCAGTGCATGAGGGTTCCTTTTTCTCTGCATCCTCACCAACACTTGTCGTTTGTTGATTTGTTGATGATAACCATTCTGACAGGTGTGAGATGATACCGCATTGTTGTTTTGATTTGCATATCTCGGATAATTAGTGACTTTGAGCATGTTTTCATGTGTCTCTTGGTCTTCCTTCTATCTTCTTTTGAAAAGATTCTATTTAGGTCCGTTGCCCATTTTTTTATTGGATCATTTATCGTCCTTTTATTAAGTTGCATAAGCTGCCTGTAGATGTTGGAGATTAAACCTTTATCAGTGATAGGAAAAGAGAGAACTTCAGAAGGGTCTGAGGAGGGAGGGAGCTAGTGAATCATATGGGGTCATATGAAAAAATTTTGTCTGTATCCTAAGAACAACAGGCAACTAGAAAAGTTTACAGCAGGAGAGTGACAGGGTCAAATTTCATCTGTTAATTCATTCCCATCTCCAAGCCCCATCATTTCCCACCTGTGTGTACTCCCCTATGTAACCCAGATCATAGTATATCTAGTTGCTTAGGTATCTTTCTCCCCCACCAGGCTGATGCCTCTTAAAAGCAGAGACCAGCTCCCTACTGCTCTTGGGATCAAGTGCAAACTCCTGTTGTGACCTGCAAGACCTTGTACCATCTATCCCTTGCCCACCTCTCCAGAATCATCTCAGGTTGCCTCTTTAGCTCTCCAGTCACCTGTCATGGTCCAACCATACAGGCAGACACCTCACTTCCTTAGGGGCCTTCCCAGAAGCTCTGACTAAGATAGCACAACTGCTCAATGTTCTCAGTGCAATCAATGCTTCCCCACAAAAGCACCTACCAGGATTTTCATCACAACTTGCATACATTGTTGATTTGCTGTCTGTCTCCCCTCCTAGACTGTCCATTTCACAAAAGTAGAAGAACTCACCTATTTTGGTGACCATTATATCCCCAGTACCTGGCACTGTAACTCTCATAGTTGACATTCCACCAAGAGTTGTTAGATTACAGAATGAATGAGTAAGAATGCACGAATAGGGAAATGAATGGATGGATAGAGGAATGAGTGAATGAACGAATGACCCCAGTGGCCACGCAGGCCAATTCAACAACTGATGTTGGACAGCTGTCTCTCTGATCACCCGCCAGTCCCTTCAATGACATAACAATTTTGCTGGCCTCACTGCCTCTCCACTGGAAGAAATCAATGTGAGCAAAGCCTTTATGGAATAAATGGAAAGTAGAAATGGGTAGAGAAGGCCAGGAAGGCATTTCTGGCAATCTCTGAGTAGTTATTATCTTAATTCTTCTGCCAAGCAAGAGGAGAAAAGCTGGCAAACACCTCTACTCAGTTAATGAGGCCTTTGGCTGCATTCATAAGCTCCCCAAGTCCAGGGCATTTCAAATTCTTCAACAGGAACTAATGGGGTCAATACAGTCTTCTGGGTCAATGCTTCTCTAACTACCTCTGGCAAAGGGCCAGGTTTTATTTTTATTTTTAATCCATTACTGATCAATACTTTATAAAATACAGAAATTATACATTTGGATGAGACAGCAATGTCAAATTGCTTTAGAAGTTTCTAAATGCTTACTTACCATTCCTGTACTCATTTTATCATGGGTAACAAATGTTTTCAGACATCCTAGTTAAAAATGTCAAATAGGCCATCGGAGCTGAGGGGATATAAAATGTTAAGTGTATCCATGAAGGTGGGAATCGAAGTAATTGTCTAGGACAGTGGTCGGCAAACCGCGGCTCGCGAGCCACATGCGGCTCTTTGGCCCCTTGAGTGTGGCTCTTCCACAAAATACCACGTGCGGTCACGCACGTACAGTGCGATTGAAACTTTGTGGCCCATGCGCAGAAGTCGGTTTTCGGCCTGGGCAAGTCTATTTTGAAGAAGTGGCATTAGAACACTCAAGGGGCCAAAGAGCTGCATGTGGCTCACGAGCCGCGGTTTGCCGACCACTGGTCTAGCATGAGATCACGTAGGGAGAAAATACAGATGGGCAAAGAAGTGAGCTTGGGACGAGTCTTAATATTTCATAATATCAATAAGCATAATACTGAATGCAGAGGAGGATGAACCTCAAGAGAAACCAAGGAGAGACCAGAGAGACAAATGGAAAAGCAGAATCGTGTTTTAAACCAAGGGTAGAGCACAACCAAGAAGGAAGAAGTGATCAGTAGCATCAAGTGCTGATAAGGATTAACTTAAGACTCATAAATATTCATTAGATTAGTGACAGAGGTCATTGGTGCCCTTTCTTGATAGAGATTGGATTCTAGGTCTCTTCCCAACATAGGTTCTTCCCTGTTCCTTGCCCCCATTTCCATGCAACATTCAAAATGGACCTCAAATCTCTGGGAAAACCAGCGGTCCTTAGGGTCCCGACTAGCATGGCTGTTTCAATAGGACAGTTTGGGGCTTCCGCTATGCCTGTAATTTTCTGGAGACCCCACTTCACCCTACATACTAAGAAATCCAAAAACTGAGATAGGGTTTCCTCTGGCTCCCAGATGGCTAATATGCAGCATGCCTACTAACACCCAGCACACCTGAGTCTACATCAAACACCTCTAATCGAAGAGAAGTCTCCACCGAAAAACGTGTGCTTCCGTGGTCACTGTCTCCACATGTCGTGTTCCAGGGTGGTCATACAGCCCAGAACCCTGGACCCCCTGCCCACCTCATTGACCCCGTTCTCCACCCTCCGCTGAGGCAGGTAAGGCAACAGAGGAGACAGAGGTGAGACACATTCCACGCCACACCACGTCTCTGTCCCTGGTTCCACGTCTCTGGCCGACTGGCTGCACCCAGCCCTCAGCCAGACTGTGGCATCTGTTCCCAATAGTGATGCGATTCGCAATGATTTGCTTTGGAAAACAAAGCCTGGAGATTGTCGGCTTTATCTGAAAAGCGGGCCCTGCTCTGCTGGAGAAAGAACGACGTGGCTCCCAGCAAAGTAGAGTTTGTTTGGCCTGGCCTGTGGGCCATGAACACCCACCGGGCCCTGCCCAGCACGGACGCAGTGCGTGCCTTCCCGCCGGTGTGATGTGGGAGGCTAATAAGTTACACAAAGGAGCAGATGAGCTCGGAGGTTATTTGCCGTCTGCACGGTTTATATTTAGCCATCCTGTGACTGGGCTGCAGGCTCCGTGTGATGACTGCCCTTGGGAAATTCAATCCTGAGGGATGCAGAGGTGGGACAGACCAGGGAGAGGGTAAGGAGGGCTTTAAAATGCTGCTTCGGGCCCTGGCCAAATGTTTCAGTTGGTTGGAGCTTTGTCCTGTACACCAAAACGTTGCAGGTTCAATCCCCCTTCAGGGCACATACCCAGGTTTCAGGTTCAATCCCTGGTCAGGGGCAACTGATGGATGTTTCTCCCTCACATCGTTGTATCTCTCTCCCTTCCTCCCTCTCACTCCCTCCCTCTCCCTCTCCCTCTCTCACACTCTAAAATCAATAATAAAAAATTAAAATTAAAAAAAAATGCCACTTCGGGGCACAGGAAACAAGATCAGACCAAATCTGTCCAATTAACCATCAGCTGGACACTTAACTTGTAAAAACATGGAAGAGAATGTAAAAACGTGTAAGAGGGAGTATTTTTCCTAACAAGCTGTCACTTGCCAAGCACAGGAGTGTAGGGTCCTTTCTGTGCTCTTTGTGGCAGCCCTGGGTAAGCCTGGCAGCTCAGAAAGTCAGAAAACCTGAATTCTAGTCCTCGTCTGCCATCAGCTAGAAGCCATCTCCCTGCCAGTAACACAACAGAGAGGATGATCCCTGAGATGCTGTCATTCAGCCGGGACAAGCTAAAGCCAGGCCACCCATGGGATGTGGAACGGGTGGGGTGGGTGGGGACCTGCTGGTTAAAACCATGGGACAATCATAATGGAATATTCTGCCGTCCTTAAAAATTGTGATGCTGGGCCCTGGCCAGTGGGAGAGCTCGGTTGGTTGGAGCGTCGTCCCATACACCAATAGGTTGCAGGTTCAATTCTGGTCAGGGCACATACCTAGGTTGGGGTTTCCATCCCAGGTGGGAGGCAACCGATCAATGTTTCGCTCTCTCCTTTCCTCTCTCTCTCTAAAATCAATAGAAACATAGCCTCAGGGGAGGATTAAGATGAGAATCAACTAACGAATGCATAAATAAGTGCAACAACAAATCGACATCTCTCTCTCAAATCAATAAATTTTAAAAAGTTTAATTGTGATGCTGGTGCCACCCCCACAAAAAAAAAAAAAAAACTTCCATTAAAATGTATCTCCAAGTTAAAATAATCTTTAAGAAAAAATGATGGTGCTAATGTATATTGAGACTGAAGGTATTTATAATACCTTGCTGAGTGAGACTATTATAAATGGCATGAAGCTGCTGTTTATTATCCATCACGCAGCGGTGGGATGGGAGAAAGTGATCACTGAAGGTGGAAGGGGCCGAGAAGGTTCTCAGGAGGAGACCCCCGAGTGGGGCGGAGCCTCACCTCTGCTGGCCCCACTCACTCTGTATTTTGGGACTAACTTGTCTGGGAATGTGAATCCCAGAAACTGATGCTGCCAGAGAAAATAGGTTGTTTTTTTCTAATCCTTACTCAAGGGTATGTTTTTTATTGACCTAAGAGAGAGAGGAAGGGGGAGAAAGAGAAGGAAACAGTGTGAGAGAAGCATCAATAGGTTGCCTCTTCTACATGCCCCCATGGGGGATCAAACCCACAGCCTAGGTATGTGTCCTGACCTGGAATCAAACCCGCAACCTCTTGGTGTATGGGACCATGCTCCAACCAGCTGAGCCATCTGGCTGAGGCAAAACAGGTTTTTATGCAGAGTTTTTGTGGTCGCTTGTTTGGGCTTTTGTTTTGTTTTGTTTTTGTCTCTGTGATGTTTCATGATAAAGAACGTGAAGGGGAAGCTCAATCCACCATCTCCCCCCCAGCCTGAGCCAGCAGGGGGGTGTGCAGAGGGGAGCTCAGGTCCTCAGGAACCCAGTCCCTGGGGGCTCCCTCTGAGAACAAGACTGCAGTGGGAACCAGCCTCCTAGAGACGGTCTTATCTGGGCATAAGTCTCCTAGTTCTAGAATGACACGGCAGAAAAGGGCCGGAAAGGTCATCCCTCAACCCAGAGCAGGCCTGCTCCACGCTGTTCTCCAGGGGGCAGCCTGGCGAGCTTGTTCAATAAAGCCGAGTTCCAGGATAACAAAGGGTTTCACTTGAGTTTCAGGGAGAGACTTGCTTCTCACAAGTATCTACCCACTCACTCTCCCATATCAGATCCAAAAGTCTCAGCCCATCAAAGGCAAAGAGGATCTGACTGCCATGGTGTGATTTGAAAGATCCAAGAGTATCTCTCTCTCACCACTTGCCAAAACCACCCGTAGCTCTTCATTCCTTTGTGTTAAATATATCCACCCGCTCAAATGAAAGGAGGTCTGAGTCAGGAAAACAAAGCCCCCCCCCCCGCAATGAAAGAGCCCCCAAATTAGAAATCACACTAGCAGGCATCTAAGCAGACCATCCTCCAGGCTCACCTATCTTCATCACTTGGATTCTTTGAACCAGAAGAGACTTTTCACATCATCCCATCTTTCCATGTAGGAGCAATCAGGCCCAGAGGGGTTATGTCTCTTAAGCAAGGTCACACAGCAGCACACTGGGGACCAGGACTGGGGGCCCCTGGCTCCTTTGCACATTCTGAAGGGCTCTGAGCGGTTACATTCTAATCCAGGACCCCATTCCTTTGCTTTACAGACAATAAGAACCCCTTCCACCAAAAGCCCTCTTTTCAAAATTTATCTTCTAGCATCTGCAGCCGTCAGTAGTGTGAAGAATGGGATCATCATTGTAAATACATTTATGTATCCGAATGGAGACTCGCAGGATTTGGGCTTGGGAACTTGACCTACACCAGCGCAAACCCCATCGGACTGCCTGCGTGTCAACTGCGGGCTTTAGTCCTTTGCCTTGGCGCTCCTGCCCCCTAGTGGCAGAACACTTTACTGCAGCAATTCATCTACAGACAAATGAAAGCGAAATAGGAAGAGACTCTTGAAGAGGGATAGAGGCAACCCGCATCCTTCTCTGTAAAAACAGGCTTGGTTATAATGGGAAATATTTTAACCTCACACACAAAAAATGCAACTAAATAGACGTTAGCCCGCAGCAGATTTGAACCTACGGAGAGGTGAGGCTAGAGTATCAAGGATCCTGGGTTGAAAATAAATTATATAGCTAGCTAGCTGCCTCAGGGACTCGTGGGACAAATGGGCTCTGAGAATCGGAGGGGAGCAGGCACAGAACAACCTAAAATTGCAAAACAGGGGATGCTGGCATATGTTGTCCAACAAACACTGGCATCGATGAATCCGAAGTCCTGCCCCCCAACTTTGCACAGGCTGTGCCCAATGTTCAAAGCACCGGTTCCCACTCTTCCTCAGCTAACTCCTGCTCCTCTGGCCAGCTCAGCATGAGCCTCCCTGGTTTCAGCAGGTAAGACGGGCCCTCACACATGCTCTCCTGGCACCCAGTACTCGTCTTCATGAGACTTTCACAGTCTCTGATTCTATGCTTCTCTGATGATTTTCACGCTAAAGTAAGGTGACCAGACGTCCCGCTTTTGGCAGGACAGTCCCGATTTTTAACAATTTGTCCCGCGTCCCGCGGCGTTTTAAAAAAGTCCCGATTTTTGGAAAGAATGCACGACAAGCTAGGGAACGGCGGGAGAACGGGAAGGGAAGATACGGTTTTCGGCGGCCATGTGGCTATTTAGCCAGGATATGAGTTTTATATTATTTTTGTTAATTTTATAATGTTAAACTTTAATAATAACAAATAATTGTTGAGCACTGATTATCGAGAACTGCTTATCAAAGTTCGCATTGTTGATCAGTTGTTGGAATTCAACCACCATTGTTTGGACTTAATGAACAATGGCATTTTTGGGGATTGGCAACGACGAAAACATTTTGTAACTGTCTCTCGGACACTACTAGTAAGCTAGTTAAACAAGTGATGTCATTACAAATTAGCTATTCAGATAATTTAGGTAAGTAATTTATTTATTTATTTCATAAATACATAAATTTTCTTGAATTTAGCAGACAGTACTCGTATTATTTATATTTTATAGTGGCGGCAAAAAGTCTAGCGCCGGCCTTGAAAGAGACACTTACGACTTACGTTACGGCAAATTCAGAGGAAAAATAATACAAGTTAGTATTGTTATTATTTAGAAAGAAATATAGGATTAAAATAATTTTTAAAATATAGTTACTTTATAACAATCAAATTAATTTAATTTATAAACTAACAACATAATATGTTCATGTACCTAGTTACCGTGTTTTTAAGCAATATGTATATAATAATTTATAATATAATTTTAATTTATTTTTTTAGATTTTTAACATAATGAGTAAGAGAAGAGGATGCAAATTCAATGATGATCTAAGAAGTGAATTTCCTTTTATTAAAAAAAACAAAAGCAATTACAATATAGAGCAAATTTTTAATCAAGAACCCCCCACCCACCGGGGCCGAAACTGGTTTGGCTCAGTGGATAGAGCGTCGGCCTGCGGACTCAAGGGTCCCATGTTCGATTCCGGTCAAGGGCATGTACCTTGGTTGCGGGCACATCCCCAGTAGAGGGTGTGCAAGAGGCAGCTGATCGATGTTTCTCTCTCATCGATGTTTCTAACTCTCTATCCCTCTCTCTTCCTCTCTGTAAAAAACCAATAAAATATATATTTTTTTAAAAAGACCCCCCCCCCCCCCCCCGGTCAATGGTGTCCCGCTTTACCAATGTTAAAATCTGGTCACCTTACACTAAAGCTTAAGCTCCTAGAGGACATGCACCGAGGCCACATTGTTGACTACTGAATCTGTGTCCCTAAAAGTTATTAGCACCCAGGAAGCCCTCAATCAGTCCTTTTCAGTGGAATTAATAAAATCACAAGTGTCGGTTGAATGACTGAATCACATCTGTTTAGAGAATGAAAAAACATCTCCTCCAACAGATAAAGCAGGTGAACTGCCTCTGGAGACGTCAGGGCGGTGCAGCACCCACTGTGGCCAAGTCAAAAGTCTTCCCAGGGTGGAGACTGCCCTTAAACACCACCCCAAATGCTCTCCACGGCCCTCGGGGTGGGCAGCTGGGCAAGTGTCCTTGCCATAATTACACTTTTTGACAGTCAGCCTCCGTAGGCTCGGCTTTCATCCCTGCATGGTAGGAAGCCTGCCTGAGAACTGAAGGACAGGCAGGCTGGAGCCTGACCTCCAGGGCTGCCTCTCTGTCGCCCTGGGTGGAGCCCCTCTGCACTGGCTCTCCGTCGTCCCATTTGTAAAATCAGACCTTGGCGTATGTAACATCCAAGCCACTGGCTGTCAGGTGCCAGAAAACCCAGCTTAAGCTGCCTTCGGTCCAAGGGGGATACATATTTGCTTGTGAAACTGAAAAGCCGTGGATTTGGGGTTGACTCCCTCCAGGGGATCAAGTCACATCACCTGCGCCTGGTTTCACTTCTCCACCCCTCAGCTCTGTTTCCCACCATGTTAGCCCCCATGTGGGCATGTCCCTGTCAGCAGAGTCTCCAGCAGCTCCAGGCTTTCACCCCCACCCCCACCCCAGCAGAAAATGGAGGGGCTTTCTCGCAACAGGATCAGACAAAAGCCCCGGACTGCCCCATCGATGCCTTGGGGGCCACATGCTCATCTATGAGCCAGGTGCTGTGGTCAGAGAAAGTTCTGGGCTCCACCTGAATCACATGTACACACGGTGAGAGGCCAAGCACCCCAGAGGTGACGAGGGGGCACTCTCAGAATGCGGGGGAATAGTTGCTGAGAACACACACACACACACACACACACACACACACACACACTACGGAGTAACTGGTCTTGAATGTGCTGATATGACTCTGAGTTGATGCCAGGGAAATGGAAGGGAGAAGAAAGCCACGGACATGCTCTAGCGTTAACCCAGCCCTGAACCCTTTCAAAAGGCCTAAATGCCAAATAAGAGCCCTCACCCATCCTGAAGGAAAAGAAGGGGTGACATTAGCAGCCCTGGAAAGCCAGCAGTGAACCCTGACCCTCTGGAAGCCTCGGGCATACAATGAATGGTATTTCGATAACGCCAGAAAATGGAACATTTCTATTTCCCAAAAAGACAGACACTGTCAGTACGATCCATAAAAAAAATAAATCTTATTAAACTTTCCCTTTCACTGCTTCTTTGTATCTCTGGTTGAAATGGAGCAGGATGCAGGTTGCCATGGTGATGGCTGAATTTTAAATAACAGGGCTCGGGAGCTCTGGCTGCTGGCGGTACCGCCCCAGGCAGGAAATGGTGGGGGGAAAAGGAGAGAGGCAGAGAGGAAAGAAAGAAAGCTGCTTGGCTCAGCCCAGGACACTGTAACTCCTCCAACCCGTTCCCCTGGCTCTGAGGATAAGACCCCAAAATCGCAGGCTCTGGTTTCTTCATAGAATAAGAGAGTATGGAGCCCCGATGCATAAGGACGACCTTAGAAGCCACTTTGTCCATCCCCTACTCGATTTGCTCTTGTGTCAGATGGATTTGTCCTACACTTACACCCTTCCCATGAACAATAGACCCGCTCCACCCAAGTTTTAGATGGACTACTGGAAACCTGGCCCTAAGAGAAATGTTGCAAGACGTAGAGACCCTGAGAGCAAGAGCCCATAGGACTTTTTTCTATTGATTTGAGAGGGAGGGAGGGAGGGAGAGAGAGGAGAGAGAGAGAGAGAGAGAGAGAGAGAGAGAGAGAGAGAGATTCTTGTTGTTCCACTTATTTATTATTCATTGGTTGATTCTTGTATGTGCCCTGACTAGGGATTGAACCCATAATCTTGGTGTATTGGGACAATGTTCTAACCACTGAGTGCCCGGCCAGGGCAAGCCCATGGGATTTTTAAATGAGAGGAATTTGAGGGTATGAGCACAATAGCTGTCAAGTTAAACAGGCCTAGCCACAAACTCCAGTTCTGCTCTTCTTTCTAGAACCACCTAAGAATGAAATGGAGAGTTCATGAAGTGGTAGTTCCCCATGACTGAACAGAATCCAGGACAGGCCAGCCAGGGGCTGACTGACAGGGATGTTTTTTCATAGTTCCAGCATCAGAGAGGCAGGACCCTGCCAACGAGGCTCAGAGACGTGCCACCACGGCCTCATCCAATTCATCGGAATCTTCCAGACCTGGGAAAGGGAAACCAGAGACCGAAGCAGGAGAGAACCAGCAACCAGGAAGCCAGGAAACCTGCTGTCACGCCTAAATGCTTGTAGGGACTAGACCGTCCGTCTGTCTGTCCTGGGTGGTCTCCTCTCACCATCCTTTCCCTGCTAGCCCCCACTCACCCCAGAAAGGGTTTGCAATCTTGGGTGGTTTCACCCTTGTCTCCTGAACAAAATGGCAGGCAGCAAAGACCCTTCAGTATTTGTCAAAGAATGCCTCCTGAAAGTTAAAAATAATAGTAATAACAATAAACACAATGATTGTTCCTCTAAGCTGGGAAAGTGGCAGGATTTTTAAAGCGGAATGAGTCTGACATTTCCCCCAGAAGCTGGGTGAGCAGAGGCCCCAGGAGAAAGGGGAAGATCCAGAGAGATGGGGGCCCTGGGCCTGTGACCTGCACCTCCAATGTCTAGTGAAAGAAGAGGCAGCTATTTCTTCCTATGGGACTCTTTTTAGCAGCAAGAGAACCTATTAGTCTGAACTGCATTCCACACCGCTGCTAACATTAACTCAAAATTGGTCAAAGACTTCAATGTAAGAACCAAAACCATAAAACTCCTAAAAGAAAACCCTAGGTGGTAAGCCCCTTGAAATCGGTCTTAGCAATGACTTCTTGGCTATGACTCCATAGGCAAGGGCAACTAAAGCAAAAAATAAATAAGTGGGACTACATCAAACTAAAGATAAGGGTTTAATGCCTAATATATATAAAGAACTCATACATCTCAATAGCAAATAAAAACCAGTGGGCAGAGGACCTGAATAGACATTTTTTCAGAGAAGACATACAGAGGGCCAATAGGCACATGAAAAGATGCTCAATCACTAATCATCGAGAAAATACAAATCAAAACCACAATGAGATACCACCTCACCAGTCAGAATGGCTATTATCAAAAAGACAAGAAACAACAAGTGCTGGCGAGGATGTGGAGAAAGGGGAGCCCTTGTGCACTGTTGGTGTAAAGGTGCAGCCACTCGTGCAGCCACTATGGAAAACAGTACGGAGAATAGAACTACCACAGGATCCAGCAATTCCACTTCTGTGGATTTATTTGAAGAAAACAAAAACACTAATTTGAAAAGATATATGCATCTCTAATTTGAAAAGATATATGCAGCCTTATGTACAATAGCCAAGATATGGAAACAAACTACCAACTGAAACATCAATGGATGAAGGGGTAAAGAGGATGTGGCACATATATACAATGGAATACTATGCAGCCATAAAAAGAAATAATGAAATCCTGCCATGGTGACAGCATTGATGGACCTTGAGAGTATTTTACTAAGTGAAATATGTCAGACAGAGAAAGACAGATACCATATGATTAAACTTATATGTGGAATCTAAAACACAAAAAGAAATTAACAAAGAAAACAAAACTCATAGATACAGAGAACAAATTGGTGGCTGCCAGAGGGGAGGTGGGGTACAGGGTTGGGCAAAATGGGTGAAGAGGATCAAGAGGCACAAACTCCCAGTTATAAAACAAGTAAGTCATAGGGATGTAATATACAGCATGGTAACTATAGTCAATAACATTGTACTGTAAGTTGTTAAGAGAGTAAATCTTAAAAGTTCTTACCAGAAGAAAAAAATTTTTTTGTAACTCTATATGATGACAGATGGAAACTAGACTTATTGTGATAATCATTTCATAGCATATATAAATATTGAATCATTATGTTGCACACCTGAAACAAATGTATATGTCAATAATACTTCAATTAAAAGAAAAAACAGACAGACCTGTCTTGGATGTTTAAAATACAACCTTCTAGAGATAGGGTTTAATGCGCCCTGCCACTGCTCTGAAAAACTGGGAGAAAGTATTACCCTATATAGGTCAGCCTTTTGTCCACTTGGAAACTCATCACAACATAGATTTCAAGCCCCGTGTTACAAATATGAGGAATCTCTGATATAGAATCAATGATTTTTCTGGTAGATGAGGTGGCCGAATGTGGCTGCCAGGGAGAGAGGTGCTTCCCCAGCCCCATCAAAGCTGGACCTTGGCCTGGCCTTTGTGGCTCAGCGGTTGACCATTGATCCAGGAACCAAGAGGTCACCAGTTCAATTCCTGGTCAGGGCACATGTGCGGGTTGTGGGTTCAATCCCTAGTAGGGGACATACAGGAGGTAGCGGACCAATGATGCTCCTCTCTCATTGATGTTTCTATCTCTCTATCCCTCTCCCTTCCTCTCTCTCTCAATAAAAATATATTTTTTTAAAAGCTGGACCTTGAATTCACCATTATTTTAATTTCTTCCCCTATCCATCATCACAACCTGTCCCCTAAAATGCCCTTGGCTTTGACTTGCCTCTTGTGCTAGATGCCTTCATTTGCCCCCAATGAGATGCTCTCCATTCTTCTCCCTGCTTTGTGCCACCCAGAGCCTGTAGAAATGTATCAGTGGGCTCCTGGCCCTCTGACTTCCAGGTGGGTTTGGCACTGGCAGGAGATCAATAGGAAGGAATAGAGAGGACTTGGTGAGATTGGGGTATTTATTCTCCAAGTTCCCTCCTTGTGGGGTCCCCAAGGGCTGGTCTCAGCTGAAGTAAGGCAGTCCTCTCCTCAGTTGTCTCCCCAGTTCCTGTAACCTACTCCCTCAACTGCCCCCAAAGGCTTAGGGGTGGTAATGGAGCCCCACTCTTACTAATCTGGGGTTCTGCACTATGCCCAGTTGTTCCCCTACACTCTGTAGGGTGCCATCTGTTTCCTGCTGATACGCCTCTCAAATTTGATCTTACATGGGTTGAATGTTTCTGCTCACTGGCATTTCTGTGTGCCCGCCACCTGAATCACTGCTCTGCACAGTGACCTAAACCTCAACTACTGAAGTCACATAGAATTGTGTTCATATACCACTCCACCTTCTGTAGCTAGAAGACCTCAGGCCAGTCATTTTACCTTTTTGAGCCTCAGTTTCTTCATTTGAAAAGTGGCAATAATAATAATAAATACATTCCACAGAGATCCCCTGAGGATCAAATGAGATAATAGAGAGTGGTGGGGAGTGTGGTGAACTACAGAGCTCATGCCACATCTAAAAGGGAAGCAGAGGCTCCCCAGACCCAAGTGATAATTGTCTTAAAGAAAATCCAGCCCAGTCTACTTCCTCTGCTACTTCAGGAAGCTAGACGTCTAGATTTTTTTTATCCTCACCTGAGGAGATTTTTTTTTTAATTTCTTTATTGATTAAGGTGTCACATATTTTTCCTCATCCCCCCATTCTGAGGAGATTTTTTCCATTTATTTTTAGAGGGAGAGAAACATCAATGTAAGAGAGATACATCAATTGGTTGCCACAATCCTTTGACTGACACTCTAACCACTGAGAACAAGGCTGAGGTCTAGATTTTTATATGAAATCTCCCCTTTACTACAATGTCAGTATCATGAGAACAGAACTATTATATTAATAACTGTATCCCCAGTGACTAGAATAGTGCCCAACACATAGAAGTGATTAAAAAAATTGTTGAATTATCCCAATTTTTAAATATTCCAAAATAAAACCAGGACCTGGGTGGCAAACACACAATACACTATGCAGATGATGTATTATAGACTTGTGCACCTGAAACCTATATAATTTTAACCAATGTCACCCCAGTAAATTCAATAAAAAAATTTTAAAAATAAAATATATATGTCTGGAAACTTTAAAAAATAAATAAATGGTGTTCAATTGTTTAATAAAAAAAAAAATAGGACCATGCAAGAGCTTCACGACCATGAGATTGAACAACTCCTCGCATTTTGCATCCTAGGTCTCCCCCTCAGCCCACCCTAGTCCCATTCCTGAACAAAATAGTCCTATGAATCGATACATTAGATTTCTTCTCTGGAGGTAACCACAATTGAAAGGTGCTAATAAATTATGGATCATTTGGGGCCCCTACTACTGAATGGAAGATTTTCATGGAGTGGGGTACAGCCATCATTTTCAGAATGTCCACTGCTCAGCCCCTAGCTCCGCTCACCTGCAACCAGGAACGTCATGAATGTGCTCAGGGCCAAGAGGAGATACAGCAACTCATTTCAGCCCAAACAGCTCACCAACCCGACCCTCCCTCTGCCACAGCCTAGGGCAGTGATGGGCAACCTTTTGAGCTTGGTGTGTCAAACTTCGCCAAAAAACTGAGCATAACTCGGGTAGTGTGTCACTTTGAGGAAAAAACTAACTCCAAGACTCTAGTCGCAAATGTTTCATCCTCAGGAGCAGCAAATGTTTCATCCTTGGCATGCAGCCGCGTGTCATCAGAAATGGCTACGCATGTCAGTGCTGACACGCATGTCATAGGTTCGCCATCACTGGCCTAGGGGTACGGAGCCAGGGAGCTGCAGATTTGTCACTCAGTTTATAAATGCCAAGGAAGTGCTCTCCAGCAGAAGAATGGCCCGGTGGACACATCGCAGATAAATAATGTATGAAACCACTTCTATTTCAATAGCACTTTGTGGTGACACTAATATTGATGAAAAATGTTAGCATGTGTTAGATGGTGTTATATTCCGTGAGAGATGAGGTTTGACAGGCTCCGGGCCACTTCTCGTCTCAGCCAGAGATGTGAGAAACAGCAATTCCCAGCTGATGGGTATTAGCCCCCGTGTGAAACAGGTTGGCTGGGTCAAATTAAGACCAACACTTGACCTTGGCAAGCATCGGTTGGCTGACCCAAGTCATTCCTAAATCCCTCTCTGCTAGTCAGCTAACACTGCAGAGGTTGGAAACATTTCCCAGCCATGTCTGCAGCTGGCAGTGGTCGTGTAAAACACAATGATTCATGAGTGGGATTCTGCTGAGGGGAGTAAGGGGTTCTGAGAGATTGGATGGGGATTAGGGAGAGAGAAAGAAGAAAGTGGAGAGAGAGAGAGAGAGAGAGAGAGAGAGAGAGAGAGAGAGAGAGAATGAGAACTATCGACGTGAGACACATCGATTGGTTGCCATAACCCTTTGGTGCATGGGCTGACGCTCTAACCCAGTGGTTCTCAACCTTTCTATTATATACAAAGAAAGGAAAAGGCATCTCAATTTTCACTGCCCTGGAGACAAACCCCATTAATAAATTGATGTACATCTTTCAATGCACATAATCCTACATACTGTTATAAATTTACATAAATTGTACGTAAAATCCAAACTAGTTTGTATCCTGTTTTTTCCACTTGTATAAAATAAGTTTAGATAAAGCTAATACAACCTCAAAAATCCTCGGAAAATGTATTACTTAGTGGAATCTTAGCACAAATCCTCCTAGGAAATGAAGTTTACTTTTATGTTGTGAATTTTTGCTGACTCCCCACAGATCCACAGAGTTAGTGTGTGTGTGTGTGTGTGTGTGTGTGTGTGTGTGTGTGTGTACATGTGTACATCCCACATTTCAGTTATCAGGCTTGCTTCAGGAAGAGTTCGCCTGCAATAAGAACGAGTCTTTTGGAGCAAGTCAGAGTTCTGGGTCTAAGTCAGTGTTCAGAGCAGAGACGGTCCCAAACACAGAGTGTTGAAGCCTCTGGTGTAAACTCTGAACTTTCCCTAGTGGCCTAGGACCAATGGCACTAATCTCCGGTCTCGGTTGAGTTTCACCGGTGTTCTGGTTCTAGAATGAGTCACTGGCTAAGGGTGTAGTAAGCAAGGGGTGGAAGTGGGCAGAGTGAGAGGGGTGGGGGTGGTGATGTGATCAGCACAGCCCAGAGAGCACACCCACATCCCACACCCATGCTGGGGGCTCTCAGAAGCACCAAGCACCCCTTTGCATCAGTAGAATGTAGGTACACTGTTTTACAGGACATCCTCATCCATCCTCATTTCCCAGGCGAGGCTTGATGTGGGATTCACTGTGATCATGCACAAAATACCCTGAGCACCGCACCTGGCACATAGTACCCACTCAATAAACGTGTCACTGAGAAGGCAGAGTGAGAATCCGCATGCTGGAGGGTCTCTGGGGCAGGCCACACCTCCATTCTGTAGACTATAATGAGATGGGCATTTCAGGACACCGAGAGAGAGTGCAGAATCAAAGATGAGTTCCCCATCCAATCTAAAGCCAGTATGGAGTCCGGAGAGCACATACACAGCCCCCAGCCCTATAGAGGTGGAAATCGTCATCGTCACAGCAAGCCCCAGCTGACGCGGTGACAGAGGACAACAGAAGGGCCTGACCCACAGCACACAGCTGACCGTGCCAGCAAATGGAGGGGCCGTCACAACCCTGGAGGAAACTGGGGTAAAGGCTAGTGACAATCTTTTCGCCTTGTTAGGAATATACAGACAGGAAATAGCCCTAGTGTACTATAGAAGGCAAGAAAGTTAAGATTCAAATAAAGGGAGAGGGGGACCATAACAGGGATGTACCTATGTTTCTCATCTTAAAAAGGGACTAGTAACCTCAGCAATTTATACTAAAGAACACTTGTCACATTCCATGAATCCTGTCTAATCCCATGAAGGGGGGGGAAATCACTGCATGGCAGTGCTGGGTGTCTCCGCTTCATCGCCGTCATTTTCCCCTAGAGTCTCCTGCAACAGCGTGGAAAGCAGTTAGTACAGTACCTGGCTCGTTGTAACGACTCAATAAATGTAAACTAGTTGGAACAGCAGCAACAGTAAGAATGACTCGCCAGGAGCATTTGTTTAGCTAGTTGGAAGCCTGCTCAGCGTAGAATTCAAGTCTTCTCGAAACTAAATGAGTGCTTTTCCCAGGAACCCACCCTCCCTGTTCCTTCAGAGCCGAGACCTGGCCCTTCCGTCTCCAGTCTTCCACGTTCTTCCGCTGCTCTCTCTCCAGTGTCCCTCGGGTCCACGATGACAGAGCTATCCCAGCTGAAGAACTGAACTTCACAGGTCTGACACTGACACAACCCATGGAATTCAGTTCTCAAAGCTGAGGATACACAGAGGCCTTCCAGAGTCAGCACAAAGCCCCCCTTCCTTGCAGTCCAGGCCCGGCCCAGCCCTGCAAGATACAAGAGAAAAGCCAGGTGAGCCCAGAGCAGCTGCCTCCCAGCACCAGGTCTAGTCCTGAGCGCCTGGAGGTATGTGCATGGTAGGCATGTGCCTCGTGAAACATCATTAAACATCAGAGCTGGTCTTTCCCACCTTGTGGCCCTTGCACATGCTATCCTCCGGCCTGGAAAACTCTTCCCTCTCTTTATCACTTACTCATCCTTAGGTTCTCACTTTCAATGTCACTTCCTCAGAGAGGCCATCCATGGTAGACACTGCTAATTGTTCACCCAACATCTGTCTGTTCCTCCTTCTACAGTAATGGAACCCCAAAGTTTAACCCTGGGCACATGGACACCTGCTACATGACATCATTTCCTGGCCTCTTGGGACTAAGTTCTGGGTGCCAGCATGATGAGATAATAAAAGCAAGAAGCTAGAAGTTAAACTGGGTTCTAGTCCCAGCTTGCCTCATACCAGCTATGAGCACTAGGCAGGTCACATAATCTCTCTGTACATCAGAGACCTCTCCGTCCAATCGGGTATTAGAAGCAGCAAAGAGAATTAATGCTTGAGAAAGCATTGCTTGACCTTGAGTTATAATTGAGGTCCAAGGTCAAATTAGTCAAGTCAGTAAAAGGTGACAGGTGACCCAATTTCTGGTCCAGGTGCGTGCTGGGGCATCATAATTCATTTTTCAGGTTGTTGCTGATTTCCATCATCAATTTGGATACTTTCTGGTTCAACACAGGGAAGGGAGCACTAACCTAGTCCCAACTCATAAAAATTCTGAGTCTTTCCACTGAGAGTCCTAGACAAGAAGTGACGCATCCACTAAGTGTAGCCCCGAGCAAGGGGAGCCACACAACATGAAGACCACCAAGTGCCAACAGCCTGCCAGACCCACACGAGGCACTTTACATGCCAAACTCACTTCGCTCTCACAGAGCCACAGGAAGAAGATACTTCTGTCTTCTCCATTTGACCAAAAAATGAAATTTTAATTACTTAGGTTAAGGAGGAGGAGAAGGGGGGAAAGAAAGAGGAAGAGGGCGAGGAGAAAAAGGAGAATGGAGAGAATGAAGACTAAGGGAAGGGGAGAAGTTAGCAGTTAAAACACTCACCCTAAAAAAAATAAATAAATAAAACACTCACCCTAGCACACACAACTAACAATTTTGACCATTCTGCTTCATTGCCTGTCTCTTGGAGAAGTTAAAAAAAAAAAAAAAAAAGTTTATTTCCTAAATGTATTTAAAGACCAGATACAGTGGAAAAATAAGTACCGTATTTTCCGGCGTACAAGACGACTTTTTAACCCAGGAAAATCTTATACGCCCAGTCATCTTATATGCCGGAAAATACGGTACTATCATCTCTCATCCATCAGTATAGCAAAAAAAAAAAAAAACAATTACCGTATTTTCCGGCATATAAGATGACTGGGTGTATAAGATTTTCCTGGGTTAAAAAGTCATCTTATATGCCAGAAAATACGGTAATGGTAGAATGCAATCTATATATATAAAAGCCTAAGCAACCATTACAACTGGTCACTATGATGCGCACTGATCACCAGGGGGCAGATGCTTACCACAGGAGCTGCCCCCTGGTGGTCAGTGCACTCCCACAGCCAACCTCCTGTGGCCAGCCAACCTCCCTCAGTCCCTCCCCCAGGCCAGGTGGCCCCAATTGGCTCCAATCGAGATCAGGACTAAGTAAGACAGCCCTGATCACTGGCTGGGCCACGGGATCCCACCTGTGCATGAATTTGTGCACCGGGCCTCTAATATAAAATCAATGTATGCTAAACCTAGTGTCAATGACAGGGGCCAGCAACTGGTAGGAGGAAAATGTCACTCTAGGATTGGTCCCTGGGAAGGCAGGTTCCTCCCACTGTCAACTTCATCTCAAGGTCTCAATTAATGCAACCCATTGGTCCAGACTAAAACCTGGGCATAAGTGACTCCTTTCACAGCCTGCATCCAATCCCCTCTGCAAGTCCTGAGAGCTCCACCTTCACCAAACACAGGAGCCTAACCTCTCACCCTCCCCCAAGCCACCATCACTTCCCACTTAGACCCCTCCTTGCTGGTTCCCTGATTCCACTCCCGCCTCTACAGTCCACCCTCCAAACAGCAGCCAGAGGGATCTAATACAAAGGTCAATGAGATCGTATCACTCCCCAACAGCTTCCATCACACCCAGAGCAAAATCCAACCCCCTTACATGGCCTACAAGGCCCATGCAATCTGGCCCCTGTCCTGTCTGCAGGCTCATTTCCTACCGTCCTTCCCTCACTCATCCTGCCCAAGTGGTCTCCTTGAGGTCTCAGTCCCCCATCCCCGCAATATTCACCCCTCACTTCTTCCAGAGGCTTCTCGAGTGTCCCCTGACCCCTCCCTAAAAGAATCACAGATATCCCCACACTTGACCCCATGCACTCTGTCCCCTTTCTTGGTAAATTTCTTATTCTTTGACACTTGTGGTTACTTAGGTATTTATTGCCCATCTGCCTCACAGAAATTGAAAGCTCCATGGGGCTGGGCACTTTGACCAGAACAGTGCCTGACATAGAGTAGGTTGGTTCTCTTTTTTTTCATTATCATTCCCTGAAAGAGCCCGCTCATTTCCCTAATCACATCCACTATGAAATGTTATACCATAGGTATATATGCACCTATTTATGTGTTAGATGTATATCTGTGCTTTACACAAAAAGAGTAAGATTTTTTTGGCCAGCCGGCGTGACTCAGTGGTTGAGCATCAACCTATGAACCAGGAGGTCACTGTTCGATTCCTGGTGAGGCACATGCCCAGGTTGCAGGCTCAATCCCCAGTAGGGGGCGTGAAGGAGGCAGATGATTGATGATTCTCATCATTGATGTTTCTATCTCTCTCTCCCTCTTGCATCCTCTCTGAAATCAATAAAAAAAATTTTTTTAGAATAAGATTTTTTTTTTCACCACCAAGAATCAGTTTCTGTGCCCTTTAATGATCATTCTCAACATTGGAAATTTATGGAATAGTGCTTGATAAATGTTTGTTGAGTGCACAACACTCCTGAGGTGAACAGCACGCTGAAAGACAGACATCATTCAAGACACTAAGTTCAGCTGGGGAAATTCCAAGCGCCCTCCCCGGCCCAGCCCTCCCATCTGTAGTGTGAGTACATCCTGTCAAGCTGTGTCTGGTGACTAGTGGGTATTTTTCTAATTCAGGTTCTCAGCTTTTCTTTTCTTTTATTTTTTTAACCCTAATCTTGTTTTGCATCCCAACTCTTAACTGCGGTTTTGAATACTTAAATTTGCTTTTCCTTCACCCTCATCCCCAAGCATGCTTTAAAATCCAGGTAAGCCCCTCCATTCTTGCACAATTCATTCTTCATCCCACAGACCTGTATGGAGTTTCTATGGCTGCCCAACTCGGGAGATGAAAAGATTATTATGATCCAACCCCTGCCCTCTAGAAGCTTACCGGAATGTGAGGGTAGACAAACAGGATGATTACTGCCACATACCAAGTGCCCTAGTAGGAGGAGATGCTTTGAAGGGTCAACTGCATTGACCCAGTGGAATCTCTCTTTCCACATCCATTCATTCATCCATTCACCAGCCATCCCTCATTCACAGAGCATGAGTCAGGCCTGGGACAGATGCCGGGGATACAGCAGGGAATAAGACGACCTTGGCCCTTACTGTCATCTTCATGGAGATCACCAAGCAACAGGAGAGACAGAGTTCTCATTGAGAATCACACAAAACAAGCGCGCTCGAGAGTGAGAAGTGCCACCAAAGAAAGAGCACAGGACCCTGGGAAGCACTGGTGGTTAGGAAGAGGATACATTTCAGGAGAAAGCCTGAAGGATAAATAGACTGTGGTCTGGTGAGGAGCCGGCAAAAGGGAGTCTGGGCAAGGTGACAGAACGTTCAGACACTCTGAAATAGGATGTGACTGGCCACACAAGTAGGGGCTGGCAAGGCCCATGACAAGACCAGGGATGGCACAGAGGTGAGGGAGGCCCAGGCAGCCACAAGCCAGTTCGCATCAGTCTTGCTAGAAATTTGGAGTTGACCTTAACAGAAAACAGAAGGAGCAGGAAAGGGATGTGATCCCCATGGCATTTTTTGAATATTCTGGCTGGGGGTGGTGAACAGTTGGGAGGAGGGTAAGAAATAGTCCCAAGTATCCATCATCTGGTCACACAACCTAACAGTCAATCCTTTAGGGTCTTGAGTCCATCAGTTCAAGTCATGTGAGACTGTGAAATTCTCAAAGCAGCTATATTTTCAACCTCTTTACCCGCTCCCCATAACAGCGGTGCATTGCACATGGTAGATGATTAGGAAATGTTTCTTAAGTAGTTATTTTGTGATAACTAATTCTATGCTCTTCTTATAATTAATCACTCCTTCCTTCTGCCCTCTGAAAGATCCTCTTCCATCTCTGATTCAGACATTCACTCTCCCACTCTCTGCCCGATGACATGTCTGGTTCTAAAGACTACCATCACTTCCAGATAAGGTCCTTATGAGTTCTCTGAACTACAAGGGTATGGACAGGGGACATCAGAGGCCACGAGGATCTGAATGGTCTGCTCCCTGCACCTAATCCCCACCTGTACATGGTTACCCAGACCCTCCCATCCCAGGTTCCTCAGTCTGCATTGCCAATGAGTGGTTCGCTGCTGTGCAGCTGAAACAGCCAGGTCCAAATGAACTCAAGCTGCACAGCCAAAACCATTTCTCAGCGGGAATGGAGAACAGGACAGAGCAACTCAGCAAAGCAAGCGCTTCCTATTTACCAGGACAAACTCAGTGCTATGAACCATTTTGTCAGCTTCATGAGATTTGTAGTCAGAAACCATGCAAACAAAAGAACCATATGAAGGCCTTTTACCCATTGACCATTTACATTTATCAACACTGCTGTTGTATCCGTTATTAGCATCTCCCCAGTACAGAGCCTAGGGGAACTCACGCTGTATTAAATCAATAAAAAGCTGGATTCTCTTTCAAGACAGAATACTATTGTGTAACTCTGTTGGGGAAATGTAAAATTGGTCCTTTGAAAAGAAATCGCACACCTGATTTGGTCTTGGTGCATTATGATAAAGAAGCTATTCATTTCTATTTCCAAAGGTTCATCCCTTCTCTTTTATTTTTCCCACCATTTGAGGAGGAAATAAAAACCAACCCAAAAGTTATTATAAATACGATTTTTGCCAAAAGAAAGTACTACTGTGGCACTTTGCTCTTGCTATATGGAGTTAGAATAAAAGAGTGGGTTTCTAGTATGCGGGGCCTTTAGGAAAGTTACTAATTTAGTTGAAATTAGCAAATCTAAAATCCTTTCAAAGCTAAATTAGTCCTGGTCTTCCAGTTTACTCTCCGAAGGTGTAAAGGAAATACACCCAAATTGTTTTAGATGCTTGCTATAAAAAAAAAAATGTTTTTAAGTCCCTTACATAGCACTTCATTTTTTTTAACTTTTAAATAATTTTCTCATTTATATCTCTGCCTTAGGAGGAAGGCTGGAGCAGACATGGCAACATTAAAGACACGGGGTCAACAAATCTTTGCCAGTAAGAAACTACAGGGCTATCTTGGTGTTGAACTTCACTGGCCCTTTTTGTAAAACAAAATCCCCTTGCAACCATGAGTGGGTCTTACAAGAGAGAGAGAGACTTAATCAAACACAACTCACCAAACAAAAGATTGCAGCCAGGCATCTCTGGCTCTGGGGCTCAGTTGGCCAACAAGCAGACAGAGCCTAATACAAAACACGCTTAAAGTCTGCAACATCTGTGACAGCTGGATTCACTCGGCAGAGGTGGGTCCTACTTTCCTCTCTGTCTTCCAGTTCATTCACTTCAAACTTGGTAATGGCTTCCTATTTGGGAAAACAAATTCTAAGCTCCACAGGCCTGTGTCCACGGCCTTGACTGTCTCTCCCTCTGTGCATAGGCTCTGCTTGTGTCTAGGGTCCATGCCTTTTGGGGTCACTAAGCTACCAGTCTCTGGGGACTTCTCTGACTCCTCCCACTTCCACAGCCTTCAGTGCTCACCTGTCAAAACACTCTAATTTCCCTTTGGAGGCACAGAGTGTCATATTTGACCTGAACGTCTCCCCCCACCACACCTCTAGCACAATGCCCCTCTCATGGAGGACACTCAAGTCAACAATAATTATAACAGTGATCATGATAGCTAAGATGTACTAAGTACTTACTAGGTGCCAGCCACTGGGCTAAATGAATTATCTCACTTAAATTTCACACCAAAGCTATGAAGTAGGTACTATCAGCAACATGATTTTATAGATGAGAAAGGGTAAGTGATTTGCCCAAGGCCACAGGGCCAGCAAGTTAGAGAACTGAGATTTCAACCTGAACCCAGGCTCACAATCACCTAACTGCACCGGCTAAGTCAGTGATCAGCAAACTCATTAGTCAACAGAGCCAAATATCAACAGTACAACGATTGAAATTTCTTTTGAGAGCCAAATTTTTTAAACTTAAACTTCTTCTAACGCCACTTCTTCAAAATAGACTCGCCCAAGCCGTGGTATTTTGTGGAAAAGCCACACCCAAGGGGCCAAAGAGCCGCATGTGGCTCACGAGCCGCAGTTTGCCGACCACGGGGCTAAGTGAATTAACCACACCCAAGCCTCGCCAAGGCCATCAAACCAAGGAGCCCCGCCTGGCCTCCAGCTCCTCCAGCTCAGGCCAGGGCACTGCTCGCTCTTCTTCAAACCAAGTCCTGGTTTCAATGGAGGAAGCGAGCTCTTTGGATATGCAATAATCTTATTAAAAACCATCATCTGCACCAGAGAGGCTCTTGGACAAGCTTAATAGCAAACACTGGCTTTGCAAAAGCTGCTGCTACAAAAGCGGGAAAATTTTTCTGGGCGACTAAGTAACATGAATTGTTGGGAGACAAATCTTCCATCTACCCCCTCTGAACTGCAAGACCATGGTTTGTGTCCACAGCAAATGAACACAGCGTTCCCAAAGCCAACGACTGAATGAATCGAGCAAATGCTCAGTCTCTCCTTACCCTGGGTTTCCATCTTCCCCCTGCCGCTACCATCTTGCTGTGAAAATCATGTCTGGGCCTTTCTGTGGCTCCACGGAGCTGGACTGTCACTTAAAGGCCTGTTAACTAGGTGGAATTGCTCTTCTGTAGCCGCAAATAAAATTCACACACAGCCTGGATGAGCTTATCGTGGGAACCGATTAATTAACTTTTTGGAGCCCCGGATATAGAGTTCCATTTCATGAACATGTAATTCTTTGGCGAATATTGTTAAGATTGACACACATTTGTTCCCATGCTGGGGAAGACATGGAGGTAGCAGAAAAATGGGAGGTCTGTGTGTTTATTAGGAGTGATATCAAATTAAAGAATGTTTTAAATAATAGTAATAGCTAACATTGAGCTGCGTCTGTCCTACCAGGGTCTATTCTGAGTGCTCCGTGTGTGTGTATTTGCTCATTTGGTCTTCAGGACTGTTAAAAAAAAAAAAAGAAAGAAAGAAACAATAAATGACAGCAGCTCAGCCAGTGTGGCTCAGTGGCTGTTAGTGTCCACCCATGAACCAGGAGGTCACGGTTCAATTCCCAGTCAGGGCACACGCCCAGGTTGTGGGCTCGAGCCCCAGTAGGGGGTATGCAGGAGGCAGCCAATCAATGATTCTCTCTCATCGATGTTTCTACCTGTCCCTCTCCCTTCCTCTCTCTGAAGTCAATAAAAGCATATTTAACAAAATAAAATAAAAAACAACAGGCCAAAATGGAGTCACTTTTGCCAAGCCACCTCACCAAGCCAATACTTAATAACTAACCTAATTACAGTTTTAGCCTTTCCTTAGAGTAGAATGTTAAAGCAATCAGTCCAGAATCTTCCTGATCCATACTAGTGAGGGAACGTGCTAGATAAAACCCCTGCCATTCCCTTCCCTCCAAAAGATGATGACCTGGACTAAAAATAAACCTTTCCCTTTTTTTGCTAATAATTCCCCCGCCCACCCTTCCTCCTACATTTGGTACAACCCCTTGGAGCACACTTCTCCTTGCTAGATGGGATGCTGTCCGATTCACGAATCACTTAATAAAGCCAATTACATCTTTAAGTATACTCAGTTGAATTTTGTTCTTTAGCAGGACCATCCTAGGAGACAGGCACCCTTATTTGCATTTTATACAGGAGGAAAAGGAGGTACACAGCTACTAAACAGTGGAGCCAGGGACAAGTTTAGGTAGCTTGACTTCAGCTCGGGGGTTGGAGGGGAGGTTCTCATTGGGGATGGGGGTTGACCCTCAGTAGATATTTGCAATGTTTGCAGATCATTTTGATTGTCATGAGTTGTCAGGAGTGCTAATGGCATCTAGGGGGTAGAGGCCAGGGATGCTACTAAACATCTTATAACGGCACAGGGCAGTCCCACAGCAAAGAATTAATCAGTCCCAAAGGGTCAGTAGCACTGGGAAGAGAAAGCCTACTCCAGAGCCTCGTCCTTGCCATTGTGTCCAAAGCTTGTGCTCAGAGAATAGGCATTCTGTATGAGGCAGGTCACCAATGCTGACCTCCGTCCCTATGAACCAGAGAAATACTTGTGCCCCTTCTTGGCCAGTCACCTCAGCAGCAGCAATACCCGTAAACAAGATTAATAATGTTTTACTTGCCTGAAGTCAGGATGGGAACTCTGAAAAGCCCTGTGAGGCCTCAGGTTCCCAATCAGAAACTGTGAACTCTCTAGAAATAAAATTAATTAAACAGGTGACAGTGGGGCAACAATAGCAAATCCATGGATAGAAGAAAAGTGTGATTCCAGAGAGACATCTGTGTATAAGTGGGAATGTAGGGCCCTGCAAAGTTATCCTTTCAAATCATAAAGCAGCTGAGAGGGGAATATAGCATCCCTCTGCACTGTCTGTGCAACTCTGCTATAAGTCTAAAGCCAGCCTGGCCCTGGCCGGTGTGGCTCAGTTGGTTGAGCATCCTTCATCCCATGCACCGAAGGGTTGCCAGTTCGATTCCCTGTCAAGGCACATGCCTGGGTTGTGGGCTGGATCCCTGGTCGAGGTACATACGAGAGGCAACCAATCAATGTTACTCTCTCCACCAATATTTCTCTCTCTCTCCCTCTCTCTTCCTCTCTCTCTCTCTAAAAAAACAAACACACACACACACACACACACACAAAATAAAAACATATTTTTAAAACTCATTTTAAAAAATAGCAGAGGGAAAGACTGGCATCTGTTGAGTAACAAAAATTATAATATCTGTCTCACACCATATAAAAAATACAACTTCAGGTGAATGAAAGGACTAACTGCATACAATGTGATAACAAGTAAAACTACAGAAGTTTCATAAGTAAATGTAAGAAACGATCTTTATAACCTTCACTGGGGAAAGGCCTTTCTCAACAAGACTGGCAGGTCTGAGACCACCTTGGAGGCGAGATGATTGCATTTTGGAAGAGGGAAGGAAATAATCAGAATTGTTTTTGCAGCTTTCCTCTGGAGAAATCTCGCAGCCAAAGCTCCGACTTTCTGACTCTCCGATTACAGAAGTCAAAGGGAAAGGCCCTTGGGCCGAGTCCCACTGGCATCCCTCTCTAATTAGCTTTAGATTTAGGAGGGAAATCCTCCTTCCTCCCCGCTGTTCCTGGTGTCACAAGGTTGAAGGAAGTCTCTGGCAGGCAGAGGGAATGCTGTTATTGGTGCCTGGGTATAGCCCTAGAGCTTAGTCTCGGCCGGGAGAACAAGGGGCTCTTCTCTTGTTATTTTCATATCTGAGCTGACCTGGGTGACATTTCCTCCAGCGATGGGAGCAGCTGGGAGCAGCTATTGCCGGCCAGGCAGCTGCTGGTCCCTGCGCACCAGCCACCCCTCCCCTGCCAAAATGGTGGCGCGGTGTGACTCTCTCTGGTACCTCAAGAGACAGAGCTAGAGAAAAATTTTCAGCACCACACCCAAAACTCTGGAATTTATCTTCCCTTGAGATGTATGTAGTTTTATGGCCAAACCTCCAAGGAATATTAAAAATTCAAGTCCTACCCAGTTTGGCTCAGTGGATAGACATTGGCCTGAAGACCAGGGTCCCAGGTTCGATTCTGGTCAAGGGCACATACCTCAGCTGTCGGTTCTTTCCCGGCCTGGGCCCTGGTCGGAGCACATGCAGGAGGCAACCAGTTGATGTGTTTCTCTCATATCGATATTTCTCTCTGTCTTTCCCTCTCTCTAAAAATCAATGGAAAAATATCCTCAGGTGAAGATTTTTTTAAAAAATTTAGGATAGTTTTTTTTTTTTCAGCATGACCTTGCGTTTCTATCTCCAATAAGGAATGTATCCAAATAGTCATGTTCTAAGAATATAAATGTATTCCTAAGAATATAAATATAATTCCTTCTTGTAGAGTAAGGAACCTAAGAAAAATCCATAGAAAGGGGTAGGCAATGCTCTCTGATAGCATAGCCACCTGTTTGCATTCTCCCAGTATCTCTTTTTCTGGAATCAAAGACACTTTCCTTGAGAAGGATAACCAAAGCCATGTAAAACACTACATCAGAGCCGATCTGGAGTGGAGAAAGTCAGAAGACCTGAGTTTGAGTCCCTCCTGGGCAGTGTGGCTTTGGGTAGGTCGCTTGACCTCTTTGAATCTCAATTTCCTTAGCTGTACAATGGGTACAATGCATTCATTCAACAACTTTTTAATAAGCTCCCATTATGTGCCAAATGTACAGTCTCTAAAAACCTCACAAATTTTATGAAAGAACTACATGAAATGGCCCATGAAAATGCTTTGCAAATTATAAATCATATAAAGACTTCATTAGTTATTGTTAAAAAAAAAAAAAAAGGACTTGTTATTGTTATTAAGACTGAGGCCAAGACCAAGATAAGGAAAACTTTGCCAGATTATAGAAAAACTAGAGAGAAAAATCACCATTTGAACTCAAAAAGGGCCTAAAGGCTAGTTTGTAGGGACCACACCCAAGACTATAAATTGCTGTCAGAGAAAACATATATTTGCTATAGATTTAGCCCTAAGATTACACTGAGAAGAGAACCCTGAGTGTCCGCAGGGCCCATGGAGAAAGTGGGGTGATGGGAATTCAGACAGAAGAAGATGACCAAGTGCCCCCTCCCATGCCGGGCCTGGTGGCTCCTGAAGAGAAGACTCGGCACCCACCCCACGCTAAGGATCCAGGCTGCTGCAAACTGTTCCGAGCAAACCCCAAGTCAAGGTTTCTACCTTCTCCCTCTGTGGGCTCACGTCCTGTTGTTTAATCTGTTCTGGGGAGTGCTAAGCATCAGGACAGCAAGGAGATTTTTATTGAAAACAAACACCTGAAGAGAAACCCATTCTGTTCTCAAAGCCATTGTTAGCAACCTGGGGACAAACGTCAGGAGCTGCAATTGGAATGGTTTGGGGCAAAACCCACTAGAAACACTCTCCCCCGCCCCCCCCCGCCCCCGCAGGCCAATGAAATATTGGATATAGAACACAAAGGTCCCGAATGACAAGAACATGCAATAATACAATAATTAAGTCTTCAAAAAAGAAAAGCTAAGCGATTGCCCAATGGATATACAAGTCAAGTTCGGTTTGTAAAAATAAACAAAAGGGAGGGTGGGGATTATTTTCAAAAGAAACCAACAAAACTCATATATTTAAAGACAAGAGTGGATGAGATCAAGAATAGAAACACAATAAACAGCCATAATCCCCAACCCCTAGCCCCCAAAGTACACCATATGTCCTGTGCAATATTTTCATATTCTCGTCACTGCAAAATGTTTATGACTTGCTAAACAGAGGCCACAGCCTACAACTCCAGGGTTTAAAGCATATTATGTTATCATCAGTATATGTTCTACACTACTTCCTGGCCACACCCTGCCCCACCCTGAAAATAACAAAAGATTGGAAATATTTTCCTTTTGGAGATGGAGCCAGGTCTCAACTAAGGCACTGAAAATATCTCCAACTCCCTGACACTGTTATATGGCTAGCCCATGACAAGCCTCTCACCTCCTTTAACTCTAACTCACTCAGACCCCTTAAACATCTTGATTATATCTTTAATGTGCCATTTGCTCTGCAATAATCCGCTGTACAAAAGCCTGCTGCCTCTCAGATAAGTGCATCATAAATCAGCTGGCAGTGATTATTTTTCCCAGCTCATGCGCACAGCGAGCTGCTCAAATTTCATTTTACTTTGTCTTCCCCAATGCCGCAGCAAGTCCTCCCCATCCTCGTTCTGCTACATCCTCCTGCCCATCCAGCCCACCCCGTCGGCGTGGCTCCCTGCCCGGGTTTTGGATTTTACCACCGCACTCCGCCCGCGGTGCCGTCCAGGGAAGGAGAGCCGTCTAGAGTCTGGAGGGAGAGCATCCTTCTGGAGACCGGCTCTAGCTCGACGGGGCGGAGGAAGGCACTCGAAGGCCTATTTGCATACGCTTTTATTCCATTTCCACACCCTGCCCGCAAACGCTCTCTGGAAAGTCCCTTCTGAATTCCCTCCTGGGCGCACCGAGGTGGGGGGAGGGGCAGAGGGGGAGAGGGGGCGGGAGGGAGGGTGGGGAGAGGCTGGGCCGGAATAGAAGGTCCCAGCCTGGCAGTGTGTCAGCGTCTCCCTGGGGGAGGCCTCCAACTCCCTCCGGCTGCCTGCTGGGTGCGGACACAGGGGTCGGGCCCAGGGACCCCCCCCCCCCCGCAGGGCGCCCCCGGGAGCACAGGTCTGCGCCGGCCCGCGCGCTCTGGCGAGCTCTGGGCAGGATGCCCGCGCTGGGCTCCAGCCTCCCCCGAGGAAGTTCTGGTCAGGCGCTGGGTCCCAGGCTTCCTGCCTGTACTCTCCGCAGCCCCGCGGGGAAATCCCGAGACCTGTATTCACTGCCCAACGACCCTATAGGCTTTTCAAGTGTGCGCAGGCTGAGTTTCGGTCAAAACCTCAATGTAACGTTCGCCAAAAATAAATAAATAACATGTGTGCATGCATTTCTATATTTTGGTGTGTGTTTTTTTAATTGTAAAAAGAATCGGCCTTCGGGAAGGGTGAGGGTCAGGCAGAAAGCCCTTTTTCTTGCTGCAGATCCAAGCGGCCTGGATTTGCTCAATGTGTGAACACACGGATGCTTTGAACAGGACACAAGCTGCTTGAAGTGAGCGCCGGGCGGGAGAAGCAGAAATTTCCTTCCCAGGACTCTTCTCTAAAATGCGGATATTCAAAGCAGTCTTGGGTCTCAGCTCCTGATAACAGTAATAGCTCCATTTTAATGGGCACTTACGCTGGGCCAGGCACTCCGCTAAATGTTTCACGCGCAAGATCTTTCCCAATCCCACAGCAAGCGTGTCAGGTAACAAGTATTATGATCTCCCTTTGGCTGAGAAAGGAATTTTCTCTCCCTAGAGGGTGGGTGACTTGCCCGAGGTCACACAATTAGTAACTGCTTTCGTGAGGGCCGTTTGCTGCTGTTTTCCCCAAACTGGAAAGGATTTAGGAGGCCCGTGGAATGTGCACTGCAAATGAAGATGCCCAGACAAGATAAATATAACCTCCCTCAGGACCCTGGAAATTTACCCACGGCCAGGGAATGGCAGTTCACCGAGTTCGTCTTTCCTGACCTTCCCAGAAGATACTTGTGGCTCACCTTGCTGGGCTCCCAAAGGGTTAGTTTGAGCTTCTACTATAGATGACTTATTTCCTTTTTCAACTACAGTTTAACGAGCAGTATTATTTTGTATTCGTTTCGGGTGTACAGCATAGTGGTTAAACAGTCATATGCTTTACAGTGATCCCTGATATTTCAAGTACCCACCTGGTACCATGCATAGCTATTACAATATTATTGATTATATTCCCTCTGCCATACTTTATGTCCCCATGACTACATTCCAACTACCAAATTGTACTTCTTTTCATCTTTTTCGCCAGTCTCACCAACACCCCTCCCCTCTGGTAACCATCTCTGTGTTTATGAGTCTGTTTCTATTTTGTTTGTTTTGTTCTTTAGATTCCACATTTAGCCGAAACCGGTTTGGCTCAGTGGATAGAGCGTCGGCCTGCGGACTCAAGGGTCCCAGGTTCGATTCCGGTCAAGGGCATGTACCTTGGTTGCGGGCACATCCCCAGTGGGGGGTGTGCGGGAGGCAGCTGATCGATGTTTCTCTCTCATTGATGTTTCTAACTCTCTATCCCTCTCTCTTCCTCTCTGTAAAAAATCAATAAAATATATTTTAAAAAAAAAAGATTCCACATTTAAGTGAAATCACATGGTATTTGTCTTTCTCTGACTTACTTCACTTAGCACAATACCTTCTAGGTCCATCCATGCTGTCCCAAATGGTGAGATTTCATTCTTTCTCATGGTCAAGTAATTCAATTGTATATTTGTATCACTTTTTTTTTTACCCACTCCTCGATTGCTAGGCATTTGGGTTACTTTGCATATCTTGGCTATTGTAAATAATGCTGCCGTGAACATAGGTATGCATATATTCTTTCAAATTAGTATTTTGGGTTTCTTCAAATATATACCCAGAAGTGGAATCACTGGGTCGTAAGGCAGTTCCATTTTTAATTTTTTGAGGAACCTCCATTGTTTTGCACAGTGGCTGCACCAATCTACATTCCCATCAACAGTGCGTAAGGGCTTTCTTTTCTCCACATCCTCGCCAACTCTTGTTGTTTGTTGCTTCCTTGATGACAGCCATTCTGACAGGTGTGAGGTAATATCTCATTGTGGTTTCCATTTGCATTTCTCTGATGACTGGTGAGGTGGAGCATCTTTTCATATGCCTATTGACCATCTATATGCCCTCTTTGGAGAAGTGTCTATTCAGGTCCTCTGCTCACGTTTTAATTGGATTGTTTGGCTTTTTGGTATGAACTGTATGAGGTGTGTGGGGGTTTTTTATAAAATATATTTTTGTTGATTTTAGAGAGGAAGGGAGACAAAGAGATAGAAACAATGATGAGAGAAAATCATCAAATGGCTGCCTCCTGCATGCCCCCTCACTGGGGATGGAGCCTGCAACCTGGGCATGTGCCCCACCCAGGGGAAATCAAACCATGATCTGGTTCATAGGTCAATGCCCAACCACTGAGCCACGCCGGCCAAGCAAATTGTATGAGTTCTTCATAAATTTTGGATATTAGCCCCTTATCGGATGTATCATTGGCGATTATCTTCTCCTATTCAGTAGGTTGTCTTTTTGTTTTGTTGATGGTTTTCTTTGCTATGATGTAGTCTCAGTTGTTCATTTTTCTTTTGTTTCCCTTTCCCCTGCAGATACATCAGAAAAATATTGCTAAGAGAAATTTCCGAGATTTTACTGCCTATGTTTTCTTCTAGGAGTTTTATGGTTTTGAGTCTTATATTTAAATCTTTAATCCATTTTGAGTTTATTCTTTATAGATAACTTTTTAAAAAGCAAGTACATATTGAACACGTATATGCCAGACACTGTACATACATACAGGCTCTTATTCAACCCTCCCAACAACTCTAAAAAGTAGGTACTATTACCCTCCCTGATTACCAGTGAGTAAACAGTGGCTCAGAGAGACTTAAAAACTTGTGCAAGGTCACACAGCTAGAAATTCACAGAAACAGGGTTTGCACTGAAGTTTGCTCTCCTCCAATCCCTGACCCCCATACCTTGCATTACTCTGCCTCTTAAGGAGGTCAACATCAAAACTGTTTACTGTGTGAGATTTTTCTCGTAGGGAAGGGAGCTCCTTGGGGGTGTGGGGGCCAGGCCCAAGGCATCTGAATCAGCTCTGAGCCCCGCATCCGGCACTATTCAACATTGGCTGAAATACTGGATGGGACGAGAAATGATAAGGTGACCAGAAGAGTTGAGAAAATGACCTATTTGAAGCTTTTATAATGTCAATCAGTGACATTTACAGAAATCCAAAGTCATATTGGACCCATTAACTGGGGCTGCTAGACTCAAATGGAACGAACAGGAGGAACCCAGGCCTGGCTGGTTTCTGCTAAGTTCATTACCACGCTGCAGTCAGTGAACTTGACTTCTGCATTCCTAAGGGCTCCCTCACAACGCTTGGGGCTCACGTGGTGGGGTTTTCCAGAAACAGGCAAGTGAATTCACAGAGCCAGGATTCAAATAGCTGTATGCCGCCAGCTGTATACACCTCCAGGGTCTGACTAGTGCCTCGGTAAGAACAGACCCTCAAATCTTGAGCCAGGTTTTCATGGACAATGTGGGAATTTAGCCTCCTCCTTCTATAATCAAAATTTATGTCATTCTTTTTTTCTTATTTTCTTTGCCTTCCTCTTCAGTGTTTTGTTTTGTTTGTGTGTTTTTTTGTCTAAAGTTTTGCATATGTCTCCTTTATCCCCGATTGACACCCCCCCCCCCCACCACCAGCCATTCCCATCCCAGGCAAGCCCCCACCGCCCCAATGTCTGTGTCCATTGGCTATGCTAATATGCATGTATACAAGTCCTTTGGTTGCTCTCTAACTGCCCCCAACCCCACCGCCATTTGTCTCTGGATCTATTCTTGTTCATCAAATTATGTTGATCATTATATCCCACATATGAGTGAGATCATGTGATATTTATCTTTCTCTGACTGGCTTATTTCACTTAGCATAATGCTCTTCAGGTCCATCCATGCTGTTGCAAATGGTAAAAGTTCCTTCTTTTTTATAGCAGCATAGTATTCCATTGTGTAGATGTACCAGTTTTTAATCCACTCATCTGCTGATGGGCACTTAGACTGTTTCCAAATCTTAGCTATTGTAAATTGTGCTGCTATGAACATATATCCTTTCTAATTGGTGTTTCTGGTTTCTTGGGATATAGTCCTAGAAGTGGGATCACTGGGTCAAATGGGAGTTTCATTTTTAACTTTTTGAGGAAACTCCATACTGTTCCCCACAGTGGCTGCACCAGTCTGCATTCCCACCAGCAGTGCATGAGGGTTCCTTTTTCTCCACATCCTCGCCAGCACTTGGCATTTGTTGATTTGTTGATGATAGCCATTCTGACAGATGGTACCTCATTGTTGTTTTGATTTGCATTTCTCGGATAGTGACTTTGAGCATGATTTCACATGTCTCTCGGCCTTCTGTATAAAATTTATGTCATTCTTAATTTTGTTGGGGATGAATGAGCTTAAGCACCATTTCGGGAATGTATACGCCAGGCAGAATGCTAGGCACTTTACCTATATTATCTCATTAACTGCTCATAAAATGGGTATTATCGTCTCCATATTACAGATAACTGAAGCTCAGAGAAGATAACCAACTTCCCAGAGTTACAGTTATTAGTAAGGCAATACCAGGAGGTGGGGAATTAAATGACTATGAGCCTTCCTGGGTAACAAACACTGCCTTTCCGGGTTGGGAGCCACAATCTAACCACATGCCATGCTATGTTCTTTACAGGCGCTCACACATGCAAAAATTGATGTGGTTACTGGGCTGGAACTGTTTCCTACCCAGTTACTTGGGAGGCAGGGGAAGAACATCAGGACGAAAATTTTTCAGCCCTGCATTATTTTATTTTTCAAGCCAAGCAGGGCCACCGTTCCTTTTGAGTAACTCACTCCCCCCCTCCACCCTCTACCCTCATATTAAACATTTCAAAACACATCCATAGTCCACAGCAAATATTACATAAAGGCGGTCCTTGATTTTGCACAGTACTGTGTTAACTGAAACTAATGTTGCTATATGAGTTGAGTTGAAGTTCATGATTGATACACAGTTACGACGTTATGTTGGGGAGGTGCTTAATTTAAAATTGTATTAGTTTTGATTTTTATCATTTTCTTTTTGAATTTTGGAGCCAGTCAGTTTTTCCCCCATGAGACCTTGAGAAGCACATACACACAGCGTCCGTAGTCTCTGGGGCATCCGTTACCTGGTTCCATGGTTAAGAGATGGCTTTGCTCCATGTTGAAGGGATGGCTTTGTCTCACAAGGCACCAGCAGGAAGCTTGAGAATCTTGCAACTACCCACCTTAAATATCAGGGTGAGGTCAGGGGTACAAAAATGTCAAACTGGAAAGAGATGACCTTCAGGCATACCCTTGTGTCCTATGGGAACTTTGCCACCTGAGTTCTTTGACCCTCAGGCCCTTTGGTTTGGTTCTAGGAAACTGTGACTTACACGGCTATGACAACTACCCCCAAGGGTCATGATGATGCTTGTGTTTCCAGCCCACTCTGGAGCTGAAGTGCTAGTGGTTCTTGAACACAGGAAATCCCCAAACAGACAGCCTCTCTTGGGGTAAGAGTTAGAGCCATACCTCGGTCAGGTCACACTTCAGCTGGAGCCCAGAATCAGGATTCAAATCACCCTTGTGTCTGCTGGTTCAAGTGGGGGTGAGCTGTGCCTGGTGGACCGCCTCTCTCCGAAAGGAAGGCCCAGGAAACCACTGCCCTGCTGCTTTGGTGCCATGCACGCACGGGGCGGGATGTGCAGCAGGAGGCCACCAGGGGTCACAACCCCAGCTTCCCCCTGCCTTCATCACATCACATTACCCTCTGGCATGCATGCCTTGTCCAATGTTTTTAACTCTTCATTTGTGCACACTGGTCTCTCCCACCGGTCTAATGCCTATAAAGGACCACAGGGAGTAGCTGGAAGTGCCAGCATTGGCCTCCAGCTGAGAAACACTAACAGTGTCTAATTAATTTCCAATATAATGGGGGGAAACGCCTCCCTGACAAGGTTGCATGAAAGCTTAAATTTATTTTAAAATGCCAGACATACATGGTCCACAGCAAGCCCTGGGAATCACAGAGCAAAATGATCACCTATTAAATACCTTTGTGTTTCTTACGTGGCTTTCCCTAAGCTGGACAGGGGGAAGAACACAGGGATGAAGTCAGTTGTCTGCCCGCATCCTGAGAGTCTGCTCCCGGAACTGAAAACGTGTACGGGCAAAATCAAGCATCTTTGGAGGTGGGCCTAGAAGAGATATAGGGCATCCCTAACTCTCAAGTGGACACCTGCTGGAATACTGACACATCCCGACCCAGCAAATGAAGAAAGGCATCAACGATGTAGAGAGACTTAGCCAAATGGTGCTGATGAGTAAAGATGTTTTAACATCAATATACTGAACTGACAACAAATCAAATTGTCCCAAAAAAGGAACTGGTTAAAGAGATTATGCTGCATCTACCACATAAGCATGTCCACCTATTTAAATTGATAATACTACAATATTGAATGTCCACTGTAATTCAAAAATAAAATAAGCTTTTAAACAATGGTGATGATAAAGAATGCTTGATAACACTTTTAAATCCTCTATGTATCTTTTAAAGTGAAAATAATACTATAAAATGCTCGCTGTCATGTGATTTTTGTAAGAAAAAAGTGAAAGCAGCACACCCAAAAAAGTAGTTATTTATAGCAAGGAGATGGGACCACATCAAATCTTTCTTAGATTTTTCTCATCTGTGCTTCCATATCTAAAAAATAATCCAAGTAAAAAATGATCCTTTTACTTTTATAAAAGGAGACGGGGGAGATTGGGGGAGAGAAAGGGAGAAAGAGAGAGAGAAGGAAAAGGAAAAAAGGAAAGGGCAGGGCAGGGAGCAGGGGTCATAAACTCCTTCCTACAAAGCTGGTCTCTCCGCAAACCTTTCTGCTTTCTCCCTTCAAAGCTTCTGGCTGAGGAAAAGCAACACTGGCCATGCTGCTAGTAAAAGATGGCCAATAAAAGACAAGGAACATTTATCCAATGCATTAACAGAGAGCAAATATTTAGAGATCAAAGATAAGTGCAACTTACAGGTACTTTAAGCAAAAATTACTTTGCCTTTCCCTTGTATTCCTAAAAGCCTGAAAGGAACTTCAATCTACCCAAAAACTTTCAACTAAGTGGAATGATCCAGAGCAACGTAGGTACATCCTCCCCTTTGAAAAGCACTCAAGACAAAATACAGTTGTCAGCAAATAGTATGAGGGAAATGATTTTGTGGAGCAGGATTACATTAGTCCCCACGTGGGTCTAGTAAAAACATGGGTGTGATGTCCAAGCAGAGAGTCCGGAGCCAGACAGCCTGGGTTGAATTCTTTTGCTTCCACTTACTAAGTGGGCAACTTACTTGATCTATTTCTGTCTCTGTTGCCTCATCCTAGAGATAGAAAAAATAGTAGTACTTCAGAGGGTTTTCATTAAATGAGTTGGTGCGTGTAAGATGTTTAGAACTATGGCCAACAGATAGGAGGTACTGCATATATAAATAATTGATTATTCTAGTAGACAGTTATTATATACTGGCGGCCTAGCATCCATTTCCTTCTGAATACTATACCAGATCTCCTTTATGAAATCACCACTTCTCTGTTCTCAACCCTGTTATTTTGAATGGAATTGATCCCACACTCTCCTCCAATGGTGGTCACTGATTGGTTTAAACCACTCTTCTGAGCAATGATGATTGGCTCAGGAAGGGGCACATGACCCAATTCAGGCCAATGAGAGAGAAGCAATTCTGAGGCTTGTGAAGAATCAACAGAAGAGACCCTCTCTCCCCCTAAATAATGTACTATATGACTGTGGGGCTGCAGCGGCCATAGCCACTGGGCTACCTTAAGGAGGAGTCGGCAGCTGCTAGAGAGCCCCAAGTAAGAGCTGAAAATTAAGCCATCAGTAAAGAAAGCACTTGATGATATCACTGGAGTCCCTGGATGGGGCTTCATCTGAGGCTAGCTCTACTGCTAAACAATTCAGTTATATGAAGCAATAAACTTTCAGTTATTTAAGCCATTTGGTTTGGCCATCTGTAACTTGCACGAGAGAAGTGTCTATTGCTTCACTTCTCTGAGATGAATCGTCCTTTGCATTTCCTTCTCTGGAACCTGACTGTGTTCTAGGCATTCTCTACATCAATAGAATTCGATTGAGTCTCAGACTCTCTTTCTATGAAGAAAATGAAGGAAAATAAGCCTTCAGCTGCCTACACCCTTTCTTACCTCAACTATTTCAACCCACCCCAATTTCCAAGGTGCCCTCCAAAACCAACAGCATGACTTGAAAAATGGTCCAGGCATTTGGAATGAGAAAAACATAGAACTAAATCAAATGCATAAAACTCTATTGTGTTTATGTGCCTTTAATGTGGTAACTACCCAAAACAAGAACTATGACTCAAAACAATATACTTAACCAAACTAATGAATTTTCACCACAAAGTTGATGTTTTTGAGATTTTGTGATGAGCTACTTGAAGAACAGGGCACGTTATCACACAGCTTTGAATCACCCCAGCACCCGGTGTCTCCCAACAAACAGATACCAACACTCACTTGCCAGATTGAAGTGCCATTCATTTAGGCTACACCAGGCTCAAATCACAACTGCAACTATTTATTGAACACCTACTTGTCCACCTGGCATTTTGTTAGTTAATTTTCACATATTCTCTTAGATAATTGACCTCAAAGCACATCTGCATGGTAAATATTGAACTTTCATTCCTATTTATAGAGGAGGAAAGAGGGTCAATTTGCCCAAGGCCACTCAGGTAGTAAATTATGGCACTAAGATCAGAACCCTGGCCTAATATGTAAGAGACACATCGACAGTGAAACACACATCACATGAGTATCAGTAGAAGAACAAAAAATCATGTGGTTGCAAGATGTAAAGGTCAAGGGCAAAGATATCTAAGAGGCGGGAGGCAATGTGATGTAAAGGAAAAAAGAAACAAGAGCTCACACAACTCCGCCACGATTGAGCTTCACAACATTAAACAAGACAAAGAACCCATCCATGTATTCATTCAACAAATACCCATTGAGCGTCTAGGACGTGCCTAACACTCAGGAAACAACAGTGAGTAAAACAAACACAGTCCCTCTCCTTGTGAAACTTATAATCCCATGAAGATCCTATAAATGGAGGGCCATTTAGGGTCACAGAGCCTAACTCTCCCTTTGACAGATGGAAAGACTAAGACCCAGAGAGAGGGAGGGACTTGCCCAAAATTACACAATCAGTGGGTTCCTGGCAGAGCTGGACTAAACCCAGCTCTTCATGTGACCCACTGCAATGCTTCACAAATGGGAAGAAGCTTGGCTGCCTGCCCCCTCCCCACAGCACGCCCAAAGCAGCTGAGAGGGGGTTTCTGAAAGCAGTTGAAAGGCATACAAAGACACATATGGCCACCCGGTCGGAAGCAATGTACACCAGCACGTGCACGCACGCACATACACACACACACACACACACACACACACACACAACTTAAATATGTTCCAAGTAGGGAGTTGTTAAGGAAACTATGGCACATTCATATAATGGATGCTTTTACTACTACTACTAATAATAATAATAATAAATATTCGTTTTGTTGGCTTGGTCTGGAGAATGGCATGGTATTTTATGAACCATGAGGAAAGTTGTAGACTAATGAATATAACATAATTCCATTTCTTGTTTGGTCTTAAGAAGAAAACATAATGAGTTTATATGTTTTGTATACTTGTGTTTAAACAAAGAGAAAAGTATCAAAAGCTATACTTTTCTGGTTTCCTCAGGTGGTGGGACTGGAAGGTAGAAGGGGAAATTATTAACTTTTTCTTTATTCCAATTGTACCACCTGACTTGGTACACATGTGTGTAGTTTTTCTTTTTTATTTATTTATTTATTTACTTATCCTCACCCAACGTTATTTTTTCCATTGATTTTTTTAGAGAGAATGGGGCGGGGGGGGGGGGCGGGGGGGAAGGAGGGAGGGAAGAGAGAGAGAAACATCAATGTGAGAGAGACAGATTGATTGGTTGCCTCCTGTTCATACCTTGACAGGGGCCAGGGTCCGAGCCTGCAACCGAGGAATTGAACCTGTGACCCCTCAGTCTGAGGGCCAACACTCTAACCACTGAGCAAACCAGCCAAGGCTACTTTTTCTTTTTGATCATACTCTTTTGAATAGGTGGTACATTCGCGTAGCTCAAAATCCGAGAGGCAAAGGCATAGAGGGTAAAAAGTGGCACCAGGCTCCAGAGCCTCTACATTCCCACAAGCTACCGGCTTCCTAGGTACCTTTGCAGAGACAGTTCAAGCGAACGCAGAGACATGATACAAACGCCGCACCTACGCTTTTTCCCCTGACACGTGTTGCATGTCACATCGTCTCTGCCAGCTCGGCTGCTGTAACAGGAGACCGTAGACGGGGTGGCTGGAACAACAGGCATTTGTCTCTCACAGTTCTGGGGGCCGGAAGCCCGAGAGCAGGGTGCCAGCATGGGCGGGTGCTCCATAAGGACCCTCTTCCTGTGTGCACGTGGACAGACACCTGTTTGCTGTGTCCTCATAAGAGCGGAGGAAGAAAAAGCGAGTTCTCTGTCTCTTCTAAGGACACTAACCTCACCACAAGGGCTCCGCTGCGAACACAGTAACTGGCAAAGGACGAGCTTAACGAATGTTTGTTGAATGAATAAATAGGAATGAATTGCACATGTGTTATTTTATTGCACACACATTTTTAACAATTACAATATATTTAAGCGTAAGAAAAAGGAAAAGCGTATTACATTTGGAAGAGGGAGCAGGCAGTTGTAGATAGTATTTACCTTTCAAAACAACCTCTACTTATAACCATCAGGCCTAGTTCCTGGGATTTGTTTGTGTCCCTTTAAACACACGCCTCAGGAAGTTCTCACAATAACCTGAGCTAACTAAGAACTGTTTACCCCTTTTAGGGTTGAGGGAACTTGAGCACAGCGTGGTGCAGTGACTTAGTATCTAAGGTCACACAGCATGGGAGAGGGGAAAAGAATCCACAGCAGGGACCCACACCAGGCCCTCAGCTACCAAGCCTCAGCTCATATTTCCATTCAGGCCAGTGGCCAGTGAAATCCTAGAAAGCCACTAATAAATCCCAGTGGTCCACAGTTCCTCACTTTATTCTCACATGTGTACACAGCACGGAGGGAACCATCAACCTGCTCCAGGCTGAGGACCCTGAGGTTGAAGAAACTCAAGGTCACACTGCAGTGTGCAATGGAGGCATGTTTTGAATCTAGACATCCCCCATTCCTCAGCTCACCCTTAAGTATCACACCACACCGCCCACACCACACCGCCCACACCACACTTGGGCCAAAATGGAGGAAAAAATACACAGGAAGGTTGTGTGCATGTAAAGACTAAGGAGCTCCCAGGAGGGTCTTTGTCCCCAAGGACTCACATCAGCCACCCAAACCGCCCCTGCATGTTCTCTGGAAAGTTTTGACTTACAAGGTTCTTTCAACAGGAAGTGTTACCACTCAGATCTTACCTTGATCAGTGCCGTGGCCGAGAGCTCTCGAAGCGGCATGAACACGGCATGAGAGGGATACCACCATGGCAGCCTTGAAATATTATCTAAGAGGCAGCCGACGGCCATCCCCCAGGCCGTGGGAGTGTCTGATTGCTGGGCAGTGTCAGCACAATGAGGCCCCTGAGACCCACTGTCTGCTGCTCTCTGTGTCTCCTAACAGCACATCATAAATCATAGTTCATCTCAGGTGATGCCACCTCTCAGGGCCGGGGGCGGCCGACATTTACATGCCTTTGACCTAGAGCGGGCTCATGAGTCTCTAGATGCTGCCTGCTTGCACTTGGGAAACAGAGATGAAGCATGAGGGCGGCATGTATTTATGAGTGGCCGCCGCGGGTTTCACTTACTGAGAAGTGCCTCCAGCCTGACCGTCAGGAGACCTGTGTTGCAGTGATCTCAGCTAGCTCCTGACGGACGCGTGACATCTCACTCACTGGGTCTCGGTTTGTTCATCTGTAGAGTGAGCGGCTGGGACGAGGGCCACGAATCCAGGCCCAGTTCCACTCTGAGCCCTGATCCTGGCCAGTCCCAGGGCCTGGGACCCACTCCCCGCCCCCCCCAACCCACCCACCCACCCATGCGGCTCCCTTTCTCACTCCGGCCGCAGGCTGAGTCCCTACTTAGGGTCTCAGAAACAGCAAGGACACCAAAAAGAAATATTTAAACAGCAAGGATACTTCAACCAAAACGTTGTGGGCGGCCAGCTAAACGTTTTGTTAGACTCTGACTGTTACTAATGGGGGACCACCACAATCTCTCCATGCTTGTAATAACCTTTCAATCGACCCTGTTCTGAAAATGTAGAGGGCCTCTGACCTCCTCCCTCCCTCCTTCATTTGAAAGGATTCCTACAAACCTCTGTGTCTTGGTCTCCCATTTTTAAAAGAGGGGCGATTGCCCGAGTCCCCCACAGTGGCACACATGTACCGGTACACGGAGGGAATACAGACCACTCACCGCCAGGGCAATGGTGTGTGTGCGAGGGTCTTCCTCTCGGCAGCGTTGTTTGTAACAGCAAAGTGGGGGATACAATCTAAATGGCCGTCAACACAGTGCGTGTCAAGCCCATCACAGGTGTAGCCATTCCATGGAGGGCTAAGTACGTGCAGCAGACCCGTGAGTGTGAAATGGAACCTTCTCCAGAACCCATCTCCAAAGGAAAGAATTGGGATGCCGAGCAATGCACCATGGCCCCGCCTGTGTCTTTTAAAGAACCCTGGACTCACCTGTGCTGACTTCTACGGGGACGATTTCCAGAAGGATAAACAGGACGCTGTGACCAGCTGTTGCCTCTGGGATTGGACTGGTGGCCAGAGTGAGGGGGAATAAAACTTCTTTCATTCTCTATGCTCTTGTACTATTTAATTTTTCTTACCACGCACGTGCAGAACTTCAACTTAAAGCAACAAAAGGGCTGCGTTATGTACCATATTGTTATCAATATTAATGAGGTAGCCAAGCCAGTGTTGCTCAGTGGTTGAGCATTGACCTATGAATCTGGAGGTCACGGTTCAATTCCCAGTCAGGGCACATGCCCGGGTTGTGGGCTGGATCCCCAGTGTGGGGCACGCAGGAGGCAGCTGATCAATGATTGTCTCTCATCATTGACGTTTCTCCCTCTCTTCCTCTCCCTTCCTCTCTGAAATCGATAAAAATATTTTTTAAAGCATTTCTTCTGTGCACTGGCCATGCAGAAATGCCTGAGACGGCTTTAGAAGGCCCAACAACCACCAGCTCAGGCTCTGGAGCGGAGTACACCCAAGGTGCTCCCAGGATCCACCACTTCCCTGCTGGGTAACTGTGGGAAAATCAGGTCAGCGCCCTGAACTCTATCTGCACAATGAGGATATTTAAAGAGCCTACCCCACCCCCTCCCCAAAAGCTGTTATGAAGGGTAAATAAGGCCGATGAAATGCTCAGCCCTGGCTCTTGGTGATGAGCGCAGGCCATTGTTATGCCTGTGTCTCTATTTGAACTCTAGCTGCTTGCTCTCTCAAAACCAGTAAGCTCTTGTTTTTTGCTGTGTGGGGTTTTTTTTATATATATATTTTATTGATTTTTTTACAGAGAGGAAGGGAGAGGGATAGAGAGTTAGAAACATCGATGAGAGAGAAACATCTATCGGCTGCCTCCTGCACACCCCCCACTGGGGATGTGCCCGAAACCAAAGTACATGCCCTTGACCAGAATCGAACCTGGGACCTTTCAGTCTGCAGGATGACACTCTATCCCCTGAGCCAAACCAGTCAGGGCAAGCTCTTGAGTTTTGATAAGCCACTATTCCTCCCTACACACACACACACACACACACACACACCAAAAAAAAAAAATCTATGTGAACTCAGAAACAAAATAGATTCTTAAGAAGCTTAGAAGAGGAATCTAAGCTTGTAAGATATGTAGGCAGGTCCAATTGGTAGGGGCTAGGGGAAGGGAAAGATGGGAATTCCTTTCTGAGGAAGCAGCACGAATTACGAGAAGGGAGCAGCAAAGATGTCTGAGGAATGGTCAGGAGCCCGGAGTGGGTACCTCCTGGTGAGAGACCAGTGGAGCGTCAGGGTAAAGGTCTAAACGCTGGGGTGGGGATCTTCCAGGGCAAAGGCGCTACTGGAAGTTGAGGAGCAATGGAATCTCCTGACCAGGGCACTGGCAGTGAGAACGGAAATAGGAAGATGGAACCTGAGACAGACAAGCCACCTGGTTGTTTATCGAGGGAAGGTGAAGAAGCAGCAAAAGACAAACTCCAGATTCTAGTTAACGCAATAAATCTCATCTTTCCATAACAGATGCAGGGAGAAATGGGGTCCGTGTAAGTATGCGTGGCGTTGCCCAACACAATTCATTCTTCTTGTTTTCATTTCCAAACTGCCAGGAGACCTGAGCAAGCTTCTTTTTAATTCATTCGATAAATATTTATCAAGCACTACAGTGCATTGACTACTACGCTACGAGCCAGAATGTAACAGTAAAGAAAATACAGTGCTTGATCTCAGAGTCCTTAAACTCCACCGTGGAGCCCAGGCAGCTAAGTGGACCACAGTCAGGCCGGGACAGGAGAGGGCCTGGGGTGCTGGGATCTCGAGGAGGGACACTTGCTCCACACTTGGGTGTCAGGGAAGGCTTAGGAAATGGCTTCCAAACTGGGAACAAACGGAGAAGCTGGTTTAAGGAAGACAAATAACCAGGAAAGAATATCGCTGCCAGCACAGCAGACAGCAAACACAATCAGCCGATCTGGAGGTGTAATAGGCTGGATGGAGATCGGGGGGGTGGGCAGGGGACAAAGAGGAGGCCACGGGGGACCAGGTCACCATGTAAGGTGTTAGGACTTCACACATAGGCATCACTCTCTGGGTGTTTCTCAGCACCAGACCCTGCCCCTGCAGCTCCAGTCTGCACACTGGGTGGACTGCCTCCGGGCACACGGGGCTGGGAGTCTCCCCGCAAGGCCTGTGGCAGAAGCACAAGTCAGACCAGTGAGTCGGAACCAAGTTTGGATTTGAAAACGATGACTTTGCTTTTGTATCAGATTTCTAAATGGGGAATTTTTTTTGTCAGCCCCATCAATGTCATGTGCACTGGGTTCCTCCTTTCACTCCCTATTAAAAAAAAAAAAAAACTCATGCAAAATCCCCGTGAAGGTAGATATCCTGGTGTGATGATGTGGACATTAGTAAATTCAGAACTTTGTCTGCAGCCTTCTCCCATCCCTTCATTTAGCAATAATATCAATGTCCAAGACCCTTACGACCATTATCTCACTCTCAGGACACAAAAAGTCAGAGCCCATCTTAGTTTGCTGTTGGCTCTGACGCTTGGAAATATTTTGTAACTTGCCCAAGTTTATCTAGCAATCTGTTGCTCTAAGGGCAAGGCAGCTTGGTCTATTCTATTTTCCCACTTATCTTTCCCAATCTCTTCCTCCCCCCACATTTTTCTCTTTCCTTTTACTGTTTGCCTTAAGCAATGGAGATGGGGAAGAAAGTGCCAGGGAATTAATAAGGATGGTCAAGTAGGGGAACTTAAGACCCGCAGTGGGGCAGTGGGAAGGGCTGGAGCATGGCTCCAAGGAGGCCCCAGCGACACTCGCCCTCGGGCCGCTGCCCGACATTCCTGTGATTCGGCTGTTTTCAGGGAGTTGGGTTCCTTTTTTCTCTCCCTACCAACCAACTTTACAGTAGTGTTTCTCAAAATGTGGTCCTTGGGACATTCACGAGGCATGGCAATTAAGTGGAATTCATGGGCCGGATACAGACACTAACCAGGTGACTGATGAGATGGAAAGACGGACAGAAGATTAGATCATAGATTGTATCAATGTTACGTTTCCCGAATTTGATCACTCTACTGTGATTGTGAAAGAGAATAGCCTTCTTTCTAGGAAACATATTCTGAAGGATTTAGGAATTAAGGCAGTTAATGTATGCAAACTACTTTCAAATAGTTCAGAAAAAAAATTGAGTGTGTGTGTGTGTGTGTGTGTGTGTAGAGAGAGAAGCAAACTCAGTGGGTGAATCTGGTTAAAGAATATACAGAAGTTCTTACAACTATTCATGCAAATTATTTTAAGTTTGAAAAAGAATTTTTATGGGGGTGGGAGGAGACATTGATTTGTTGCTCCACTCGCTTATGCATCATTGGCTGACTCTTGCATGTGCCTTGACCAGGAATCAAACCTGCAACCTTGGTGTATTGGGATGACACTCCAACCAACTGAGCTACCCGGCCAGGGCAAAAATATTTTTTAAGCTGAGAAATAAAATTACAGGAAACAAAATTAATTTTTAAAAAGAATGAAAATGTCATCCTGAACCAAATACATGAGAATCTCCCGGGGGTGGTTTACAACATTGTCCCAGTTCTGGGCCCCAACCCAGAGCACTGGAGTCTGCATCTCTGGGGCTGATGGCTGGGAATGGACATGTCACATTAGCATCTCAAGTGACTCCTGTGCACCAAAGAGCATAACCTGCACCTGTCGCATCAGGACCACTCCAAGTTCCTTACAGCTTCAGCTCTCTCATGTATTTCATATTTTTTACATGATTTTCTTTTTAGTCAATATAAGGAAATCAAGTATATACTTTCCTTGTCTACATAGTCTATCCCCAGCTAAGAAATTGATCTTTACTAAATCAATCATCAAGCTCACCCTTTTCCCATTCTTTTTTTATGGCATTACTTTTTTATTTTTAGTTGAATTTATTGGGGTGACATGAGGCCATGAAAACACACAAGGGCAGCCCACGTGTAACCCAGCTTACTGCCTTCTGCCACCTTCCAGGTCATGACACAGACAGGGCCCCCAGGCAGAACCCAGGGAACACCTAGAGGTGAGAAGACAGGGCTCAGAGTCATTAAGTCCAAAGTGGCTGCAGGTCACAGGAGAGAGTGCCCACAGACGGTGCATGGAGAGAACCCCGTGATTTATTCAGGAGAGTACTGATCATGGCATGCGTGGGGGAGAACTACCCAGGCCGGGGTAAGAACCTCCTGAAAGGGTTTGAGGGAAGAGTATTGGCATTCACTTCAGGTCATAAATAGCACCTGATCGCCCCAACCAGAAAGTTTTCAACTGTTTGTAATTTAACTGCATCTCAGAGCAGAGTGCAAGCAATTTCCTAGAGGAAAAGAACACTATCCAGAACACACACAAAAAAGTTAAAATTCACAATGTCTGTCATCTAGTAACAAATTACCAGGCATGCAATAAAGCAGGAAAACAAGTCCCATAATGAGGAGAAAGATCAATCCATTGAACTGATCTAGAACTGACACAGATATTAGAATTAGCAGGTAAAGGCATTAAAACATTTATTATCTGGTGTGGCTCAGTGGTTCAGCATCGACCTATGAACCAGGAGGTGACAGTTCGATTCCCAGTCAGGGGACATACCTGGGTTGTGAGCTCGGCAGCTGATCAATGATTCTCTCTCATCATTGATGTTTCTATCTCTCTCCCCCTCCCTTCCTCTCTGAAATCAATAAAAATATATTTTTTAAAACACCCAAAAAAATAACTTATTATAATTATATCCTATATATTCGGAGTTAAGGAAAGTCATTGAATATATTTTTCAAAGACTCAAATCAAACTGCTAGATGTGAAAACTATAATATCTAAAGTGAAAAATACACTGGATGGGATTAAAAGCAGACAAGAAATGTGGAAGAAAAGATTAGTGAAATAGAAGACACCATAATAGACACCATACAAAATGCAAATACAGAAAGTAAAAGGCTGGAAAAAATGAAAAGAGCATCCGTGAGCTATGGGTCCCCAAAGGGGAAGTGGGGCAGAAAGAAAAAAACTATTTGAAGAAATAGTGGTTTCCTGATCTATGAAAAATAACTCAGTTATGTTCATCTAGCCCTGCTAAAAGGTTATTCAGTATATTATATAGTGTGTGATAAAAATTAAAAAGTAAAAAAGAGGAAATTTTCTTAATTTGATAAAAACTACAAACACAAAGGTCCAAGAAGCTCTGCAAACACAAAAAGACATTAAGAAAACTACCCAAAAGCACATCATAATCTAATTGTTCAAAACCAGTGATGGGGGAGGCATCTAGAAAAAAAAATACATTACCCATAGAGCAACAAGAATAATAATAGGTTTCTCCTCATTGAAAAAAACAATGCACGAGAAGAAGTATCTCTAAAGTACTGAACGAAAAAAACTGTCAACCGAGAATTCTACACTAAAAAGTTGTTCAGCCACACAAAAGCTGAAAGGATTCTTCACCATCAGACCCATACTACAAGAAATGTTAAAGGAAGGTCTTCAGGCAGAAGGCAAAAGACACCAGGTGCCAATCTGGATCTACACAAAGGAATGAAGAGCACCAAGAATATTAAAGGTGTTTTCATATTAGTTCATAATCTCTCTAAAAGATAGTTAACTGTTTAAACAAAAATAATGACAATGCGATATGGGGTTCATCACATATTAGAAAGTACAAATTTTTTTAATGTTTTTATTGATTTTTGACAGAGAGGAAAGGAGAGGGAGAGAGAGAGAGAAATATCAATGCAAAAGAAAAACCTCTGTCAGCTGCCTCCCCTACTGGGATCAAGCCCATGACCCAGGCATGTGCCCTGACCAGGAAAGGAATCGGTGAACTCTTGGTGCATCGGTCAACCCCCAACCAACTGAGCCATACTGGCCAGGGCAAAAGTACAAATTTTTGACAATAGCACAAGGCTGGGAGGGGAGAGATGGAAGTGTACTGTTCAAGGTTCTTTACACTTTATGTGAAGTGGTAGAGTATCATCTGAAAGTAGATTGAGATAAGTTAAAGATGTGTACTATAAACTCCAAAGCAACCACAAAAAAAAGGTTGTAGCTAATAAGCCAATAAAGAAGTTCATTAAAAAAAAACTCAATCCAAAAAAAGAAAAAGCAGAACAAAACACAGAGACAAATAAAAAAACAAATAACAAGATGATATACTCTACCATATCAGTAGTTCATAGTCAATAATGATAATTTCTGTATCAATATTACAGAACAGTTTCAAAAAGTACAAAGAACTCAAGTATACTCTTCACATAGATTTACCAACTTTTTTTAAATACCAATTTTTATTGTGTGTGTGTTTTGTTTGTCTGTTTGTTTTAGATACAGAGAGGAAGGGAGAGAGAAAGAAAGAAAAACATCAGTTTGTTGTCCCATGTATGCATGCATTCTTTGGCTGCTTCTTGTATGTGCCCTGACCAGGGATTGAAACCGCAAGCTTGGCATATCAGGATGATGCTCTAACCAACTGAGCTACCCAGCTAGGGCAGATTCGCCAACTTTTCATGTTATTCCACATTTGTTTTTCACTCTATATACATATTTTTCTTAAGAGAATGTACTGCAGATATCATGCCTTTTTACATCTATACACTTCTGTGTGTGTTTCCTAAGAACAAAGATATTGTCCTGCATAACCACAGCCAAGTTGTCAAAATCAGAAAATTTAACTATGATGCAATACTCATCTAAAAATAGTACATTTCCCAATCTCATCCGTTACCCCAATAGTGTTCTTTAGAGCAACTTTTCTCAGCCCAGGATCGAGTCCAGGATCACACACAGCATTTAGGTGCCATGTCTCTTTCGTGTGGAACTCTTCCTCAGCCCTTGTATGTCTTTCACGACCCTGACATTAGTCAAGAGTATAGGCCAGTTAGGTCATCTTTGTGGTTGCTGTTCACTTTTGTTTGGTTGCAGAGTGTCCCTCAATTTGTGATTCTCTAAAAAAAAATAATAATTTTTTACTCTAAATCAGACCACAAGGGCTCGGGCCGGGGAGCTCAGTTGGTTAGAGCATTGTCAAATATACCAAGGTTTCATGTTCGATCCCAAGTCAGGGCACAAACAAGAAACAACCAATGAGTGCATAAATAAGTGGAACAACAGATCGATTTCTCTCTCTCTCTCTCTAAAAATCAATAAAAATTAATTTAAAAAATAATAAATCAGATCACAACACTGTCCTATCTCTATAAATGGCCCCCATGGGTTCCCCACCCCTTGCACTTGATTAACTATGTCATTAAAAAGCCCTTCCTGATCTAGCTTCTCTCCACCTTCATCCTCCATCACACTCATCCCCATAGTGTGCCATCCACAAAGCCTTTCTTCTCTCTTTCTTTTCTTTCAGAGCTTTCACCCATGCTATTCCCTCTTCCTCAGCTCTGATGCTTCATAACCAAGTTCATGAACACCATCTCAGAAGCATCTTCCCCAATCTCCATGCCCAAGTAGCCCTCCCCCGGAGCCAGCCCTGCCACTTCTCTGTTATTTCCTTCAGAGCACTTACCACCATCAGAAATTACCTTGTGGGTTTACTTGCTTTCTACTGAAAGAAGAGCCTTGGGAGGACAGGAATCTCATTCACAGATGAGTGGTCACCACACCAAAGGCCTTCGGTACTTATTATTTGGAAAGAATGAATGAAGAAGGGCCAGAGGGAGACAAGAAAGAGAGAGAGAGAAGAAAGAAATAGGCTTTGGGAGGAAAGATATCCTAGTGACATAAGTAACATCTACTGAGAGTTTTCCACATGCTAAGCACCCCTCTGAGCACTGTATATGTGCCAACTACTTCACGGGACAGTCGGAACCTGTGTAAGTCAGTTTCTGAGACCTCAGGCCCTCCGTCAGTAAAATGAGGAAGACCTGACTTTCTGGGAGTATCTGAGCTGGTAACCACAGCCTCGGAGAGACACGGGGAGGAATGCTGGGGTTATCTAAGGGCACCTCCACAGTGAGTAAAAATGCTACAGAACAGCAGAGACCCTTCCTCAGTGGCATGAATGAAGGCGTGAAGGAAGCAGAAGCCACCCCTTGTAGTGAATGCCTCGCTCCCCTTCTTGGCTTCAGAGCCACAGGGAGGCCTCCAAAGGCCCCATTTTGCCCTATGATTTTTGCCCTGGACTGAAAAAATAAAATGTCAGAATGCAGAGAGAGAAAATGAAGAAGGAGCACAGAGAAGCAGAGGTGAGAGCCAGAGAAAAAGTTCACTGATTTTCAAGCATCTGGGTCCAGGCCATGCCTGGTGTCTGGGTCCCTCCTACTCTTGGTTTCATACTAGAAGAGTCTTTTTTTGTTTGTTTGTTTGTTTGTTTGTTTTTTTGGTTAATCTTCACCCAAGGATATTTTTTCCATTGATTTTCAAAGAGTGGAAGAAAGGGAGGGAGGGAGAGAGAAAAAAAATCAATGTGAGAGAGACACTTCAATTGGTTGCCTCACACACGCACCCCGACCAGGGTGGGGAATAAACCAGCAACCCAGGTATATGCCCTTGACTGGGAAATGAACCTGCGACCCTTTGGTGTGCTAGCCAAGGCCCTACCACTGAGCCACACTGGTCAGGGCTAGGAGAGTCTCCTTTACTGACGCTAGCTGTGGCTAGTTTCTGTTCCTGCAAAAAGTGTGTGGACTTTGGAAGGCTGCCTTCTATTGTTTGGGGAGCACTCCCCATTCAAGAGCCTTAGTGGGGAGCAGAGAGCATCTCCCACTCTAGAAGTTGAAGATGTCAGTCACTTGTTTTCCCAGAGTCCGTTACAGCTAGGGTGGTTGAGCACAAGACCCGGTCCAATCAATTAGATGCGCAAGTGCAACGAAACGAGGCCCCAGAGAGTTCATTTTAACTGCAGTGGCGACAGCAACACCTCCCACTCAAGTCCACCAGTGGCAGCAGCGTGAGCTGGCTCTGTTTGATGGCAGTTGCTTCACGTCATCTCTCAGACTGCTGCTCTGGCCCGCGGCCCAGCCCCCTTGCCGCTGCCCTTTATCTCGTGTCTGTTCTGTAGCTTTCCTGCCGTTTCTACGAACCATGGACATGCTTTCAATAAGTCCCTTTTCTGCTTCAGTCAGCTGAATTGGTTTCATTGCCGGCAATGGATCCAGATTTTCCACAAAAGAGTCCTCCTACTCCAGCTCTGCAGGTGAAAGAACACAACTCTATGCTTTGGGTAGCAGCCACGTGATCATGCCAACACCATATCCTCATCAGGAGAATTCTACCTGACCTGGAAGGTTCTAGAAGTGGCAGCCACAGGTAGGTGTCTCCCAGCAAGAACAAAGCATCGTCTCCAGCCCAATGTGGACCCCCTGGGGCTAGAACAGGCCTGCCTTGGTGGAAGAGCAGATCATGGGCCACCAGGGGTTAACTCTGTCCCCCTACGGCTCCCCACCACTCTCTCCTGTCCCACTACACACTTGCAGGCCCCTGAACCTACAGGCCAGGCAGAGACGCAGAAAACCTGTGGGCTAGGAAGCCTCAAGTCACTGAGCTAGTGATTTTAAACAAAAATTAAAAAAAAATTTTAAACTCTTAAAACCCACACAAAGACGCCCAGCCCTCCCATTACCACCAAGGCCATGTGTGGGTGGGACAGCCTTGTACATTCACATTCACCTTTCTCAGACAAGGACGCCTCTTCCTGGGTGTCTATGGTATTCATTTCACCTGTTTAAAAATATTGGGGACAGGGGACCGCCAGGGTCCCCCCATGGCTTACTTCTGGGGTACCTCAATTTCATTTTTAAAAATCTTAGGAATCAGCAAAATAAACAGGAATAACTGCTAGCATAGGGGCCAGGCACTGTAGTGAGCACTGGACATGCATGTTATTTCATGTTCACAGTAAAGACAAACACTATGACTGACCGGATTGTAGAGAGAGGAACTGGGACCAAAGAGGTGGAGTAACTGGTTCAAAGTCAGAAAACGAGGAGGAGGCAGAGTGAAGGTTTAAATCCGACCTCCTGGACTCCGGGGTCTCAGCCCTTAGCTGCTCTGCTCTGTTAGGCTACATTGCCTCTCAGGAGAGAGGGTGCTGGTTGCAATTTCTGAGCATCTTGGCTTTCTCTAGGATTAGACCCTTCAACGGGTCTATGAACAAAAGAGGAGGACATCCTCCTGAAGACCCGGGTCCCCTTCCAGTGAGAACCAGGGTTTCAGAGAGTCTTAACCTACTAGAGCCGGAAGAAGGCCCTCATTCTACAGGTGAAGACAGAGAAGCCCCGAGAGGGCAAGTGACAGGTGTAGGACACACAGCTAGTAAGTAGTCCCTTGATTCCAAGTCCAGGAAGCCACAAACCGAACCAGTATCTCCGGAGTGAGAGACGTTTTGTCTACTGTTGTATGAGAGATGATTTTAGGGGCACACAGTGAAATCTTTGAAATAATGTGGATGTTCTTAAATAGTAAGAAAAATATTCCCGCACAGCCAGAGTGGCTTAGTGGTTGAGAGTCGACCTATGAACCAGGAGGTCACAGTTCGATCCCCAGTCAGGACACATGCCCAGGTTGCGGGCTTGATCCCCAGTGGGGAATGTGAGGAGGCAACCAATCGGTGATTCTCTCTCATCACTGATGTTTCTCTCTCTCTTTCCCACTCCCTTCACCTCTCAAATCAATAAAAATATTTTTTTTTTAAAAAGAAAAATATTCCCTTCACCTCTCTTTTTTTTCAGATTAGCCTCTAATTAAGCTAAGAGATACATATTTTCCATTTATACATTAATTAAAAGTTTCCATTTAAACATATGCATTTAAATTAAAGAAAAATTTAGTCAATTTAAAGAAAAATTTTTAATGAGTATATTATCACTTGCTGTAATACAAAGTAACCGCAAAAATCATTTCAATGAGAGTAAAACAAACATGTTACTTCCTAATCACTTTTAAAGCAAACGACTCAATAAACAAAACTAAGACTTTAAAGCATATGACTCTCATCGGGTGTGCTCATGTGCTAGAAACCTATCAAAATGACTTGAGGGTCAGCTCCATACTCCGTGACTTCCTCTCTTTATACCCCACTTCCCACCCTTACCTCTCAGGGGACCTCAGGCAGACAATCACGCCACTGTAGGACTCTAACATGAGGCCATTACAATGGCAGAGGAAACAGGCCAATGTCACAGGGTCACACTGTGAGCAGTTTGCAGGAGTGGAAGAGGTATGCCGCCCCCTGGTGGACACTTTGGAAATTTGTGCAGGTGGCTTTTTGTGTGGGCGCTTACATTTGTGTATGTATAAGCCTGATATTCAATTGTTAGTATTTCCTTTTGTATTATATGTAAGCATATCTAGATAGATAGATAGATAGATAGATAGATAGATAGATAGATAGATAGATAGATAGATAGATAGATAGATAGATAAGATAGCTATAGATATACACTGCCTTTGAATTTCACTTCAGGATAGTAAAGGGGAAGTTACAAAAACTTGTTATAGAAAGGAGTTTTGTGTCTGATAAGGTTGAGAATCATTGTCCTCGAACAGTAAGACCAGCTACCTGCTTTAAGGGCTTACGATCCCCAATGGAGGCCATCTATACTAATAAAAGCCTAGGTGGCATCTTGCCTTTGTGTCATCACAAGATGGCCACCCCCATGTCATCACAAGATGGCTGCCCCCATGTCGTCACAAGATCAGGGGAGGGCAGTTGGGGGTAATCGGGCCAGCAGGGGAGCAGTTAGGTGCCAATCAGGCCAGCAGGGGAACGGTTAGGGGGTGATCAGGCAGGCAGAAGCAGTTAGGGGCAGGCAGGCAAGTGGTTAGGAGCCAGCAGTCCCGGATTATGAGAAGGATTTCCGACTGCCTGTGGGAATGGGCCTAAACCAGCAGCTGGACATCACCTGAGGGGTCCCAGATTGGAGAGGGTGCAGGCTGGGCTGAGGGACACACACCCCCCACACACACACACACACACACACACAGTGCACGAATTTCATGCACTGGGCCTCTAGTTTCATAATACAAGTATAATTCCCCTGCCTGACCAAACTCTCTCTGGTCTCCTTCTGTCCAAATCCTGCCTCCAGCCAGCCCAGGCCTCTCTCGCTCCAGCTCACAGCCTCTGCAATCAGCACACCCTCCTGGGTGTGAACTACCGCCTTGTAGCCGGATTTTGCACCAGTTACTTAACCAATCAGAGCTGTTTTCCAGCTATTAAAAATGAGTGCCCATATCCACACCCCATGGTGCTGCTGAGATTCAATGAGACATGCATGTGAAGCGGTTAGCACAATCCTGGCATGAAGTACATGATCACTAAATGTCAGAGGACAGTAGTGACATCCACAATCTTCCTCCCACCAACGCTTCCTGTCCCAGGTTCATTTAAAGAGGTCTCTGTAAATATGCGCTGACTGATACAAACAGAGTCAGGTTTCTCGGGCCAAGCTTACCACACTCACCAAGCTGAGAGTGCCCTGAAGACATCATCTCAGCTAAAAGGACATTTCCAAATTAGAGAAAGCAGCAAATGAATGACTGGGAAGGCAGGAGGCTCCCTCTAGTGGCATAGCTTATGTTATCTCGGGAAGAAAAGTAGGTTCTGGAAATAGAAAGCCCAGAAGAAATAACTTGGTGTAATTTTCAAGGAGAAAGACAAAACCAGGTGTGAAACTGAGGCAGCAGCAATGAGGCCTGAAAGATACAGTGGGAACTTACTGTCGCCTCAGTGGACCAGCTGGGATGTCTTTATTGCTTGACTTTACCCCCCAGGAAGCGGCTTGCTCAAGGTCAGGTAGAGCTGGGAAGTAAACACAAAGGTACCAACTACAAATCCAGAAATCTCTCCCCTCCGGGACAGTAAAGCCCTTCAGAGTAAGAGCTGCGACTTACACATTTTACATCCTTCACAGCACTTAGCACAGGGTTATGCATATACTATTCTATGTATTACTTGATGAAATCAAATCAATTATTTGATGAAATAATCAACACTTATAAAATTATAACTGTGCCCAGCACTGTGCAAAATGCTATTAACACATTTCATTTGTTGTTCACAATAAGTATATGAGGTAGCCTAGTTTACAGATAAGGATATTAAGTTTCAGAGAGGTTAAGTAACATCCTAAAATATAAAGCCTGGCCCGGCCGGCATGGCTCAGTGGTTGAGCATCCACCTGTGAACCAGGAGGTCACGGTTCGATTCCCAGTCAGGGCACATGCCCAGGTTTCGGGCTTGGTCCCCGGTGGCGGGCGTGCAGGAGGCAGCCGATCGATGATTCTCTCTCATCATTGATGTTTCTATCTCTCTCTCCCTCTCCCTTCCTCTCTGAAATCAGTAAAAAATATTTTTTTAAAAACAAAACAAAAAAAAACATAAAGCTTGGGTCTACCCCCTAGCACACCTCATCCACTCGACCACGAGTTCTCAAACTGTTTGGTCTCAGGGTTCCTTTACACTCTTAAAGCTTACTAAGGACCACAAAGAGCTGTTAATACATATCAATAGTTATAGTTATTAGAAATTAAAATGAGGGGATAGAGCATCAGCCCGAAACTGAAGGGTCCTGGGTTCAATTCCAGGCAAGGGCATGTACCTCCACTGCAGGCGCAATCCCCGGTCAGGGTGGGTGCAAGAGGCAATCAATCAATGTGTCTCTCTCACATCGATGTTTCTCTTTCTCTGTCTCTCCCCTTCCCTTCCACTCTCTCTAAAAATCAATAGAAAAATATTATCCGGTGAAGATTAATTTTTTTAAAAAATAAATTAAAATGGGAATTTTAAAAATATTTAAACAACCCCTTTTAATGTTAATATAGTTAACATGTTCATGAAAAATAACTCTTTTCCCAAATAAAATAACATCTACTGAGAAGACTGATGTTGTTTCACATTTTTGCACGTTTCTTCACTATCTGGCTTAAAAGGAGACCGCTGGATTCTCGTCTCCACTTCTGCATTCAGTCTGCTGGGAAATCACATTTCACACAGCTTCTGCGAAACTCCAGGACGCTCGTGTGAGAGAAAGGTGTGAAAATGGCAAATAACCTTAGAACTGCTGTGAACCAGTCCTGACCTCACACACCCTGAAAGAGTCTTGAGGACCCCCCCCCCCCCGAGTCTCCAGCCACCCTGGGGAAGCACTGCTCTGCACGCTGTCTGCAGGGCAAATGAAAAGCAAGTGCATCCACATGAAACCTCCCTAGCGGCTCCTCAAACGCCGCTTCTTGCTCTTTTCCTCCATTCTTGTTCTTCTCCTGGCAACTGCGTGTCTTCTAAGCCCCCTTTCCTTCCTCCGTGCCCTGATGCAGCCTGTCGGGGCAGTGGTGAACCTCGAGACAGACTCCCACGAGCAATGAAAAGGGGCTCTGTCTTAACCCTGGATGCCTCTCTCTAAAGACCAAAGAGCAGAAACTACTAATTCCCAATGATTATTCCCTTCCAAGTAAAGGAACGGAAAAACCCTCGCTCAATTTCACCCAGGCTAAGAAACCTGGTATTGGGAAGGGATACTCCCATGTATGTTCCGTTAAAATAAATAAATGTGTCATTAATAGCAGTATCCTAAAATACAGTCACATTGCACACCGAGAGGGAACCTAGGCTCCCTGGCTGGCATCCCTGCTCCAGTCACCAACCTTCCCCTGGTCTCTCATCCCTACCCCCACCCAACAGGGATCCTCATTGCTGCTTCCAGACCATGCTCCCTCTCTCAGCCCTAAAACCCCGACTGGAATCTCAGGTCATCTGACTGCACCTTCCATTGACGGTCTTACTGCAAACAACCAGGGTGTTCATTCCCTTTCCTCCTTGAAGAGTTTGGCTCCTAGCTCACTGCCATTCTAACACCACGCCTTCATTCTACTACTTCCAGGACCCACTCTCAGAACTCCTTAACAATTCTCCCATGAGCTTGTTCTCCACCTACCTACCTCGGTCACTGACTCCTGTGGTCATCTCCTAGACATCATCACTACCCATAACTTCAAACTCCATAACCTAGTCTCCAAGCACCCACTCACCAGCTTCCTAGCTCAACACTACCCTGTCCCCAACAATCGTTTGCTCCCCTCCCAGGGACCTAAAGATCCAACTCATTTCCATGGCCCTCCAGATCTGACCTGCCCTGACCTCTACCTCTCTGCTCTCTGGCGTTGTCTCCCAACCCTCTTCCTGTCACTCACTGCCTTGCAGTCCTGACCTTTCTGCAATTGCTCAAACGCACCAAGTCCATTCCTACCTCGGGGCCTCTGCACTTGCTCTCTCCCCTGCTTTGCTAGTCCTAGCCCTGGATATCCTCAAGGCTTTCCCTTCACCGCCTTCAGAAGTATCTCTTTTCAAAAGTACCTTCCCACTGAGGCCCTCTATAACCTATTTAAAATTTCAGCCCGGACTGGTTTAGCTCAGTGGATAGAGCGTCGGCCTGCAGACTGAAGGGTCCCAGGTTCGATTCTGGCCAAGGGCATGTACCTTGGTTGTGGGCACATCCCCAGTGGGGAGTGTGCAGGAGGCAGCTGATCGATGTTTCTCTCTCATCGATGTTTCTAGCTCTCTACTCCTCTCCCTTCCTCTCTGTAAAAAATCAATAAAATATATTTTTTTAAAATAAAAAATAAAATTTCATTCATTCCCCTTTCTCCTTGAAGAGTTTGGCTCCCACTCATCCACTCACTCACCCACAGACACACCCCCCGCCCCACTTTGTTTTTTTCATGGCACCTATCTTTCTAGCATATCGTGTAACTTAACTATTATTTCATAGATAATCTGTTCCTTCTGGCTAGGGTGAGGGCAGAGATTTTTATCTGTTTTGATCAGTGTTACATCCTTAGTATCTAGAACAGTACCCAACACAGTGACCCCTCAATAGATATTTTTCTGCATCAATGAAGGGAATTGGACAATGCAGATTTGAAACAATAAAAATAAAAAGGATTAAGTCATCTACATACACTTTTTGTTAGAAGGTAAATAATCATTTATTCATTATTTACTGAGTACCTACTATGTGCCAGTCATTGGGGACACGGAGGTCTGTGTTGCAGTGGAAACTAGCCAGCAGGCAATTACAACACGATGTGGAAAGGGCAATGGTGGAAGTGGGCACGGATCTGCTGATGCACAGGGAGGGAGAGCCTAGAGCAGACTGTGATGTCAGGAAGAAGGGAGAGATTTACCGTAAGATGGACGTGGGGCCTGCAAATCCAGTTTCTCAAAGTCTTTTTTTTTTTTTTTAAATATATTTTTATTGATTTCAGAGAGGAAAGGAGAGGGAGAGAGGGTTAGAAACATCAATGATGAAAGAGACTCGTTGATTGGCTGCTTCCAGTTGAGCCCACAACCCGGGCAGGCATATGCCCTGACTGGGAATCAAACCATGACCTTCTGGTTCATAGGTCGACGCTCAATCACTGGCTGGGCTCAAAGTCATGATTTAGAAAAAACAAAATACTTTCTGAAGATGAAAATGTGTCACAGGAAATTTACTCAGATCAGTTCTCAAACACACACACACACACACACACACACACACATTTAGTTGAGGAGTGGAATATAACTTATGCTAAATAATAAAGATTTTTGCATCTGAGTGAAGTATGAAGAGAGGCACTAAGATCACTGAGGGAAATTCTATGCTATGGGGCTTACATTATCATCTTTCTAAGGGAAGGGAAGATAAGCTGCTACTACCAAGTTTACAAAACACTATTTGATGATTGCAATTCATTTTCTCTGGCATGAGGAAACAGTCTCCTGCTAACTGATAATATAACCTACATAACACACTAAATAAATAAACAAACAAACAAACTACATTACGCACAACTGAAAACAGGTAGCCAAAGGATCTATCATAATTCAAAAGCAGCCGTCTGTCCCAATAGCACACAGAAGATATACTGTATTTCCTATTCAGGATACGATGACTGTCCAGTCGCCCTCTTCTATTCTGTGCTGTATCAATCAATTTGCCCAAGATCTGGCTTGTAAGTTTAGACCCGCTCTCCACAGATGGACCGTGGAGTCTCACCCTGTGCAGCCTATCAGGAACTGGGCAAACAAGACCATCAAGAGCGCCAATGCTGCTAAGGGTGTGAAAGTGCTCACAAAACAATCTCGGGCAATTGGATAGGAGAAAACCCTGTTGATTGGATAACCGTAAAGCAGTCAGTCAGCGCTAGCATTTCCGAGGCAGGGATATGTTAAAAATTCACTTGAGCTAGTGAGGGGTGGTTTGATAAATTTAAGGAGTGCTTATTTGTAGAATAAACAGTACATTAGGCATATCCTATATAATAAAAGCCTAATATGCAAATTGACCAAACTGCAGAATGACCGGTGGAACGACCTGTCACTATGACGCGCACTGACCACCCGGGGGCAGATGCTCAATGCAGGAGCTTCCCCCAGCCCACAGGCCCCAGGCTATCCAAAGCAGGTGCCAGCAGGGGACCCCCCCCCCCCCCGATCACCCCACAGAGGGAGGCAATCAGCAGTGGCAGTGGGAGGCAGGGCTGGCAAGTGGGCAGCGCCAGGCTGGCCAAGGTGGGTGCCAGCAGGGGCTCCCCTGATCGCCCCGCGGGTTACCCCACAGATCAGCCCTGATCTCTGGCCAGGCCTAGGAACCCTACCCATGCACAAAATTCGTGCACCGGGCCTCTAGTACCGTACATAAAAAAGGTTAAAACAGAGAATTCTTTGGGAGTCTGGAACAGATTAATTCAACTTACATTCTTTCTAATGGGAAAAAAGGATTCAGCTTTCGAACAAACTGCTCCTCTAACAGCCTTCCAGAACAAATTAAGTTTGAGAACCAAGGTTCCACTATAGTGCTGAAAGTGATTCATTTAAGGCTAGCAGGGGGTGGTTCGATGAATTTAAGAAAACAAGTGTTTGTTTATAGACTAAACAGTACATTCAACATGTTTTGTATATAAGAAGGGTTAAAACAGGGAATCATTTGGGGGTCTAGAACAAATTAATTCAATTCACATTATTTCTAATGGGAAAAAATGATTTGGCTTTTGAACAAATCGTTTCTTGAACAGCCTTCCAGAATGAATTAAGTTCAAGAATGAGGTTCCACTGTAAATAGAACAAGCAATAAAGAATGCCTAGCAATAGATACTTAATGAGTTTGAAGTGGCTCTCTAATTAAGAAATCTAATAATTGTCACTAGTTAATGGCCACAAAAAGACAATAAAATACACATTACGGGGTATAAGTTTCAAGGAAAACAGTGACAACTTCTAAAATAAGCTGTTAAAACAAACCAAAGGGTTTTAAGGTAAATTTTCAAATCATACAAACTTCTAGTCATATGATAGACTCTTGGCTAAGAACACTTCTACAAGTTTTTATACTGTTTTAAGCAAATTACAAATAACAACCGCAATATTAAGAAGAGTCTGTTAAAGAATGTCTTTATTAATACAAACTATTCATGCATACAAACTATAAGCACTAAGAAACTTAAATCTCTAAGTCATAGCAAACAGGTGGCAATTCAACATCCAGAGTCGACAGAAGGCTTGAGGGAGACTGGAACGGATCTAGAAAACAGGAATTTCTTAGACAATACCTGCAAACCGCCTTGATTCATTGTCCATCTCAACATGGACATTAGTTGTCACTTCTAATCATCAACTGTTTTTCCCTTTGTCCAGTGAACCTCTATGCCCACTCCACCTACACACTCATTTCCTGGAAAGTGGCTGTGGTCCCAGAATTAACCAATATTAGGAAATGATTCTTAGAAGTTCCTGAAACTATCATTCTTATGAGAGATCCAAGTAACAGCCAACAATATCGCTAATATAAATGTATGAAACAATGTAAGTGTCTAAGTTAACACACAGAAAACGTACTGACGGCTTCTGACCGCCAGTTTGAACCAAGACTGCAAACCTGGTGCAGTCTGAAGGTTTTGCCCGTTCACGTTATTGCACAGGTGTCTTGATCCTGTACGAGCTTCGCAGGCAACTTGGAATTCTCATTCCAAGCAAGTTTATTATACTTCAACTTACAACCTAAGAAACTATATGCTAAGTTCAACCTTGTTTGGCTATATCTGAGGCTCTCCAGATTCCAGAATGACTTGATTTTACCTGGGCATTTGGAACTAAACAGCAATACCAACTGAGAAGGGTTTTCATTATTCTGAAACCTTACCCTGAAGTTTGAAGGACAGAAATGTCCTGTAGGCTAACCCTCCCCCACCCCCAATAACCCTATCCCCACGGTTAATGCAAGTGTCATGACACAAACTGTCTGCGGCCCTTCGAGGAGGGTCCTTGTTCACTTACCGGACTCCCAGGGCAGAGAGGGCGCCTTCAGGGGTGAAGGGGGGCCCAGGTGTAACAGCTTTTCAAGTTTCCTCTCCTCGTCAAGGATCATGAGAGGCACTCCACTCAAGGGGAGCTGTGCGATCTGGTGTTCTTCAGGCAGGTCGAAGCTCTCAAAATCTGCCACAGAGAGAGGATTTCATCAGGACAGATATTCTCAGCATGGACAGTGGACTCCTGGGAGTCTGAGGCCCTTTCAGTGGGTCCACGAGGTCAAAGCCACTTTTCTAATAACATGGACACCTTTCCCCCACTGTGCTGACACTTGCAATGATGGCACAAAAGCAACGGTGAATAAAAATCACTGTGCCTAGTTCTTATAAGTATATATCTAGTGACATATGATCTCGCTCATCTAGGGGAAATGATGAACAACATACACTGAGGAACAAGAACAGAACCAGAAACAAGGAGGCATCGATCGGACTATCGGGCCTCAGAGGGAGGATAGGGGAGGTTGGGAGGAGGGGGGAGAGATTAACCAAAGGACTTGTGTGCATGCATATGAGCCTATCCAACGGTTAAGTTCAACAGGGGGTTGGGGCATCCGTGGGGAGGGGTGTGGGATGGGAATGGGGGGATGAGGACAAATATGTGACACCTTAATCAATAAAGAAATTTTAAAAAAAATAAATAAATAAATAAATAAAAATAAAAATAAAAAATCACTGTGCCTTAGCATGGACCCAGACAGGGGCAAGAAACTGTATTTAGTAGTCACACTACTCCTCACTACCACTCACCTGCAGCAAAAAGTGCCAGTTCCACACATCTCTTCACCACATGCAGTAAAAAGTACTAATTTTCTTAGCTCTCGATCTTTCAGGACATGTCTTTTTAACATTTTGTAAGATAAAATGAGACGTACGTCAGGAAGCACTCTGCTGCCGACTGAAGTACGATGGTGATCTCAAAGAAAAAGGATTTGGGCAAACAGTTGCTTTGCAAGCTAAACTAGAGGCCTTTTCCGAACACCAATTAGTCGAAAGAACACGTGAAAGACCAACTGGTTACTCGGAGTTGCGTGTTGGTTGCACATTTTCTCAGAGGAATGAAAGGAGTCTATCCCCCCTTCGAGGAAAACAGTATTTGTTGCCAATTATTAAAATTCACAATTTCAAGAAAAAAAAAGAGAATTTTGGAAAACTTATCTGTGATCATTAGCTTGACAGCTTCCTCATACTTAAGATTTTTCTGATGTGATGAGTGGCGATATTAACGAACGTGCTTTTAAAATTGCATAATGAAGCTGCCTTTGGATAATCTACATTTTTCAATAAGCCAATATTCCTAGGTGAGCAATGTGTGATGAATGTTAGGATAAAAGATACTTTGAAGTGCAAAACAGACCAATGGATTTTACTGTCAGAGTATAAAATGTTCATTGATATGGTTTCCGGTTTCACATTGCATCATCTATGTGTTCAGAAACAGCCACCAACTGAATTTTAGGGTAGTACCAAAGAAAACTATCTATACTGATCTGAAAAGACTATTTAAAATGCTTCTCCCTTTCCTAACTATTTATCTGCATGAGGCCAGATTTTCTTCAAATACTGCAACCCAAACAGATGCAACAGATTGAATGCAAACATCAGACAAGAATCCGGCTATCTTACATGAAGCCAAATTAAGCAAATTTTCAAAATATAAAACCATAATATATATATTATGAAACCATGCCAGTCTTCTCAACAAGTTTTTTGTTTGTTTGTTTGGAAAAGTTATTTTATTTTTTTCAAGTTATTTATGTTAATATGTTTATTATTTTTTAACCAATTAATAAATATCTTCATTTTAATTTCTGATACAAGAAATATAAACAGAACATACAATCAAAAGTTCTTTGGGGTCTTCACTAATTTTTAAGAGTATAAAAGAGTGATTAAACAAAAACATTTGAGAACCACAGTGTTAATTATTTAAAACTGGTTTTTCTTGCCCTGGCCAGTGTGGCTCAGTTGGTAGGAACATTGTGCCTTATGTTCCTAGGGTTGTGGGTTCAATTCCCAATCAGGGCACATGTCCAGGTTGTGGATTCAATCCCAGGTTCAGGTGCCTATGGAAAGGCAGCCAACCCTGGTAAAACCGGTCAAAAAGGAACTGGGTGATGGTGACTACTTAATCTAAAACCACTGAATTGTAAAGGAAACCATAACAGAAAAAAGATTCAAGAGGATACAAGTGTGCGCTGTAAAGGGCTAATTTCCTTTATCCACTAAGATCTCTTTTTAAAAAGTAGTCACATTATCAAAGAAACAAACAGAAGTTAAAATAACTACAAATGGACAATTATCAAATATGCTTTCACGGAGGCACACCCTCCCCCCCCCCCCCCCCCGCCCAATTTAAAACAAAAAGATACCCACTGCCTTTCTGATCAAGATGAGTGTTAAAACATTGCAGTTAGAGAGCATGGGGGAAGCAGGCATCCTCATCCACAGGAGGTGGGTTCAGTTACATATGCTCCTGTTTAAAGGACAACTTGGCCATGTCTCTTCCCTGAAACACAACACACTATAGTCCTCCTTCCTGGCCAATATGCCTAAATCTGCCTTATTTTCCTTGATGAATGAATGGTAATCATTAGCATGGATGCTGTCCGAATGTCATCACACACCCTTCGAGACTCAGCAAGCAATCCTTAAAGTTTACTCCTGGGTAAACTCACAAACTCACAACAATGTAATTTCCAGAATACTAATTGTGGAATTGTTTTTAATGTAGAAAAGCCAGAAACAATCGGGATATGTGCCAGGGGAATGACTAAATGCCCTTTGAATGAAAGGGCAAAAAATCCAGCTGAGAAGCCAAAATGCCCTACTTGATCTGCCCCCACTGCTTCACCTGTGTCGCCCTTCACTCTGCCTGTTCCCCAGAACCACTCCACTCCTTCCTTCCACCTCAGGATCTGTGCACACACTACCTCCAAGGCTCTTGCCTTGCCCCTCCCCTTCTTCATCCAGCTGTCTCCTTACAGCTTTTGTGAAAGCTTCCCTGACGTTCCCCTAAAAGGCCGGGGGTGTTTTTTTGTTGTTGTTGTTTTTGGTTTTTGCTTGCTTACATTCACAGTAAGATGATTTGTTCAGTGCTGAACTTTCCCTCAGAATCATGGGTTCCCTCAGGGCAGAGCCTGGCATACAGTAGACCCTCCTCAAATGTGAGTAAATTAAAGCTAAACAAGCTAGTTCTATAATAGAAAGTATTTCAGATACATGTAGCAGGTTGAAGGAGTAAAAAATTCATGTTTTCACTGGCATTGTTCAATTTGACATAAAGCCATCTCTAACAGGCTAGAGCTGTCCACTGCAGACTTTTTCAAGGCTAGTGAACACATCTCCCCCCTAAGGGAAAGCTCTCGAGGACAGGGGAAAATGTTCTCCACATCCTTGCTCCAATTCCCCTTCTGACCTTAGATGGCACCTTACAAATAAATCTACCAACAAGCATATTTGTTCAAAGCAACCCAAATTCAGACGGTCTGGTTATAGTTTTGGGTCGCGTATCATATTGAAAGCCATATCAAGTTGCAGCTGAATTGGATTCTAAGAGAAACTCTAGGCCAGTGGTCGGCAAACTCATTAGTCAACAGAGCCAAATATCAACAGTACAACGATTGGAATTTCTTTTGAGAGCCAAATTTTTTAAACTTCAACTTCTTCTAATGCCACTTCTTCAAAATAGACTCGCCCAGGCCAGTGGTATTTTGTGGAAGAGCCACACTCAAGGGCCAAAGAGCCGCATGTGGCTCGCGAGCCGAAGTTTGCCGACCACAGCTCTAGGCCAAAGAATTTTTGTAATACCAAGAGATACTACCGAGAGGATTGAAGGGAAAGAATTTTTCTATTTCTGGATAGATGTCATCTGAGGCAGGAACAGAGTCTTTTGCTTTAACCGTCTTCTCGGTCACCTAAGACAATCCAAGAAAACGTGAGTTAGCGAGAGGGCTTCTTCAAGATGTGTGAAGCCTTCACCACATTTTAAATTTTTTCATTTTCATGCTGACTTCGAAGAACCATAATCCTAATGATTCTGTTCTCATGATTACACACAAATACAATTCAACAATTCTAGTAGCATGGCTCAAGCGTTACGTTTGAGATTTAAGTCAGCCTAAGTCATCAAGAATTCGGAGCGCAGGTAATTAACTCAATCACTCAACCTCCCAGAGAAGGAAAGGGGCCTGAGTCAGCCGGAATAGAAGCTAATCCTAAAAGCCATTTTTGGCTTTTGGAAGTGTGATTTTCCGTGTGTTTCCATCAGTCTTATCTTAATTAGTTGTTTTTTTCCTAATACACATTAAACAAAACAATTATCCAAGTAAAGTGTTCATCCACACAAGTTATTTTCTCAGCCAAGTTCTCTCAGTCTGGGATGCACCGACCTGCAGCTCTAGCTCATACACAAACACAGGTCAGCATGCTAGCAAATTATCACCTAAGGAGCTGGTGCTTGCTCTGGGAGGTGGGGAGGAGGACGGCGGCACCTGAGCTATTATTTTAATGTGACCTCTTGCAAAGTACCACCCTCTCAGTACTTACACGTGTAAGTAGATACAGACATTCCTCATTTTATCACCGTTTGCTTTATTGCACTTCATACTGTTTTGGTGGACTTCCAAAATGTTGCCTTTTTTTTTTTTTTTTTTTTACACAAACTGAAGGTGAGACCCTCCACCATTAAAACGATGACTCGCTTTATGGTGATACTTGCTTTATTGTGGTGGCCTGGAACCCAATTATTATTATATTTTAATTCTTTATTGTTGAAAGTTTTACATATATCTCTTTTTTCTCCCATTGACTTCCCACACCGCTGGAACCCAATCTTTGAGCTCTCTGAGGTATGCCTGTACTACCAACAAGTCTGCTTCATGATATTAGTTAAGGGCAGGTGAGGCAAAAATATTCCCCTGCGGCTGCAGGCTGCTGATCTCAAGGCACAGAGGAAGTCCACCAAAACAGTATGATTCTCTTCTGCCCATCTGTTTGCCAGCCTATATTTAACCTACCCACTGGGGAAAAAGCCAGAGAGAATGGCTAGTCATTTCAGGAGCCAAAAGTGCTGGAGTGTTTAAACAGTGTCATTACAGACAGCACTTACCGTTTTAGCAGAGAAGGTTGTCTGCTTCTCTTTGACAGGTGCATTGGTCTTGACCGACTTTTCTGTAGCTCTGTTGACCGTTCCCAAAGCCTTTCTGGGAGCCTTCCGCAAGGCTGGAGGAGCATCAAACATTTTGCCAACATGTGGTGTTGAAACCTGAGATCTCCCATCTAACGCTTTGACTGCTTTTTAAAAAAGGAAAAAAAAAGTACCATAAGATTATTCAGGCAAGCCCTAGCTGGTGTGGCTCAGTGGAGGGGTTGCAGGCTCAATCCCCAGTAGGGGGCGTGCAGGAGGCAGCTGATCAATGATTCTCTCTCATCATTGATGTTTCCATCTCTCTCTCCCTCTCTGAAATCAATAAAAATATATTTAAAAAAAAAAAAAGATTCAGGCAATACATATCTGTACAACTAGAAGGCTGACTACGTATAAACTTGGCCTAATTCTCACCGCAAACTCAAACCCCCGTTTTTGACAGTGGCATGGCCATTGTCAATCTCATTCCAATATTGAACATGAAAAAGAGACTCATGACAAGCATGTTGTAACAGGAGCACAGGCATACCCCTGAGATAGCGCGGGTTCGGTGGCAAATCAAAGCAATAAAGCAGGTTCCGCAATAAAGTGAGTCACAAGCCTTTTGCTGGTAGAGGGTCTTGCCTTCCATTTGTAAAAAAAAAAAAAAAATGCAACATCTGCGAAGTGCAATAAATAAAAGGAGGTATGCCTGTATCCGGCACACTTGACTCCAGTTGCCTACGCGGGGCACTTACGCCTCCCTAGGCTCGGGCCACACTGACCCACAAAACCTGTGGATGATTGCAGCCTGTATACTCACCAGGCCGGGACCCCAGCTTCAGCCGGTCCTTCGGAGTCGCACGGGTGCCTAGTTCTCCGTTTTCCTTATCCACAAAGATCACAGTAGCCATTCTGCATGGACTAGGGGAGCGAAACACGTATTAGACCCTGGGGTACGGTGTAGCACCGACCAGACTTCCCACACTGGGCACGTCCACGCAAAAAAGGCACGAGCTACGCGGAGGGAGAAGCGCGAGCTGGAGCCAACGGGCACGTAATCCAGCTCTTAACTCTTGGAGGCCGCGTAAGAGGCTCTAAATTCCAGAAGAGCTGGCGGTCTGGGGCCGGCAGGAACCCTGGACCTCAGGAGAACCGAACCGTCGTGGGTCGCCGTGCAGTCAAGGCCGTCAACCGGGCTGGGCGCTATATAGACGACCCCGGGAAGTCCCAGCCCCAACCCCATGCCCCCAGCCCCTGGCCCTCGCCCCGCCCCACCCCCTGCCCCGACCCCCCCGGGACCCGGTCCCCAACGCGCCTTTTTCTTCACCAGACCACCCCCCCAGCCCCCCGGTCCCCGCCCGACCGCTCACGACCTCTCCGTTCACCCACGTTAGGATCCACAGCCAAAATCTCTCCCGACTCAGCCTCCAGCGGTCGCGCCCGGTCCGGCGTTTGAACCACAACTCAAATTCCTATTGGCTCATCCGCCCAGTAGGCGGGACCGGAGTGGGGTGGAGACTCCCAGGAAGAGCCAATGGGAAGAACCTACGTTCCTTAGGCTCCGCCCCGAAAGCTTTGTCCCTAGATTACTGCTTGTTCCTTGGGAAGACAAAAAAAAAAAAATCAAACCTCGTGACACTTTAATAATGGACTTTTAGGTGTGTTTTTTACTAACAGACAGAAGGGGAGTGAATATGGTCACCAATTACAAATAATTATGATGATTATTGTGATATTAAGATACAGTTTTGTTTTGTTTTGTTTTCTTTTTCCTGAAACACTGAAGGGGCCAAGACGTTGTTTTTTTTGTTTTTTTTTATACTTTATTGATTTTTTACAGAGAGGAAGAGAGAGGGACAGAGAGTTAGAAACATCGATGATAGAGATACATCGATCAGCTGCCTCTTGCACAACCCCCACGGGGGATGTGCCCGCAACCAAGGCACATGCCCTTGACCGGAATCGAACCCGGGACCTTTTAGTCCGCAGGCCGACGCTCTATCCACTGAGCCAAAACGGTCTCGGCCAAGACGTTTTTAAATGAAAAGATTGTGAGGTTCAAAAAGTCAAGGCGAAGTGGCAGCTGAACTATTTTCCTAAAGTCTTCAGCTAATCAAGTATTTGTCCAGAGAGTAAATAGACCAGGTCAAATTCAAAAAGAAGAGGTATCCTGGAGAAAAGGCATTATAGTCTTCAGGAAAATAACTGAGGAAAAATGGATACATAACAAACAGTTGTATTTCAATTAGAGATATGAAAAAATACATACATAGTTAGGTGGGAAAACAACCCATTAGGTCTAAAGAACACTAGCAGAGCAAAATTTAAAATTAAGAAAAAAATATAAGTACCAATAGGTCAAACAGCAATATTTGAGTCATTCTGTTATGCTTGTGATTAAGAATAGACTGCTTATTCCCTCACTGAAGGCCTTTCCTCAATATTTCAGGGTAGGATGCTGTTTCTAGTACTGCAACAGAAATCTCTGGCTTAGGAACAAAATAATGATCCTAATAAATACATAATTCAGGCTTCCTTTAAAATTCTATAATTTAATAGGGACTGTCATAGATATGGTTCTCAATATACGCCAGCTCATCGGCTCTGCTTCCCTGGAATTTCAGGACCAAAATTGACCACGGAATGATTCATTCACTAAACAAATAATTATTGAATGCTGTTTAATACATCAAGAAGAAATGGTCCTAGTCCTAGCCAGTTTGGCTCAGTGAATAGAGCCTCGGCCTGCAGACTGAAGGGTCCCGGGTTCGATTCCAGTCAAGGGCACATGCCCAGGTTGTGAGCTCAATCCCCAGTAGGGGGTGTGCAGGAGGCAGCCAATTCTCTCTCATCATTGATCTTTCTCTCTCCCTCTCCCTTTCTCTCTGAAATCAATAAAAACATTTTTAAACCCATGCATACTTTTATTAACCTCTTCCCTGTCCTTTTTCTTTTGAATCCCCACCCCTTCATTTATTTTCTTCCTGTATCACTTTCTACATATCTCAGCTCTATATTATATCAACAACACACAAAAGTGTTGATTTTTTGAAACCAAATCCGTACAACACCTACAACTTCCAAGTGGGCATTCTTTCTCCCAAGGTTTTTGGTTGCAAGGTTTATTCTGTATTTCCCTAGGGCCGTGGTTGGCAAACTGCGGCTCACGAGCCACATGCGGCTCTTTGGCCCCTCGAGTGTGGCTCTTCCACAAAATACCACGGCTTGGGCGAGTCTATTTTGAAGAAGTGGCGTTAGAAGAAGTTTAAATTTAAAAAATTTGGCTCTCAAAAGAAATTTCAATCGTTGTACTGTTGATATTGGCTCTGTTGACTAATGAGTTTGCCGACCACTGACCTAGGGTAAGTCTTCCCCTTACAACAGGAAGCACTGTCTCCCAAGGCCATTCAGTAACTGAAAATGCCATAACCACCTCCTCTTTGAGAGACCACTGTTTCCTTACTAATGAGCCACAGACCCACTTTGTTATTCCAAACTATTAGTGGGATATCCAATTGACACCTCCCTCACCTCATAAGGGTACTTACATCCTAATCAACCCCAGTGTATATTAATCCTGATTAACAAACAGTGATCCTCCAGAACTGTTTCCTTAAACCCTCCTCAGAATCAGTCCTCCGGGAGGAATCCAAACCTCACAAAAGATTCTTCTCTCTTGTCCAGCACATTCTATGATTCCTCTGGGAGATGAGCTCCCTGGCTTGTGCCTGGTGATTTGAACTTAACAGACCTCAACTCTTCCAAGTAAATTCCAGTAAAATGTTTTAAGAAGATAAAAAACAAGTGTGGGTGCTTCGTAGACTACTCACTTTCAGGCTATTCTCTGATACTTTCCATTCCGTCATCTATTGCCCTGTAGAATCAAAACATTTACATTCCTAAACTCTAGACGCTGCAAATTTTTAATAAGAAAAAAATAATGAGCCCTTGCCTGTTTGGCTCAGTGGATAGAGCATTGGCCCGTGGACTGAAGGGTCCTGGGTTCGATTCCGGTCAAGGGCATGTACCTTGGTTGCAGGCTAGATCCCCAGTGGGGATTGTGCAGGAGGCAGCTGATTGATGTTTCTATGTCATCAATGTTTCTAACTCTCTATCCCTATCCCTTCCTCTCTATAAAAAATCAATAAAATATATTTTTAAAAAATAATGACATTGTAATGGGTTATCTTATTTAGGTAAGAATGTTAGCTATTTTCACTTTTACATTTTTTTATTTTTTTTAATATATTTTATTGATTTTTTACAGAGAGGAAGAGAGAGAGATAGAGAGTTAGAAACATCGATCAGCTGCCTCCTGCACACCCCCAACTGGGGATGTGCCCACAACCAAGGTACATGCCCTTGACCAGAATCGAACCTGGGATCCTTCAATCCACAGGCTGACGCTCTATCCACTGAGCCAAACCGGTTTTGGCATTCACTTTTACATTTTAAAGGACTATAGATTATTTGGAAAAAAAATTTTAAAGGTGATCAGAACAGATGGGACAAAAAAATAAAAAATTCAACTGAGTAAACTTGAAGATCTAATTGGCTTTATTAAATGATTTGTGGATTGGGCAGCACCCCATCTAACAACTACAAGAGCATTGGGGAGGTTTTTATAGGACGAAGGATGGAGCAAGGAGATATTTACAAAAAAGAAAGGGTTTTTTGGAGACCAGGACATCTTTTTTTTGTTTTTAAGGGGGAAGAAAGAAGGGGGCGGATTTTTATCAGGCAGATGGACTCTTCTTTCTGTGGGGGTCGTGGATGAAAAGGGCCCTTGTGACAGATAACCTTACTGGTGCTTGAGAAAGGAAAGAATGTCTAAGCTGCTGCTGGAACTTGATCAGTAACCAAGGGAACACAGAAAATTCCTAACCAAGCCACATATACTTTCCAATGGTATCCATTAAAAAGAGAAATGGCTGTAGAAGGCAGTGACTGTTCTTTCTATATCCTGATAAAAATATAAAAATAACTGCTTCCAGAACCCTCCCCATGGCTCCGGATTCCAGGTGCTTAATGACCCTATCTTATCTGTATATTCTTTCCATCTGATGTAAAGCCATTAATCCTTGACTATATGTCATTAACTAAAACAGCTGATGCATAGCTATATTTTTCTTTGTTCCCCCCTCTCCCGGCCTATATAAATACCCCTGAACTCTACTCTCAGGCAATGTCCTCAGATGTGCCCAAATAATTCTCTTTTCCTAAATCTGTAAAAGTTCAAGTCTTCTTTTCCTTGATATGCTTGATGAGAAATTCCAGACTGCATGATTAGATTATATTTCTGAGAGAGGTTGAAATTGCAATTAAATCCATTTGGAGGGAGGAGTAGGGCAAGGGGCAAAGGAGCATAAGGCTGAAGAACTTCAGAAAATGGGTTGAAAGCTTCCAATTCTTTTTTTTTTTTTTTTTAATATATTTTATTGATTTTCTACAGAGAGGAAAGGAGAGGGACAGAGAGCCAGAAACATCGATGTGAGAGAAACATCGACCAGCCGCCTCTTGCACACCCCCTACCGGAGATGTGCCCGCAACCAATGTACATGCCCTTGACCGGAATCGAACCTGGGACCTTTCAGTCCGCAGACCGACGCTCTATCCACTGAGCCAAACCGGTTTCGGCAAAAGCTTCCAATTCTTAAACATATCCTCATAGGGGAGACAAATGCCAAGTTGAAGAGGGAACAGGGAACCGGGACCTTGAAGGAAGCCGCCATTCTGAGCCTCAGACATGGGTCCAATCAGACCAGGACTCTGTCTTCAGTGTTTTGTTTTTAATATATTTTATTATTTTAGAGAGGAAGGGAGAGGGAGAGATAGAAACATCAATGATGAGAGAGAATCATTGATTGCCTCCTGCACGCCCCCTACTGGGGATGGAGCCTGCAACCCAGGTATGTGGCTGAAATCGAACCTGGGACCTTTAGTCCGCAGGCCGACGCTCTATCCATTGAGCCAAACCAGCTAGGGCTATCTTCAGTGGTTTTTAAAGTAAAAATTGTAAGATATTATGTCAGATTTTAAAGACTTTTTTTTTTCTAACGGCGAAATGATATGCTGGATATATTGAGTTAAATAAAATACTGAAAAGTAATCTTGTTTCTATTGTCTTATTGTGGCTACAGAAATGTTTAAAATGACATCTAGGGCTGGCATGATATTTCTTTGGGACGATGTTGCATTGGAGGGTTTTAAGCTTGGGTGATGGGACGTGATATGAACAAATTAGGGTTTTGAAAAAATATCACTACAGTGTGGACTACTGACCCGAGGGAGTGGGAAGATTAGCAAAATTCGAGTCTCGCGAGACCAACGTCTCGGGAATCTGAGACCCAAAGAGTTGTTACTGCGCATGTGTCCCGCGGTGGCTTCTGGGAAGTGCTGAGAACCGGAAGTAAACATTGACGTATTGGCTTTGTTTCTGTCCAGTGGTTTGGGGGTCCGCTGCGACAGGACTTGGTGAGGAATTATTTTGAGAACTTGGGTGGGAGGGTGAGGAGGCGAGCGGAAGGGGGAGCGGGAGTGGGACGGTTCGGGGGAGTGGGACGGGCGGGCGCGGGGATGGTAGGGGGTAATGGGGCGGGAGGGCGCGGAGACGGGTACAAGAAGAGGAAGGTGAAGCTAAGAGAACCCCGGAAAATGGGCCGGAAACTTCTAATTCTTAAGATATATCCTCAAGGGGCTGATGAATATCAGGTTGAAGAGGGAACAGGGAACGCAGGCCAAAAATGAAGCCTTAGACGTGGTTCTGTGTCCAGTCAGACCAGGACGGTGTCTTTAGTGGTTTCTAAAATAAAAATTAATGTCATTGGAGCTGCACTGCCCAGTATAATAGTCATTAGCTGCTTGTGGCTCTTAAGCACTAGAAATGTGGCTAGTCTGAATGTAACATCCATATCAGATTTTAAAGACAGTTTCTTTTTTTCTTATGGTAAAGTGATATACGGGATATATGGGGTTAAATAAAATATTGCAAAAGTAATTTTACCCGTTTCCTTCTATTGTCTTAATGTGGCTACTGGAATATTTAAAATGACATGTAGAAGGAAAAAGTAATAACACTACGTGGTAGTATTGACAATTAGATGAATATGAATGATATGTAGAAGGTGAAAAAAATTTTAATAATGAAATAGGTATGGGGATTAGCTGGAACAAGTAAAAGGATGAATGGTGGTGTTTTTTATTAAGAGAGGAAATTGGAAGGAGACTAGCTTTCATAGAGAAGATCATGAATTTGAATTAAGATGTGTTGAGTTTATGCGTCTCTGAGTCCTCTACGTGGAGATGCTGTGCAGTAAGCAATTGGAATATATGTATCTGAAGCTCAGATAAAAGGGCTAGAGTAGAGAAATAAATTGGAACCAACGGTGGAATGTAGCTACTAAAGCCTTGGAAATAGATGAGCTTGTCCACTAGTGGAGTTCACAGTGATGAAAGAGGCTCTAGGACTTGCAGAATCCAAAATTAAATAACTAGGCAGGAAAGGATAACCCTGCAAAGGAGCCAGGAGAAGCAGCAAGAGGGGTCCAAGAAAAACCAGAAGAGTGTAGTGTGCCATGAGCCAAGGGATAAGAATATATCAAAGAGAAAGGGAACAACTCAAAAGAGTATCCACTGGTAACTTAGTAGTAACTCTTCAGAGTGGTAAGGGTTGGAAGCTAAACTAGAGTGGTTGAAGAGGGAAGTAGATGATGAAACAGAGGTAATAAATATAAATAACTTTTTTAAATATATATTTTTATTGATTTCAGAGAGGAATGGAGAAGAAGAGAGAGAGAGACGTCAGTGATGAAAGAGTCGTTGATTGGCTGCCTCCCACAGGCCCCACACTGGGGATGGAGCCCTCAACCCAGGAACATGCCCTGAGCTGAAATTGAGCCATGAACTCCTAGTTCATAGGTCAACACTCAACCACTGAGCCCTGCCGGCCGTGCTAGATAACTCTTAAGACTTTCAGTCTTTAAGGATAACAAAGATCAGACTGCGTTTAAGAGTTTATGTGGTGAAAAAGTTTAACATTTACGTAGAGAGGAATTCAGGAATGTATATGAGAGAGTCTTAGGAAATTTTAAATCTGTGTGTATGTCTCTCCATTTGTAAATTAGAATTGAGGGAATAACTACAACAGTAGATACTTTTATTTAGGGGAAAGAAAACCTGCCCTTAAAAATACTATGAAAGAATAAGAATATATGAAACATTATTTATAACTCACAGTATGTGTTATTAAGATGTGCTTTTGATAGTTTCGCTGATGAACTCATGAAGGCCTAGTTTATACTAATATAGATTTCTTCCCTTTCAAAGAGGAGGCCAGATAACAATGGCGGCTGCAGCTGTGGACACAGTTAATGCTGCCCCTGTGGCAGGGTCCAAAGAAATGAGTTTGGAGGAACCAAAGAAGATGACCAGAGAAGACTGGAGAAAGAAGAAAGAGCTAGAAGAACAGCGAAAACTGGGTAATGCTCCTGCAGAAGTTGATGAAGAAGGAAAGTAAGTAATTTTTTGTATGATCTTTTCATTCACAATTCAAATTCATGTCTAACTTTATCAATTCCTCATCCTTTGGCAGGAAGCTATCTTTACCATTTACGTCATGTTTGTTTTATTTATTTTTATCAAACTCATGTGTAAGGTGGAGTAATCAAGTAATATTGAAGGACTTATAATGAACGGCTATAGTCCCTTTCAACCCTCCCCACTCCCTGTCCCACTATACAAAAGTGACTAATTATAAATCTTTGTACTTTTTTAGTTTTTCTGGCTGGTACCTACACATGTCTAATATATCTAACCCATTATTTTAATCAACTCTAAGGTATTACTAGTTTACTTCTTTCTCTGATACAAGATTTTTCTCACTAAAATACATCTCTCTCTTCTTCCTTCAGCTATATCACTGTTCTTAATTTCTTTGTGGGAAACTTTTTACTCGAATTTAAATTATTTTTGTTGTTTTCTTTTAATTATTTAAATTATGGAAATATCAAGTGTATCCTTCCCCCACCCCACTCCCACCTCCCCACCCCCACTGCAATATCTCTATTCTTAGATTCTGTATAGGGTACCTTTAGTAATTTGTAATATCAATTATTTTCACACTTTATTCTTTAAAAAAAAAAAAACTTTTATTTTATTACAGGGACATCAACCCTCATATTCCTCAGTATATTTCTTCAGTACCATGGTATATTGATCCATCAAAAAGACCTACTTTAAAGCACCAGAGACCACAACCAGAAAAACAGAAGCAGTTCAGCTCATCTGTAGAATGGTATAAGAGGGGTGTAAAAGAGGTATGTAGGCAACCTGTATATATCCCTGTGGAAATGGAGATTAAGAACTTAATATAACAGCCTTTAATACAATCCTGTATAAAATAGAAATAGATTATATAACCTTCCATCTGGTATTAAAATTCACACATATGACATTAGCGTCTATATTTTATTTTATAAATTTTATATTGCTGAAGTCCTTAAACTTTCTCATTTATAAAAGTGTAGGAGACTCTAACTGGTTATCCTCCTAATGAATGAATCATTTCACTAGACAGTATAATGAGAGCCAGTGTTATTTCTAACTTATTCAGATAAATGAAACATTTCCTTTGTTTTTCTTTACATTCATTTATAGAATTCCATAACTACTAAGTACCGCAAAGGAGCGTGTGAAAATTGTGGGGCCATGACACACAAAAAGAAAGACTGCTTTGAGGTAAATTCACCTTTGAGAATTTTGGAAACTGTTGTCAGTGTCTCTCTTTCTTGATTCCTTATCGGAGAGCTTGATTCTATTTTTCTAAAATTATCTAAACTTAGCTACCAGTTAAATAAAAATTAATTTGAGTGACATAGTTCAACATTATCAAGTTTTTCTGCTGGAAGACTTCACTGGTAATTTAAGAAATAGACCATAAAGTTCCATGGTATGTTCATACCTGCTCTATAAAGATTATAGGAGCCGAAGCTGGTTTGGCTCAGTGGATAGAGTGTCGGCCTGCGGACTGAAGGGTCCCGGGTTCGATTCCGGTCAAGGGCATGTATCTTGGTTGCGGGCACATCCCCAGTAGGGGGTGTGCAGGAGGCAGCTGATCGATGTTTCTCTCTCATTGATGTTTCTAACTATCTCTCTCCCTTTCTCTCTGTAAAAAATCAATAAAATATATATTTTAAAAAAAAGATTCTAGGAAATTTTCCTCTGGGCTACAGGTACTTAGGGAAAGATGTAATCTTACTCTGTTTTCCAGAGACCTAGGCGAGTTGGAGCAAAATTTACAGGAACTAACATAGCTCCAGACGAACATGTCCAGCCTCAGCTGATGTTTGACTATGATGGGAAGAGGGATCGGTGGAATGGCTACAATCCAGAAGAACACATGAAAATTGTAGAAGAATATGCCAAAGTTGATCTGGTGAGCAAAATTCCCTGTTTTCCTGGTATCCTTAAAGAATGAACGTTTTACTCTACCACTAATTTAGCTACTCTACTTTTCAAGCCTTCAAGCAGTTTAAAAATGGAGGCATTTTTATGTAAGCTTAATTGAATAGTGAACATAAACAGTGTACTGGCCCCATTTAGTAGCAGTTTCGTTTTATTTGATTCTTGTGTTGTCCTTTACTCCCTGACTTACGTTTTAAAAAAATACTGGAAACATGAGAACAGATTAGTGTCCAAGCTTTTGGCTTTTTGAGATTATAAAATTGGTTCTCAGACTGTATCTTGACCAAGGCCTATTTTACAATTGTCTCAGAGCATTTAGAGGGTGATAGAGTGGAAACTAAGATAACCTGTTTCAGAAAATTGAATTTTTCTTTAACTAAACTTTAATTTTCTTCTGTTATGTTTTCACCTACTCATCCTCATTCTTTAAAATCCATAGTCACATTGCCTTTTTATTTTTCTAAGGGGGAGTTAACATTTAAGAATCATGGGATTTCCATAAGCGGAATTTAATCTTTTCTTGAGCAGTGAAATATATGGAAATACTGGGCCTGCCTGACAAGAGTCAGTCATCTGGAGTCAGGTGGCAACTGCCCCTTTTGGATAGGGCTTGCTCTGCAGTTTACCACAGGTGCTGTCTGGCTCAGTTTCCATTCATGCCTGCTTCAAACAGGGGTTTGTAACTCCTATTCCTTAGAGGACCATATGTCTAGAGCTCCGGGAAATCTCAGGGATGACCTTGTCCACTGAGCTTTTCTGAAAACAATAAACTTCCTCTCTTTAATTATATTACAAAAATAAAATGTTCATTTGAATGTTGTAAGTAAATTGCAAATGTTTTGTTTGTTTTCTTTTTTTGGTCAGGCAAAACGAACACTGAAAGCCCAGAAACTCCAAGAAGAATTGGCTTCAGGAAAGTTAGTGGAACAGGCTGTAAGTAATAAAAATGATCAATAAAATTTCAGAGCTTAGTAACAAAGAAAATTGAAATAATATTTAATTTCGTCCTGGCCGGTGTTTCTCAGTGGTTAGAGTGTCAGCACTCACACCAAAGGGTTTCAGGTTCGATTCCTACTCAAGGGCATGTGCCTAGGTTGTAGGTTTGATCCCCAGGCCCCCGGTCAGGGCGGTTGCAGGAGGACACCAATTGATGTGTCCCTCTTATATCGATGTGTCTCTGCTTCCCTACTTCCCTCCCTCTCTCTAGATATATCCTCTGGTGAGGATTAAAAAAAAAATTATATTTAATACTGCAAATCACATTCTTGTATATAACTCTTTATGTAATTGACATATTATTTATTTATGATAAATTCCTAAAAGTGTAATTGTTGATGCAGTTAATATGTTTATTTAAAATTGTGATGACCTATCACTTAGCTTCCATTCAGAAAGGCTATATGATACATATGTATAGTAATACATACACACACACACACACGCACACACACACGCACATGCACGCACGCACGCACTAGAGGCCCGGTGCACGAATTTGTGCATGGGTGGGATCCAGCCAGCCTGGAGGTTAGGGGGGAGAGGGAACACGGGAGGTTGGCCAACTGGCCCCGCCCCCTGGTCAAGGGGACAATTTGCATACTAGCCTTTAATTATATACTAGAGGCCCAATGCATGAAATTCGTGCAAGAGTAGGCCTTCCTTCCCCCTGGCTGCCAGCACCAGCTTCCCTCTGGCACCTGGGACCTGGGCTTCCTTGCGGCTGCTGGCAGGCACCCGGGACCCAGGATTCCCTCCAGCTGCCAGCAGGCACCTGGGACCCAGGCTTCCCTTGCAGCCCCAGCTTTGTCTATAAGGTCGTCTGGAAAAACATCCGGTCTAATTAGCATATTACGCTTTTTTTATTATAGAGGATTTCTTTTTTTTTTACACTTTTTTTATTGATTGATTGGTTTTAGAGAGAAAAGAGAAACATCAATTTGTTTCACTTATTTATGCATTTATTGGTTGATTCTTGTATGTGCCCCGACTGGGGATCTAACCCACAACCTTGGCATATCAGGACAATGCTCTAACCAACTGAGCTACCCAGCTGGGGCCCACATACACTTCCATGCTCCCCTACTAATGCTATAAGGTATTCTTTTTACCTTTGAATTCTTTTAAATGAACATGATGAAATACTGACTACTTTGCTATAGGTGTTCTGTGGAGTTAGAGAAAATCCTGAACAATTGTTAATGAAGAAAGTATGTCTATAACAAAAATTTCATACTCTCCTTAAATCACAATATGGTGTTACTTTAGTAGATTTCTTCATGGCCTGAATTTTTTAGAGGCTCTTTTGGGCTCTAAAGATACTTATAACATGATCCTAGTAACATTTTATTTTTGGACTTGGTAGAACTAGTGAGGTATAATGAAAATGGTATGTCTAAGATTAACACATATGAAATGAATATTTGTTGGGTACATTGTTCATTTTAATCTTTCTATTTCCTTTGTGTGATTAAAATTTTACTACAGGCCCAATGCACGAAATTTGTGCAAGGGCCTTGGCCCTGCCCGCTGCCAGCACCAGCTTCCCTCTGCGACCCCCACTAGTCCCTCTGCGGCAGCCTCTGCCCACTGTGGCTGGGGGCCTCTGCCATGGCCCCTGCCACCCCCCACCCGCCACTACTGCCTCTGCCTGGGCCCCCGCCCGCTGCAGCTTTGGAAGGAAGGACGGAAAGAAGGACGTCCGGTCTAATTAGCATATTACACTTTTATTATTATAGATATCAATAAAAATTCTCTAGAAATGTTCTGGCTTCTAATAAGATAAACTATTCACAGGGACATACCTGTATTAAGAACGTATGTGCTCATTATAAGTGAGAAATATGAGAATTTGTTCAGTTAGATTTGTTATATTATGTTTTTAAAGTGTTAAATAATCAATAGGTTTAGTAGAATAAAAATTATTTTTTCCTTCTGTCTTATGCAGAATTCTCCAAAACACCAGTGGGGAGAAGAGGAACCAAATTCTCAAATGGTAATGAATATTTGCACTATCTGGGTATATGTTAAATGTTTCCATTTCTGATGGCTAATATAATAATACAATTATTACTAATTATATTAACACAGAATGAATAATAGCCTTAAAGAACACAAGTGAATAAGGGTATGGTTAAAGGGAAATGAAAGGAAAACAACTAAATGCTATTCTTTTTTTCTTACTATTTTTTTTTCCTCTCCCTCTTTCAGGAAAAAGATCATAATAGTGAGGATGAGGATGAAGATAAATACGCAGATGATATTGACATGCCTGGACAGAACTTTGACTCTAAGAGACGGATTACTGTTCGGAATCTCAGGATTCGAGAAGATATTGCAAAAGTAAGCCTGGCCAACTTAATGTACACATTCAAATATTTGTCTTCCCAGCCTAAATTTTACCTATGTGTCTCATATCTGGGCAGTATATGGGTAATATAGTCAGTCATTCCAAAATTAGGTATCATTCTGGTTTTTCCTCTTCATCTGTGCCCCAGAATGCATTCACATAAATAATTGATTGTGATCAACTACAGAAAATGTTAGTTTTGGGAATAAACATTAATGCAGCCTTCAAACTTTTTTTATTCTAGTATTTGCGGAATTTAGATCCAAATTCTGCTTACTATGATCCCAAAACTAGAGCGATGAGAGAAAATCCCTATGCCAATGCAGGAAAGAATCCAGATGAGTAAGTATTGAGTTAAATGTACAGATTATGGGGGGTGGGGAGTGGTGGTATTAACCGGGGAATATATGCATAGCCCATGGACACAGACAGTAGTGTGATAAAGGCTTGGGAGGGGCGGGTGCAGGGAGGAGGGGGTCAATGGGGAAAAAACAACAAAACAAAGGGGACATTTGTAATACTTTCAAAAATAAATTTCTAAAAACCACTCAAAACACCCAAAACACAGATATCAAGATAATAATGAATCTGAATTAAAATGAACATTATCTATGATTAGATCAGAAAAGAGTTAACTTTCCTTAAATCAATCTCTGAAACAAATTTTTTTCCCCAATTTTTACAGAGTGAGCTATGCGGGAGACAACTTTGTTAGATACACAGGTGATACCATTTCAATGGCTCAGACACAGTGTAAGTATTTGCTCCTTTGTCAAGGCATTTTATATCAGCCCATAAGAAATTTGGGGGCATTTTAAAAACACTATATAGCTGACAACTTATTAAGATGTTTTTAATTTCCCTAGTGTTTGCATGGGAAGCCTATGACAAGGGATCTGAAGTGCATCTGCAGGCCGATCCTACCAAACTCGAGCTCTTGTATAAATCCTTCAAGGTCAAAAAAGAAGACTTCAAAGAACAGCAGAAAGAAAGCATCCTGGAAAAGGTAATTTTGACCGAAATGTTAAAGTTTCTTAAAGATAAATGACCAGTAAATAAGCACTTGATCTACATTTGAAATACAATCCAAAGAGAGTCCCTTTTAATCCATCAGGAAAAGTACTGTCTTTCCATTGACTTAATCATTTGGCAAATAGTATCAGTATAGCTGTGTCCCTGAGTTTTGGTAGCAAAACAAACCACCCCAAGACTTAGTAACTTAAAAATGCACTTTTCTTTTTTGTTCATGAATCTGTGTATCAGCTGGATCTCCTGGTCTGGGCCTGCTCATGCGAGGCTGGATGGTCTAGGATGGCCTGACTCTGATCTCCAGCAGTTAGCAGGCAGGTTGTCCTAAGGGGGCTCATCTCTGCCCCACCTGGGCTCTCCTCTAGAAGGCTAGTCCAGCTTCTTTCCATGGCATTCTCTGGATACCAGAGACTAGTAACAAAAAAGGTATGCCCCAGTTCATGAGTGATTTCCAGGCCTTTGCATGCGTCACATTTGTCAGTTTTCCATAGGTCACAACAAGTAATGTCAGTAGAGAGTTGAATGCAAATCTTTATTGTAAAATGTATTTAACAGTGTTCAATTTTTTTTAGTATGGTGGCCAAGAACATTTGGATGCTCCTCCAGCTGAATTGCTTTTAGCTCAGACAGAAGACTATGTGGAGTACTCAAGACATGGGACAGTCATTAAAGGACAGGAGCGGGCTGTCGCCTGCTCCAAATATGAGGAGGATGTGAAGATCCACAATCACACGGTATGTGTTAAGCCAGAACCATTTTGTGTCCTTGTTAGCCTTATGCTTTGGATTGTATTTTTATATTATGACTTCATTATTAAATCATTGCTGTGCTTTTTTTTTACATTTTAAGTTCATGAATTTTTTTCCAAAAAATAGAAAAACTGTAAAAGAATACTCTTCTATTCACCCATATACCCACCCCCTAGATTCAGAATTTTTTTCCATGTTGCCATATACATGCTTTGTCTAGGTGTGTGTGCATGCACACATACTAAAATGTGTGTGTATATGTGTGTGTGTGTATTTTTTTTACTGAAACATTTGGAAATTACAGATACCATGACAGTTCACCCATAAACACAATATTATGTAGCTCTTAAAATTAAGGATATTCTTTTTTGTAGCTACATAACCAATTCATAAAATTGACATTAGCTCCTTAATATCATCTAATCTCTTGGCCTTACTCACATTTTTAAAAATATATTCCAAAATGCCTTTAAATAGCTCTTTGGAGTTTTGTTTTGTTTTAGTCAGAATCCAATCGAAATTTATTTTGGTTGTTATGTCTCTTTTTTTCAGAGCGTAATCTTTCCATTTTCATAACAGTGTTTCTTTAACAGATCAGGCCAGTTATCTTGTAAACTGTCTCATATTCAGTACTTGACTGGTTTCTAGTGATATTATAACTTTTCCTCTATTTCCTGTATTTCCTATAAATAGGAATTCAGACTTAAAAGCTTAATTAGATACGTTAAATATTTTGACAAGGACACTTCATAGGTGATTCAGAATTCTTCATATTACATCACTTCATAAAGCATATAAGGTCACTTGCTGTGCTCTTGAAACGCCCAAGCTGCAGTTGGCTCTCTAAGTTAGGGGCTAAAAGTTTAACTGCCTGAGGAGCCAGGCTGGTAAACATACATAAGTGAAGTGAGCCAGGCACATTGTACAAAGTAGAGAGCACAAACGCTGTCTAATAGGAGCATTCACTGTTCAACAACAGCCAATTCTTTCCAAGCAGGAATGTGGGTCCAGAATTTCCTAGTCCTTAAATTTTCAGGAGAAGTCATATATCCAAATTTTTTAATACGTTTTAAGAATAGGATATAAGAACACTGTACTGTAATGCCTGCTTCTCACACTTGAGGACAGGCCAGCCTTTGCTTTTAGCTAGCCCTGGAATTCATATAATTTTCCTTCCAAATTACCTTTAAAGGGACTGTATTTTACACTTCTAACAACCTTATGTGAGAGTCCCTAGTTCAGGTTCCATTTTAAGTAACATCTCTCTCTCTCTGCAGCATATCTGGGGATCTTACTGGAAAGAAGGCCGATGGGGATACAAATGCTGTCACTCTTTTGTCAAGTATTCCTATTGCACTGGAGAAGCTGGGAAGGAGATTGTTGTAAGTAATTGTCCTCTAGTTCTTACAATTGTAAAACAACCAAATCTCCTAAGTCACATCTTTGTGAAACATATATATCCTCATGCTTCAAATTTCAACTTTTTCTTACATGATTCATAACTATGATACTCAAGTCCAGTTACATGTATTTTCCCACAGAATTCAGAGGAATGTATTGTAAATGATATAACTGGAGAAGAATCCGTGAAAAAACCTCAAACCCTCATGGAGGTAAGTCTATCATCATTTGTCCTGAGTTTTTAAATCCCTGAGGGAGGACTATAAAACTTGCACTAGAGCTTTGTTTTTGCATTAAAAATACTATCTTTTAATCCTCCCTGCCAGATACATCAGGAAAAACTAAAAGAGGATAAAAAGAAGAAAAAGAAGAAGAAGAAGAAGCATCGAAAGAGCAGCTCAGAGAGTGATGATGAAGAAAAGAAACAGGAAAAACTGAAAAAGGTACTTTGAGAAGTCTAAATAGTAAAAGTGACATCAGTATTCCATTAAAGATGAAGAAATGAGCTCCTCTTCTGGGTGATTTGCTCACGTCACCTTGTATCAGGTCTAGAACGTGAAGGAAGATTTTGTGTGTCTCCGTATTGCCTGCTTCTTGGAATATTTGACAAATATCACTAAAGCACAGGAAAAAAAAAATGTGCCTTGTAATTTTAGAGTTACTAACATGTTTCCCAGAAAGAATTGCCTTCTAGCTCTATAACCTGTAAGTTCCATCAACTCCTTGGGAAAAGTCAGAGTTGCATTCTTCACCAGAAGCATCATTTGTGGGCTTCTTTCAGTAAAATGAACATCATTCAATTTGGGCTATTAAGTAAAAATTCTTTTTTTTTTTAATTAACCTTTTATTTTACTAGAGCAACTTTAGATCCAAGTAAATTGAGCAAAAGGTATAGCTGTTTCCTATAATATCACATTTATAGCCTCCCATATTGTCAACATCCCACACCAGAGTAGTACATTGTTAAAATTGATGAAACTATATTGATGCATCATAATCACCCAACATCTATCTAGTTCACCTTAGGGTTCACTCTTTTTTATTGAATTTATTCCCCCCCCCCCCCCTTATTGAATTTATTGAGGTGACGTCGATTAATAACATTATATAGGTTTCAAGTGTACAATACTATAATACATTATCTGTATATTGTATTGTGTTTTTACCACCCCAAGTCAAGTCTCGGTCCGTCACCACTCCCCCCTCCGCCCGCCCCAATCATCTTAAGTAAAAATTCTTTAAGATTGAAAATACTGTAGAATGGTTGAGGCTCTATGAAAATAATCATATGAGCCAAACAGTGATTAGTTGCAGCTTGATAGAAGAAGGGCTGACTCCCAAGCTCTTTCAGGTAATCTAGGTTTTTGATGTAGCAGTTCATATTCAGTGGAGTCTTTGGGTTTTCTGCCACTTTGGGACAAAAGAGAACTGATGTAGAGCCATGGCACTCATGTTTTCCCTCTCCCTGCAGGCACTGAATGCAGAGGAGGCCCGCCTTCTTCATGTCAAGGAGCTCTTGCAGGTTGATGAGAGGAAGCGGCCTTACAATATCCTATATGAAACCCGAGAACCCACCGAGGAGGAAATGGAGGCCTATAGAATGAAGCGACAGAGGCCGGATGACCCCATGGCCTCTTTCCTTGGACAGTAGTAACTAGTTGCAGATGGACATTCATGATACACAGCTTCTTGCCAATGATTGTAGATGGAAAAGTCAGTGTCTGCTCATCTTGCTGCCTGACTTTAATAAAGCTTCCAGAAGTCTAATAGTAAATTCATTCCTTTCCATGCTGAAGGAATAGAAGAAAAATAAAGAGGAGGTACATTAAGAGAAGATTAAGATTTTTATTTCTAATTTTATATTAGTGATATGGAAAGAGACCCTGGCTGGCTTGCTCAATTGCTTGGCATTTGAACAGTAGATTAATTACTTTTTCTCAAAACTAGGGCTTCATTTTTTTTTAATTAGTAACTGTAATTGTTATTTTATAGTCTTTTTTTTTTTTTTTTGCCTTTTAATGTTTTTCTGGTTTGCAATTTAAAAAAAATTCTATCTGAAAGGAAATTTGTAGAACATGTGAATAACTTTATCCTCTTTGGTAATCTGTTTTTCACTCATTTATAAAATTTTGATTTTTTAATATTTTCTTGTGTCTTACACCCAGAACTAAATGTGTTAGCCTGTGAATGGAAAAATAGTTGTTTTGTCATTCTTGAGTCAGAGTTGACCAATCAGTGATAGGTCTCTTATCATCCTATATAATAAAAGCATAATATGTAAATCAACCGAACAGTGGAATGACCGGTCGCTATGATGCGCACTGACCCACACTCAATGCAAGAGCTGCTCCCTGGTGGTCAGTGCACTCCCACAGGGGGAGCACCGCTCAGCCAGAAGCCGGGCTCACAGCTGGCGAGTGCAGCGGTGGTGACAGGAGCCTCTCCAGCTTCCGCTGCAGATAGGCTGTAAGGAGTGAGGGGTCCCATACTGTGAGAGGGATGTCTGACTGCCAGCTTAGGCCCAATCAGACAGACATCCCTTGAGGGATCCCGGACTGTAAGAGTGCGCAGGCCAGGCTGAGGAATACCCCTTTTTCCCCCCAGTGCACAAATCTTGTGCACCGGGCCTCTAGTTTTGGATATAAGTGTTTAGACACAGAAATCCTTTATCATAGAGAATATTGTTTGTGATACTATTTTTTTGTTTTAATTGTGATTGATTTTATGTAACAATCATGAATACTAAATTTGATTTTAAAAGAGTATAGAATTTCCTTGTACCTAATCTTTGTAGCCAGTAGGTGTCACTTTGTAAAATTTGCAAAAGCAAAACCTAAAGTTGACAGTTTCTTCAAAGAATTATAAGAATAGCCTGTAGGGCTACTCGCAACTGTGAATGCCATGATCCTCAAGCCTCTTGTAAGAACATTGTGAAAATACAGGGAGAACAGGGTCTGTGGAAAAAAAATTAGTTAAAACATTAGACATGAAAATACTGACTTTCAACAGCTCATTGGATTCTCTGAGCTACCAAAATCTGCTACTGCATTAAGTTAGCATCTTAGAAATAATTCTGGTGGGAGAGTAACTGAGTTGTCAAGTACTATGGATATCTGCATGGTATCTAGATTCAGGCTGGTATGAAATTAAAATAGCAATGCAAATCTAATTCTTAGCCACTTTAAGAATGTCAAAAGTTTATGTTTTCATATTCCTACTTTAATGTAGGATAGTTCAGCATAAATCTGAGATTGGTGTTTATTTTTTATCTTATTTATCTTCTGTTAATAAAGATTTATAATTGAGAATACTTAATAGTATGAATGGTTTGTAGCATTATTTCAAATATTTGGTAGAAAAGTGGTTGCTGATAGGGCTCCAAGGAAGCCTGTGTTGGCTTATATGCGTTTGAATCAAATTCTCAGGGTTCCTTCACTCAAAAAAATGTGTCACCTATCCTTTCTGGGCCTCTGTACCCTCTTCTCTGAAGCCTAATTTACTCTGATTTTAGGAAGAATTCTGTAATATCTGAAATCATGTCTTATTTCTGTTTCAATTTGGAAAAAAAAAGGTAATACCCAAAATATTACTCAAGAGAATGTGTTTTGATTTTATCAAAAACTAGAGGCTCAGTGCACGAAATTTGTGCACGGGGGGCGGGGGGAGTGTCCCTCAACCCAGCCTGCACCCTCTCCAATCTGGGATCCCTCTCAAAATCCAGGACTGCTGGCTCCCAACCACTTGCCTGCCTGCCTGCCTGCCTGCCTGATTGCCCCTAATCGCTTCTGCCTGCCAGCCTGATCACCCCCTAAGCACTCCCCTGCCAGCCTGATCGACACCTAACTGCTCCCCTGCCGGCCCAATTGGCCCTAACTGCCCTCCCCTGCTGGCCTGGTCACCCCCAACTGCCCTCCCCTGCCAGCCTGGTTGCCCCTAACTGTCCTCCTCTGCAGGCCTGGTTGCCCCCAATTGCCCTCCCCTGCTGGCCCGATAACCCCTAACTACCCTCCCTTGCCAGCCTGGTCGCCCCCAACTGCCCTCCCCTGCAGGCCTGGTTCCCCCCCCCCCCAAATACACTTCCCTGCAGGCCTGGTCCCCCCCAACTGTCCTCCTCTGCAGGCCTGGTCCCCCCCCCCAAATGCCCTCCCCTTTAGACCTGATCCCCCCCAACTGTCCTCCCCTGCAGGCCTGGTTCCTTCCAACTGTCCTCCCCTGCTGGCCTGATCACCCACAACTGCCCTCCTCTGCCAGCCATCTTGTGTGTTGGAGTGGCGGTCAATTTGCATATTACTCTTTTATTAGATAGGATAGCTACTTTTTGATAGGTGCTTTTTGAGTGCTGGAACTTGTGCTGTAATTTTCTTTTTTTTTTTATTTAATATATTTTATTGATTTTTTACAGAGAGGGAGAGGGAATAGAGAGCTAGAAACATCGATCAGCTGCCTCTTGCACACCCCCTACTGGGAATGTGCCCGCAACCAAGGTACATGCCCTTAACCGGAATTGAACCTGGGACCTTTCAGTCTGCAGGCTGACGCTCTATCCACTGAGCCAAACCGGTTTCGGCTGTAATTTTCATGTATAACATCTCCTCAAAAGAACTGCATGGTGCCCTGGCTGGTGTAGCTCCTTGGTTAAAGTGTCACCCCCTACCACACACACACATACATACACACTGAAGGGTCATGGATTTGTTCCTAGTTAAGACCATGTACCTGAGGTTGCAGGTTCAATCCCAAGCCCATCCCGATGCATGCAGGAGGCAACAAATCAAGGTGTCTTTCTCACGCCAATGTGTCCCTCCCTCCCTTCCATTCTATCTAAAATCAATGGATAGCCTGGGTAAGGATTAACAACAACAAAAAAACCTGCTTAATGAATCCAAGTCATTTGCTCAGGGCCTAACAGTTAAAAGTGTCAGCCCCAGGACATGAAGCCAGGTATCTCTGACTCTAAAGCCAACTCTTCTCTAGTGTTTAAGCCCCTGGTTCCATGGCCAGGAATGCTGTCTTTGGCAATTTCTTCCGTTAACAGAAACGTTGAGCAGGCCCTCAGTCTTAGCCAAGTTCACCCTCAACACCTGAAAAGGATGCATCTGCCCCACACTCTTGAGCACTTGCTAGTCTCCCAGCCTTGTGGGATGCTTCTGACAAAATTGACTATCCAAAAAATGAAATGTCATTTCCTAAAGAATTCTGGATGAAAATACCAGATAAGAAAGAGGGCTATAATTGCGTCTGTGGGTTTTTAAAATATATTTTTATTGATTTTAGAGAGGAAGGAAGAAGGAGAGATAGAAACAACAATGATGAGAGAGAATCATTGATCATAGGCTGCCTCCTGCACACACACACACACACACACACACACCCTTGGGATGGAGCTGGCAACCCCATTCTACCCACTGAGCCAAACCGGCTAGGACTGGGTTTGTTTCTTTTTTTTTTTTTTTTTCTTTTTTTTTTTTTTCAGAGAGGAATGGAGAGGGAGAGAGAGACAGAAACATCAATGATGAGAGAGAATCATTGATTGGCTGCCTCCTGCACACCTCCCACTGGGGATCAAGCCCACAACCTGGGCATGTGCCCTTGACCGTAATTGAACCTGGGACCTTCCAGTCCACAGGCCGACACTCTATCCACTGAGCCAAACTGGCTAGGGCTGGGTTTGTTTCTTTAAACAATGTTTTCTAGTTTCTCTGATCTAGCTTTACTACTTCAAAGTCCTATTTAAAATAAGTATAAATAAAAATCTTTTCTCTAAGATGGATGATGATTCTCAGGAAATTCATCCACACTCAAAATTTATGGAAGGAGTTGGGGGTGACCGGCGTGGGCAAGAGGACCTAAGCTCTGTCCCATTTGCCTGAATATTTGGGAGTACAATGAGCCTCCTCCTATTCGTCATTGATTACACGTAGAAAATGGTAAATTATTAGAGCTTTACAAGTTCAAAGCTTGACACGCTATAAAATTTTTCTTCCAGTGCTCTGAAGAACTGTGTAGATTTTACACTGCCTGCCACTCTTTAGATTCTACTTTTCTGGTACATACAATAAACAAAAAATGTCCAGCTCCACGTACACAGCCTAAAAAAGCGGGGGGGGGGGGGGGGGGGAGGGGGGCGGAGGAGACAGCCAGCGCGCATGCTCCTTACCCGAGCCAGCCGGGCCCTCAGCAGGTTGCTAATGCGCCTGCGTGCCCGGAGCCGCCTCGCCCAGTCTGCGGGCGGGAAGCCACCGCAGAACCCGGATGGAACCCCGGCGTGACTGGGGCGGAGGTGGCGGCGGGCGCGTCTGTGTCACTCTGGTTCCTGCTCCGGGTTCACACCTAAGGAACCGCCGCCTGGACTGGTTCCGGCGCCCAGAGGCTGAGCCTCAGACTAGCGGACAGTGACCTGGGGCCTGAAACGGGCGCCTCCGAGAAGCCCGAGCGTCCTTGGGGCCTGCGCCTCCCGCTCGGAGACGGGCGGGTGCAGACGGAGCAGGTCTTCTTTCCTCGCCGCCGGCGCCCTTCGCTCGTCTGGGCAGCCTCCTAAGCAGCGTCCGTAATAATAACACCAACAGGTCCTTCCTACCACTTCCGAGCTGCGTGTGCTTTCCACGCATGCTCATAATTAGACATCCCAACGACCCTACAGGTAGGTACCATTGTCAGCCCCAGCCCCAGCCTGTAAGTGACAAAGCCAGGATCGCAGGCTTCTGCCTCCGGAGCGTTTGCTCGTCCCTTTTCTCCTGGCGATCTGCTTTTAACTGGAAAATGTAATGATTAAATCCTCTGCCTGCCCAGACACCCGCCCCTGCCGCGGACTCGCGTAGACTAGATAGAAGTTGAATCGAATTTGGAGTTTTAGGTTTACAGCTGTACTTTGGTGTTGTCACTGCTGAGATGTATGAGTTAGCATTCCCCAAATATTTCTGTTATGTGAATGTTCACCTTTTAACTGTTTTTTTTTCCCCTCTCTCAATCGTAATATTTTTTCATATCTACCCTTATGCTTCATAAACCTGCAAAAAAACATTCTACTTTGTTATAGCAGATCTCTCATTTTGAATCTCAAAAGAAGCCTGTGTTATAGAATTTTGGAAACCTTGGGGATCACTTATTTATCTGGGAAATAAAGTTGTTTCTAAGGTATATTTGAGCCTACCTTTGTATTATACCTTTGTTCATTGTTCAGGAGGGAAAAAGAAAAAGAAAAAGGGATTTGTCATCAATTCAGAAAACTTAAATGCCTGGTAAAGCATTTAGACTCTTTACTTAGCAGCCTAGAATATCTGCTAGCTAGAGATTGGCCTGAACATTCCTCTCAGTCTGACTGTATAGTAGGATATGTATCAGAATCACCTGGACAACTTTCTTTTTGATTCTTTTGTCCTACTTCTGGAGATGATTTATTAGTTCTAAGGTAGGACATGGGCATGTATACTTTCAAAGGGGATCCCAGTGATTATGATGGGCATCTCTTGTTAGATAGAGGTTACTGTTCTAGTTACTCTTCACAAGAATTATCTAAAAATGCTTATTTAGGACACAGATTCTGGGCCCCTATTCCAGAGCTAGAGAATGGGAATCCCCAGGGGCGCTGCCCAGGAATCTGCATTTTAGCAAGAGACTTAGATGATTCCTCCATTTACTAAACTGGAAAACCACTGCCTTGGATTAAGCCAAATCTTAGAAATGCTGCTTATTTTCTTTTTGTTGTTGTGGCTTTTCTTAACTGCTTTTACTGAATGATAGTTATGTGAAAAAGCATCATGAAATTGCTTGTAATTAAGAGAAATTTTTCTGAAGTATTGGTAGCAAGAATAGTTAGAATAGTTGTGTTTCTCCTAAGCAAATTGTTTTGCTTTTCTATATAAACAGTATGAATCATGTTACACTTTAGCAGCAGGAATCTCTGAGCCAAATTTGTGTCCCACTTCTCTGTGAAGAAAGGCTTACTCAGAACTGTTTGAAATTTTCTGCTTAAGTTGGAGTCAAAGCCACTCAAGGATCAAGTGGTTTTCCAGACCTGTTTAATCCTTAACTATTAAAAAGAAATAGCCACCTGTCAAAATATCTGCCCTTTCTTAAAGTATTTAGTGAATTATTTCCTTCTCTATTCAGTGCTTCATAACAGGGGTGTGCATACATTATTGGCCCAAGATGGAAGGAAGGGGTGGTAGTGAGATGCCCTTTCTGGGAGAACAAAATGTACCAGATATGTTTGGAACATACATCTTTGAAAACAAATTAAGCCATAACCACAGTTCACCAGTAGAGGACTTAAGAGTATTCACAACTTGCATAAACCCAAACCTCCCATATATAACTTGCTGGCAAGTCACATATTCCAGGACTTTAGCTGTGAGTTTTAGCTTTAAGTTGGACTGTCATGCCGTCCTGGCTTACTTTGAACTGACATCTATCTTACAGGTTATTTCTTGACATGAACACAGATTGACAGGATGGCATGTGATGTGGCATTGTTTTAATTTGGTTAGCCACTGATTTTTAATGCATGGGTTATATTTTACTCCCAAAGCAAAATTCTGCAGTATCTCTGGAATACTACCTGAAAATTTGTGGGTACCATGTCGAAGAAACGCAAATGGGATGATGACTATGTTCGTTACTGGTTCACCTGTACAACGGAGGTTGATGGAACTCAGCGCCCACAATGTGTATTGTGTAACTCGGTATTTTCAAATGCTGACCTCAGACCATCAAAACTGTCTGACCATTTCAACAGACAGCATGGTGGTGTCGGTGGGCATGACCTCAATAGCCTGAAGCATCTGCCCACACCATCTGACCAGAACCAAACCGTGAAAGCACTTGGAGTTGCATCTCAAGAGGATACCTTATTACAAGCATCATATCAGTTTGCGTATTTATGTGCCAAAGAGAAGAATCCTCATACAATAGCTGAAAAATTAGTGAAACCTTGTGCATTGGAAATAGCACATATAGTTTTGGGACCAGATGCACAAAAGAAGCTTCAGCAGGTCCCCTTATCAGATGACGTGATCCATTCTAGGATTGATGAAATGAGCAAGGATATCTTACAGCAAGTTCTAGAAGATATCAAAGCCAGTCCTCTTCAAGTGGGTATTCAGCTCGCTGAGACCACGGACATGGATGACTGCAGTCAGCTAATGGCATTTGTGCGATACATAAAAGAAAGAGAGATCATAGAAGAATTCCTGTTCTGTGAACCATTGCAGTTAACAATGAAAGGAAAAGATGTGTTCAGTCTCTTCAGAGACTTCTTTTTGAAGCATAAGATAGCACTCGATGCATGTGGCTCTGTTTGTACTGATGGTGCCTCATCTATGTTAGGAGAAAATTCAGAATTTGTTGCTTGCGTAAAAAAAGAAGTACCTCATATTGTGGTCACACATTGTCTGTTGAACCCTCACGAACTTGTCACAAAGACATTGCCTACAAAGCTGAGGGATGCTCTGTTTACTGTTGTGAGGGTAGTAAATTTCATCAAAGGCCGAGCTCCGAATCATCGCCTGTTTCAGGCTTTTTTTGAAGAGATTGGAATCGAGTATAATGTCCTCCTTTTCCATACGGAAATGAGGTGGCTTTCCCGAGGCCAAATACTTACTCATATTTTTGAAATGTATGAAGAAATAAATCAGTTTCTTCACCACCAAAGCAGTAATTTAGTTAATGCCTTTGAAAATAAAGAGTTTAAAATTCACCTAGCCTACCTTGCAGATTTATTCAAACACCTAAATGAACTTAGCGCATCTATGCAAAGGACTGGGATGAATACAGTATCAGCTAGAGAGAAGTTATCTGCCTTTGTTAGGAAGTTTCCATTTTGGCTGAAGCGAATTGAGAAAAGAAATTTTACTAACTTTCCTTTTCTTGAGGAAATAATTGTTTCAGATGATGAAGCAGGAGGCATTGCAGCTGAAATAACACTGCATCTGCAACTGCTGAACAGCTCCTTCCATGGATATTTTTCTGTGGGAGATCTTGATGAAGCGAGTAAATGGATATTGGATCCATTTCTTTTTAATCTGGATTTTGTTGATGATGGTTATTTAATGAAAAATGATCTTGCTGAATTACGAGCTAGTGGCCAAATTTTAATGGAATTTGAGACAATGAAGCTTGAGGATTTCTGGTGTGTTCAATTCACAGTGTTTCCAAACCTGGCAAAGACAGCTCTAGAAATCCTTATACCATTTGCCTCAACATACCTTTGTGAATTGGGATTTTCAGCACTTTTACATTTTAAAACAAAGTCCAGAAGCTGCTTTAATATGAGTGATGACATTCGTGTGGCTATTTCAAAAAAAGTTCCTCGTTTCTCAGACATCATTGAACAAAAGCTACAGCTACAGCAGAAGTCACTGTAAACTGCTATGCTTTTTTAATGTATACGTTTTAATATATTCTTAATTCCACTGTAAAATTAAGCTATTAATTCTGTCTCTTTCCTTTTATGGTATACCGAATCCTATGTTTAAAAAATTTAACATCTTTAACTTTTAATTTTCACATGAATCATGCGAAAATATGTTTTAATAAGAAGAATGCAAGCAGTAGAAAAGATTTAAGTAACACTACCTAGTTGATACATAGGATTCTTCTAAGTATCTGTCTAATGATGTGACAGATACTAGAATATCCAGCTAAATGGTGCAGTATTCTAAGGAATGGAGCCAAGAAAAAAAGAGAAGACCTCCCAGAACACCCATTTCATGTTAAGAGTAAAAGGACAAAATGACAGACTGAGTCTTCCCATGTCTGTGAGGGTTGTTATAGGCAGGTTAATGAAATCAGAAGGTGATTATGAAATGTTCTAGTGGGAAGAAGGGATGATTCTAGTTTGTATAGGATTTATTTTTAAATGTATTCTTCGGAGTTAGTCTCACAGTGTCCAATCCTCTAGCTACCATGCACTAAATATGACATTAATTAATATCCTGTTAGTCACCTTTTGTCTTCTTTTAAATTACATCAGGACTCCAAGTCAAGGAGGCTGCTAAAAAGGCGATACCAAAGCCTTACACTAGAGATTCTGATTTAGCAGGTCTGGGATATAAGCAAGGATCCTCATTCTTAACCAGCTTTCCAGATATTCTGATGGAGTTGTTGGTCATCTGGCCTCATCTTATTTTTTTTTAATATATTTTATTGATTTTTTACAGAGAGGAAGGGAGAGGAATAGAGAGTTAGAAACATCGATGAGAGAGAAACATCGATCAGCTGCCTCCTGCACACCTCCTACTGGGGATGTGCCCGCAACCAAGGTACATGCCCCTGAACGGAATCGAACCTGGGACCCTTGAGTCCACAGGCCGACGCTCTATCCACTGAGCCAAACCGGCTACGGCTGGCCTCATCTTATTTATTTCTTTTTTAAAAAAAAATTCACCCTCTTTTTTTAAAAAAAATATATTTTATTGATTTTTTACAGACAGGAAGGTAGAGGGATAGAGAGCTAGAAACATCGACCAGCTGCCTCCTGCACACCCCCTACCGGGGATGTGCCCGCAACCAATGTACATGCCCTTGACCGGAATCGAACCTTGGACCTTTCAGTCCACATACCGACGCTCTATCCACTGAGCCAAACCAGTTTCGGCTCATCTTATTTCTTTTACACGTATTTTTCCCTTTATCCCAGTTTTCTCTTTTATTTTATATCTTTGTATATTTTTCTAACATAGTTTAAAACTTTTTTAAAAAATATAATTTTATTGACTTTTTTAAAGAGAGGAAAGGAGAGGGATAGAGAGTTAGAAACATCGATGAGAGAGAAACATCGATCAGCTGCCTCCTGCACACTCCCTACTGGGGATGTGCCCGCAACCAAGGTACATGCCCTTGACCGGAATCGAACCTGGGACCCTTGAGTCCGCAGGCCGACGCTCTATCCACTGAGCCAAACCGATTAGGGCTAGTTTAAAACTTTTAAATGGACCAGAATATGAATAATAAATAAATTGATATGAAGTCATTATAGTAATTAAGGGTCATCAAAAAGTTAGCCCTGGGAGTTTAACTTGATGTACTCTTTCTAAATGATAATTTGGCAAAATATATTTTAATTTAAATAAATTTACATTTTTATTTCAAACCTGTAGTGTTTTATCAAAGTACTGGATGCTCAAGGCTCAGTAAAAAAACAAGTCTTATAATGAAAAGCTGTAGTCGGCCCTGGTTGGTGTTGCTAAGTGGTGTCAGCCTGTACACCGAAGGGTCGTGGGTTGGATTCCTGGTCAAGGGCAGGTACCTGGGTTTCAGGTTCAATACGAGTGTGGGAGGCAACCAATCAATGTCTCTCTCTCCCTCTCCCCCGCCTTCCACTCTCTAAAAAAGTCGATGGAAAAATATCTTTGGGTAAGGATTAACAAAAAACAAAAAAAAAGAAAGAAGAAAAGCCTCAGTCTGCTTCCCCCCCAGTTACCTTAACCATTTCTGCTTTACCTTTCTGTGGTTCTACCCATATAGATAAGAAATATGTTTATACCAAACACATATGCCAGTTTTGATTTATCAGTTTTAGAATTTATATATTGACTCCTCTAGATAATAGGTAAGGATTGAATTTCTAAAGTATCCATCTAATCTCCTGCTACTCTTAATTTTTTTTATTATTATGACACTAATTTTAGTTCCTCTATTGATTATTCATAGCTCTTTGAAGATTTTTCCCTCTAGGGATTTATCGCATGGGGATAAAGAATCGGGGACTTCCACAGTTTTATTTATGAGGTGGGTGATCACAGCATTTTATAATAGTGAAAACTTGGGGGGAGGGGGGAACTAGAAGGGAATGGAATGTGACTACCACTTGAAAACTGTAAATTTATATTGTCTACACAAAACTAAACATTATCACCATTCATCAAAATACTTGTGTCAATAAATACATGCCTTCTTTCATTTTAAAATGTAGTTACAAAGTATGTCTTTATTTTTCCTAGTGTAATCTAATGTCAAAAACAGTTGGGAAAATTTCCAAAGGTAATAAAGGAAAAAATCTGAATGAGTATGTATAATGCTTGATATGTTGGCATGATGAGGCTGGCTCTGGAAGTGTGAAAACTGAACATTTAAAACAATTAGTTTCTACTGCAACTGGAACTAATGCTCATGCCAGGGTGAAGAACCACTGCAGAGATGATACAGCAATAGGAAACTGAAGAGGAAGAAACAAGTCCCCCTCCCTGCCCCTCCCTGTAGATTTACACTATCTTATTTGCATAGCCTTACAGATCTCTAGGTGATGAAGAAATGTACTCAATGGGGTTATAATCCCAGCATCTCAAAGCGGATTATAGAAAGTATAGAAGGATGGATTTGAAGATGAAAGACAATAATTTAACCAGCACATTCTACCCCTTTGGCTATTTTAGCATCCATTCAGCCCTTTCTATCCATATTTGAATTTCTATACAATAAATATAACTTTGAGGGGGTTTTAAGGTGCAACTATTCTTTGTACAAATGAGGAGACACAAAGTCTCAACTCACTCAAATTTAGTAGCAGTCCCATTAATCTGTTGCCTAAAAACCAGCCCCAACAACCAAGTTTTTGGTTTTTTTTCGGGGGTGGGGGGTGGGGGCAGGTGTAGAGGAGGTCTCTAGGTATAAATCACCTCTCTGTTAAAATAAACAATGATAACAAACTGGTACAAACCACCCTGAAATTCTTCAGAAACTTGGCAACAAACAACACGATTCATCAGGACGTGTCATGCCTTAACCAGGCCAATTTCAGACACCCTGGCATTAACCCTCATAGCACATGCCCAGAATAGTCAGTGACAGTCTCAACTTCCAATTCAGTTGAACCACTGTTACATCCCTTGGTGAACCAAGATTTCCAAACCATGAGTTCAGAGCTGCAGCAATGGAAGCAAAAATTCTTTGAGTTATTAGATACAATAGTCAAAGTCACTCCCACATCTAACCCTTGATTCCTGGACCAATGCATTCTGCCTTGGAAATGAAACAAAACCATACTTGTTGGTTACCAACTCAAAGCACATATTGTATCCTAAAAGATTGAACCTTATCCTGTTAGGTTATTTTTTCCCCAACAGCAAGTGTCTGAGTCTTAAGTAGATCATTCTGTCATTCAGCCAGACCAGGTTTTTCTGGGTGATGAAGTACATGACAAGACCAATAAATTACACAGGAAGCAATTTGTTTCCACACTCTGTTATGGAATAAATGTGTCCACCCTAAAATTCATATGATAAAAACCATAACCCCCAATGTGATGGTATTTTGAGGTGGGGCCTTTGGAAGGTAATTAGGGTTAGATGAGGTCATGAGGATGGGACCCTGGCCGGATGAGATGAGTGCCTTCATTAGAGACAACAGAGAGCTTGCTGTCTTTCTGGAGTACAAAGGAGGTCATATGAACACAGAGAGAGATGGAGACCACTTACAAGTCAAGAGAAGAGGCTTCAGAGTGAAAGCTACCTTGCCATACCTTGATCTTGGATTTCCCAGCTTCCAGAACTATGGGAAATAATGTTTACTCAGTCTATGTATTTTGTTATGGTACTCTAAGCAGAATAGCACACACTCCTTTGCTAGTCCTTGATGAGGTGCAATTGGTATATGATACGTGACAGTTAATAAGGTTGGCAGAAGTACTAAAAGCAATCCTTATCCAGATTGTGTCTTTTCCAGTGAGAGTGAATTGCTGCCCATTCCGTGATAGAAGGGGTAGAATACAATTAGCCTGCTACCAAGTGCCCATATCAGGGCTCAGTGTTGGTCTCTGCTCTCTGTTGTTAGCAGGTCAGGCACTCAGTAGGTCAGTCTTGGTGAGGAGAAGTTCATGTTGATGACCCTGAGAGTAAGCCTCCATCCTTGCTAACATGACCACTCTTTACAGGGGCCTGTTGAGCCATCATTAGGAATGCTGGAGAAAGACTAACAGCTATAAAGTACATCATCATGTCCTCACAATTATTGAGACCCTCCTCTGTTAATTTAGGTTCAGCAAAGCCATCAGAAAGTCCCCAAGCCAAAGTCAGCTGTCACAGGAGACCCATATGTGCCTTAGTATTCCTGCCACTCTTGGTTATTTGCTGGGAGCAGTCCAGGTACAGTGATGAATTTCAGAGTGCAGTAGCCGGGACTCATGGGTAATTATATTCCCTATAGCTGGATGCCTGCACAGTACAGTCTCATGATTGCACAGTGTCCTTTGATGAGCATTCACCTGGAGCGCAATAATCTTCCATTCTCTGCCTATTCTGCAAGATCCATCCACAGACCTCACCCCCAGACCTTCTTGTCCCTTCTCTTCTAAATCCATTTCAAGTCCCTGGCCATTTATCAAGCTATTAGTAACTGCCTTTGAATACGGGAGTTTAGATTGGTACTCCTGGATAGCATTTCAGTAGACAACCAAATGCACTGCTCAGAATTCTGCTCCCACTTAAGATTTCCCTTCATTTAGATCTTTCAGAGACACCTAATTGGAGTTGTAAGGTTGTAGCAGTTTTGGCAAAAACCAGCTGGTGCTAGCATATAGGGCGGACTAAACTGAAAACCAGGCCTGAGTTGCTTTGTTCTAGTCAGCTGTTCATACGGAACTCTCCATGCAGCCAGAGTTATAGATTGAGAAAAAGGAAGCCTTGCAACAAGATTAGGTGTTAAAGCAGTTGGGCCAGCTACTCAGGCAACCTGTTTGTGCCTTCCTGACCTGCTTTATCTCTATCCCTTGAATACCATTTCCACTTGATGACAGATTGTTGCTGTGCACACTCCAGTTCATGGCTTGCTGGGCCACACAGCACCCAGACCCACTGAGCCATTTCTCAAAAGGACAATAGTTATCTTCAAAAGAGGGAATGATTTGCTCCAAAACCCTAGAGGCCCATGCTTTGATTCTCCTTTGTCAGAGGCTCCATACAGAATCCCTATTTGCCATGTTCAGGTGGCATTGTACCTTTGGGGTCTTTAGTCTCAAGCAGCAAAGTAGCTGGCACCACAGCATGGACTCCCTGCAAGGCCTTCTTCCCTCCACTCAGGACTGGCAGTGTTATGGAAAGTGGGTCAGAGTGACACATGGAAGTGTGGTAAGCGTTGCCTCCAAAAAGGCCCACCAAGCATTATGCCTCTATTGTAGTACGTGATGCAAGGTACAGCAACTTGTTTTTTCACCTTGAACTATTGCAACATGCTCCAGACCACTAGCCCATCAGAAACACCACCCAGGTGGGTGAGCCCCTGAGTTTGTATGGAGTCTATCTCCCACTCTCTGACTCACATGCATTTTACTTAGGCATCTAAAATACTTGCTACTGCCTTCTTATCAGAACTAATCTGCATGTCATCAGTGAAGTGGACCAGTATGATGTACTGTGAAAGGTTGTGATGATCAAGATCTCGGCAGAGTACATTCTGGCAGACTGTGTACTTGTTCCCTTAGAATATGCTGGATCTGACCCTACTATGGGTCTAGTGGCAACAAGGATTTGGGGTAGGTCTTAAGAAGTATAGGCATCTCCTTGAAAGGCACCTGCCTCAGATGAGGTTATTACAGAGACTTCAAGCAAAGGAAGCTTAATCTCAGACATGGGAGGTGAAGGTAAGGAAGGCTCAGAGTGATTTAGGGCAGCGGTCGCCAGCCAGTGGGCCGTGGACCAATGGTGTCCGTGAAGTCTGAAAGGTTGGCGATGGCTGATTTAGGGGTGAAGATTTTCAGCTTCATCAGAGGCCATGCAGATGTCTCCATACCAAATCTTGGGGACATCTTCCCAACCCTCATTCTAACTTCCACTGAAAGTTGTAAGCAGTGAATTCAATTTACATTTTATCTGCAACTCTCACAATTAAATATATCTGAATTTGTTGGGTTTTTAAAAATATTTTTATTGATTTCAGAAGGAAGAGAAACATCAATAATGAGAGAGAATCATTGATTGGCTACCTCCTGCTCACCCCACACTGGGGACTGAGCCTGCAACCCTGGCATATGCCCTGACCAGGAATTGAACTGTGATCTCCTGGTTCATAAGTCAATGCTCAACCACTGAGCCACACTTGCTGGGCTTTCTTTGAATTTGCAGCTACAAGAGATTTGAGATACCGTATTTTTCCGTGTATAAGATGCCCCCATATATAAGACACCCCCACTTTTCCAACCCAAAATTAAGAAATCAGTATTTTTAATATATATTTTATTGATTTTTTTACAGAGAGGAAGGGAGAGGGATAGAGAGTTAGAAACATTGATGAGAGAGAAACATCGATTCAGCTGCCTCCTGCACACCTCCTACTGGGGATGTGCCCACAACCAAGGTACGTGCCCTTGACCGGAATCGAACCTGGGACCTTTCAGTCCGCAGGCTGACGCTCTATCCACTGAGCCAAACCGGTTTTGGCAAGAAATCAAAATTTTAAACATTTTTCTGGTTTTCCTCTTAAGACCTTCTTCTTTTTTGGCATCTTAAGGAGTTGTTCTTCCTGTTTTCTCCACTGTCTGATCATACACTCAGTGGGAGGAGGTCCAAATTGTCTCTCTGCAGTTCTATTTCTCATTCTCTTTTGCATAGCTGATTACATTCAGTTTGAATTTTGCAGAATAAGGCAATTGCTTACTGGTTATCTTTTTATTTTTTGACATCTTTATGGGCTCAGAACACTCAGGTCCCTGTTGCATCTGCACACTCTCCACCTTCAATTACGGCATCAGCTGTTGTCAGTAACAATAAGGCTAGTGATTGGAGGAGGCCTGTTTGACAAGGTATGGGCAGCTACGCACCCACATGGCTCCCTCCTCGGCTGACTTCATGTATAAGATGCCCCTCGATTTTCAGTCTAACCATTTTAGAAAAAAATAGCATCTTATACACGTAAAAATACAGTACTTTTAGGACCCCTCCCCCCCCATAGAATCTCTATAGTTCTCTGACTGGGACTTGAGCTGATATATTAGAGAGCTGAGTGTGTCCTTTTCTTTCTGTATGCACACCGGGGCAGTCAGAAGGAGCCACCTGCCCCAATCCTTGTAGTCATGATTGTTCCCAGCAGCCTCTTGGTCCCCCAGGGCACCTACTTCAGGAGGCTCCTCATCACAGTGATTAGTCAGTGCCACTCCATGCCACTGGATACCACATTTCATTTCCATGACAAGGAGTTCAACGTTGCATTCAAGTCTAAAGACAAACGCCTACACCTGAGAAAATGTCATCTTTGAGGATCTGTTTCCTGAGACTCCTGGTACAAATTTCTGATCAGTCAAGGTTCAGTCAGGAGACACAAACTTCTCCAGTCACAACAGCTAACAGATAAAAAATTTATTTCTAGCCGCTAGCTAAATTTCATGTATTCAGTTTAATCATGCCTCATTTTCTCAGTCTGGGATTTCTGCTTTTCTTCCAAGCCAAAAGGCAGAAAGAACCAATGGTGTCTTGGTTCTATTTCTAATATTTCCTCCCAAAATGATGCTGGGAAAGCCCTGGTTTCTCTACTCATCCAGAGACTGCTTTTTCTAAGCTTGATTCTATAAAGCAGGAGCCTCCAGCCCTTCTCAGTGGGACTTTTCCTCAAATCAAATGTCTGTTCATTTCGGATCCTCACACTGAGTTGTGAAACCTCATCAAGAACTTATTGCATCAGATTCCAAAACGAGGTCTCCCCAACTGAGGCCCTTCAAGTTACATCTGGAAACTAGCTGGATCTTTTCTGGGTCATTTCCCGTTGAATGTGAATCATGTCTATTTTGGTCTGACTTCGTTTGTACTGGGGCTCTAGCTGGCTCAGGGCTTTAACTCTCATGAAACCTTAGACCAGAAAAGCCGCTCAGAACTCCCTGGTTCTTATTTTTCTTCCCAGGAAAACTGCTCTGCCCAGCTAAATATGTCCTGTAGCAGGAACCCATGGCTGGGCCAGATCCGCACTCACAGCCCAACTCTGCCCCCCACTCCCTGTGTAACCCTGGGAAGATGGCCCGCTTCTGTGCCTTGGTTCCTTCAACTGTACGATGGGAGGAATATTTGTCCCAAACCTGGAAGATTGGAACAGCCTGCTCTTTGAAACGTACGTTGTTTTTTAAATGCAAGTGTATAATAGTTGAGGGTTTATGATTATTAACTCTCTAAACTCTCTGCCATATCCCCAGGTCCAGCTTATCCATAAGAGCAAAGGAAGAATTTCCAAGAAATGGAGCACAGCATGTACTTTGTTTTAATCCTCACCTGAGGATATTGGGGGTTTTTCTTAATTGATTTTTAGAAAAAGAGAGAAAGAGACACTTTTTTAAAATTTTTATTGAGGGAAGGGGGTGTCCATAATTATTAGACTTTCATGATTTAAAAAAAATAAACTGTTGCAAAAGTCATACCGTGAAAAATATCTCCGTCTTGCCTCTGTTTTCCAGTTCCCCAGTCCAGAGACAATGTCTTGTATCATGGTTTTTTGTACATCCTTCTGGAGCTCGATTATACTCCTACATCCATGTGCTTGTGTGTTTTCCTCACCTCTTCTTTATGTAACCTGCATGGTAGAAAACAAAGCACACTGTTTTCTCACTGTCTTGGAGATAATTCCATAATAGTACATAGAGGTCTGCCTCTATTACTTAATTAGTCCCCTATTGCTAGGCATTTTGATTGTTTACAGTCTTTTATCAGTTCAAACAAGGTTGCCAAGAACATCCTCATACTCCCAGGATAAGTTACAGGAAAGAAAACAGCTATGTCAAAAATAAATCGTGTATGTTTTCATTTTTATAAATTTGCAAAGCTTTCCTCGCAGTTCAGCTGTCATCTTGCTGCATTCTAAGTGACAACATTCACTCCAACATCGGCCTTTCTGTGGAATGGCAGCGAGTCCTCTCCATGTACAGCTGTCCCCAGTACTGCGACATTAGCGAGACTGCGCTTGGGAGAGTCTCATGCTGGAGAGCCTCCCAGCCCCAAAGCCCCTTGCTGAAAGTAAATATTGACAGCTTGGGTTGTGGCCATTAGCTGTTTGGAATGATTCAACAGCCATTTTAAACACGCTTTTGTACCAAAATCAGAGTAAAGTAGTGGTTGAAAAAAAAGGCAAACAGGAAGGTCTACATTTATTGTAAAAAGTATTACATAGGTCCTTCTTTTTCCTCCATTAACCTCTTCCAGCCCGCTCCCATCCCCACCCCCCCACCCGCCCCCCCCCCCCCCCCCCCGCTAACCCCTCCGCCCAGGCCCTCACCACCCCATTGTCTGTGTCCCATCCACTCTCCCCTGCCTTCCCTCTGAGGTTCAATAGTCGGAAAGTCTACATTTTAATAATGGATGCAAGACAAAATGATCTTGGACTTTATCTTGACTCCACAACTATCAAGTCACTGAAGGTCTCTGGACCTCTTTGTCCTTGTGTGTGAAATGAAGACTACAGACCAAATTATTTCCCAGGACCCTTCCTGCTTTGAGATACTGAAGATTCAGATGGAGTGAAGGTCAGGGGCACTTGTCCTCCCAGCCTCACTGTATTCAAAAAGCAAGAGATGTTGCAAATCAGTACATTATTCATATCTAAATCGGTGGTACGGTTGGGCAGGGATTTAGACAGTGATGAGTTGGTAAACAGGACTGAGTTGGGGGAAAGACAGCCTTGATTTGTAGCATTTGCTGATTTGTAGCAAAACTGGAAAAACATCCACCCCCCACTCTTCTGTTGACTCGGGCAGGAAACATTTATTAAATGCTTGCTGGGTGCCAAGTGTGGCACCACTGCCTTTTCCTATACTTTTCATTAACCATTTTCTTACCAGCAAGAGCAGGCCAGAAATTTCAACATGTTACAGTGGAGCCCTCAGGGTAGCACATGGAGATTCCTACTCTACCCTAAGAGAGGGACTATCCTGAGCCCTTTAGATTCTGAATGGGCTCTAGGCATCCTAAGCAGGGTTTCCTCACCTTTTCCATTCCTGACACATCTGGGAACAGACCAACTTACCCAGATGGGGTGGTGGACGGAGGTCCCCTTTCTAGCCATCCGTGAATCAACACCCTACACTCTATTTCACACGTCATCTTTCATGCATGTGCAGAACTCGCACCTCCCCTACACCCAGACAGGTCTCAGTCACCCCTTGGGGCTCACCGGGAACCTCACTTCCCCAAGCTTTCTCCGACCACCCAGTTTAATACTTAATGCTTTTCTGTAACACTCATTTCACATGAAACCACTTGCACCATCCTCGCTAGACTCTTAAGTTCTTGGAGGACAGGCACCAAGCCTATTTGGTATAGCTCTGTATCTCCAGCACCTAGCTTGGGTACTGACACACAATAGATGCTCATGAAATGTTTGTTGAATGAATGTTTGTTCAGCCCACTAACTTTCTTTTTTTTTAATATATTTTTATTGGTTTCAGAGAGGAAGGGAAAGGGAGAGAGAGATATAGAAGCATCAATGATGAGAGGGAATCATTGATTGGCTGCTTCCTGCATGCCCCCCCCCCCCAACCCCCACAATGGGGATCAAGCCCACAACCCTAGCATGTGCCCTGACCAGAATCGAACCTGGGACCCTTTAGTCCACAGGCTGACGCTCTATCCATTGAGCCAAACCAGCTAGGGCGAGCCCATTAACTTTCATCCTCAAATATAATTTATGTAATATTAGTAATAATTCTCTACCTAGTTCAGTGGCTTACCAAATACTTTTATGGGTGAGTGTCCCAACTTTGGGGGGGAAGGACAGTGCAGTAATATCATTATTCTCCCAACTTTTCAGAAAATGAGACACCATCTATGAAGTAACTGACTTGTCTAAGGTGGTAGAACCAGCATGAGCGTTGGAATGCATACCTGCATTAAAGGACTGCACACCTTGGGTCATATACCATCTGTTAACCAGAGGCTCTGGCAGCCCAGGGAATACTGGTGGCTAGTGGAAGACAGCAGTGGAAGGAAGAGGGAGAAGCACAAGCCAGGCCTCTGATGACCTTTCCTTCCCCCAGTGTCTGCTTGCTACCCACACAGGTTCACTCCGTGTGTTCTGGGAGCTGGGACCCTAGAGCTGGGCCAGAGAGTTGGTGAGGCCAGCAAAGCCTTTTCTTCTGGGGAGGAGGGAGGTGAGGGCTGAGAGGCAGGGGCACCTGCCCACACTGTTATGTATGCGCACACTCACATCTGGACAAAATCCACACCAAGGCATATAACACACCGAATGAGCCACTGCACAAACAGGTGCCCACAGATATCGTGCACATACATACTGGTGCGTGGTTATGCATACTCATATACACATTAAGCATGTACCCAACGCACAGATAATCCAGACACTACTGTGTACACCCAGCAACTGACCTACACGCCGGTTGCACACCAGGCTGCAAGAGTAGACATGTGCACTCACCCATGCACACACATACTCGCGATTCTCACTCTCACGTACACGCACAGTCAGTACACAGAGAAATGTACTCCATTGTAAGCGTCAAGCCCACACGCACCCTCACATCCACAGCGATGTCAATGCTCACGCGCAAGCAACAGACACATACCCATACCCATACGCTTGCAAAGGCCTGGTAACGATCACTTTCGTGCACGTAAACCTCCAAACACACTGACAGGTTCTACACACGGAGAGATGCATCGATACACCCACGTTGCCACCAGCGCTTCAAGTTTTTTCCAAACCCACTCGGAAGGGAGAGAGCCCTGTGCTGCGGGCCGGCCCACGTGACCGGGGAGGGCGCTCCCGCCGGTGACGGGATGGGAAAAGTATGCCTGGGGCGGGCGCCGGGCCGGCTGCCGTGGCCGCGGGAGGCGGGAGGCGGGAGGCGGGACGCGGAGCAAGGCCGACAGCTTGGTCGCTCCGGAGGCCCCTGGACGCGCGGGGCAGCGAGGGTGAGTGTCCCCCGGCTGTCCACGCTCCGGGGAAAGTGCGGGCGGGGAGCAGAGGGGAGGATACGTGGTGCTGGGGCGGGGGGGCGGGGTGGGAGACGGTAGGAGTGGGAGGACTGCGAACGCCCCTTCTTTGCAGGCCGGGCAGCCCTGCCTCTTGACCTCCACCTTCGGGAGTATATTTAATATGAATTAACCTTTACGGAGCGCTCACCGTGTGCTCCTGGTTTACCTGTGATAGTTTTATACCTCCACCGCTTATTGAGCGCCTATTTCGCGCCAGGCCCTGCCTGCCCTCTGCAGCAAGCTGTTTCATTTCCATGACAACAGCTTATCTGCCTCTGCAAAACAGGAACCGGGCTCAGAGATGTTAACGACTTGCTCAGGGCTGAACACCTGGTAACTGGTGGCAAAGGGATTTGAGCCCCGGTGAGTCTGCGTCCATTACCCGAGCTAACAATCAGAGCTAACGTTTATCGAGCGCATTACCTCATTTACTCTTTGCAGCATTTAATTAAATATATATTATACAGACCCGCAAACTAAGCTCAAAGGGTACTAAACGGCAAGCTGAGATTTGCACCCACTTCTTCACAGCTCTTGTCACCCTCCATCCTCCCCCAAACTTTGTTCCTCTTTCTCCATCCCCATCGCCACTGCCCCATGCCAGGACTGGATGGCAGCTGAATGTTGCATGGCCCCCGGGGTCTCCCACCCCAGGCCTCTCCCCTAACACCGTGGGTGCTTTGCACAACCTCAGTGTGGTCCTCCTCTGTTCTCTTACAACAAAACTCCTGCCTAGAGCCTTCAAGAGTCCCCTCCTTAAACTGGCCATCTCCCGGAGACCACCCGCCCCCTCCCCCCATCCCTGCCACGCTAAGCCAGTAGCAATAGCGTTAACAGTGTCCTATATATGTCAACCCAAGGCTGGTCTCAGCACTGTTTGAAGTCTGTCCTCTCCCATTCTCCCTTTCTACACCCCCCACAGTTCTCCTCTGACTTATTCTGTTATCTGGCCGTGATATCCATCACGCCCACTTTCAGCTGCCTACCGTCAGAGCATCCACACTTTCACACCTCACTCCTGCACCGCACTCTGTTTCTTCCCGGAGTCTGACTTCCCTCCAGCCCCTAGCAGGGACACCAGTCTTGCCCTCCTTCTAATCCTTCGACGTTAGGATTACCTTTGGTTTTAAATGACATAAAACTAACAATGTTCATCGTGACAAATTCAGACACTTCAAAAAGGTAGAAAGTGAAAAGTAAAAGCCCATATACCTCCCGATTCTGAAAGGTAACCCCTTTAAACAAGATGGGGGGTCCTTTTGGAAATTTCATATACCTATATATTTGAGTGTCTATCTTTTTTTAACTCAAAGATAAGCATACTTTACATTCCATGCTGCAACTTGCCTTTTTCACTCTGTGTATCTTGGTCATCTCTCCATATCTGCAGATACAGACTCACTTTGTTTGTTTGTTTTTGTTGTTGTTTTAATATATTTTATTGATTTTTTTTACAGAGAGGAAGGGGGAGGGATAGAGAGTTAGAAACATCAATGAGAGAGAAACATCGATCAGCTGCCTCCTGCACACCCCCTACTGGGGATGTGCCCGCAACCAAGGTACATGCCCTTGACCGGAATCGAACCCGGGACCCTTCAGTCCGCAGGCTGACGCTCTATCCACTGAGCCAAACCGGCTTCGGCCTCACTTTGTTTTTATAACGGTGTCTTAGTGTGTCATTGTACCAAGGAATCGGGATTTGGTTCACAAGTCTGGGGTCATCTTTGAAGCTATTCTCCCTCCATTCAGCAAATTCCCCCAAGAGGTTACTTGTTTCTCTGCAAATCCCTCCGTTCCTCCCTATCTTGCTGTTCTTTCTCTCATCCTCATCTGCCGAGTGGACACAGACGACTGGACCTTCCTCTCCACCGTCCCAGTCTCTGATGATCCCCAATGTTCGCCGCGGGGTAATGGAGTGCAGACACTCACAGCTTCCCGCACGCCCTCCTCAGGAAGGCCTGCCAACTGGCTTTGCCTCTGTGAGATGAGCTCCTGTAGAAATTTGATTTCTGTTCATCAAGTTCTAGTCTGCGTGGACTTTGGAAAGGAATTCTATGCTGAAGCTTTGCTCAAGGAAACAATTCTCCGTTGGATTTGTGCATTTCTGTAGATGGCTTCTTTAGAGAGCTGCCCTGGGAGGGTTTATGTCCATGGGTTCTGTGCCCTGGGCCCGAGTCAGCAGGCCTGGCTTCCATCCAGCTTTGACCGGGGGAAAATTCTTTCTTTCTTTTCTTTTTCTTTTTTGCCTTTCTTTCTCTTTTGCCACATGGGGATGATAGTATCAGCCTCTTAAAACTGTGGGAGATTAAAGGAGAAAATGAACCTCAAAGCTTTGAAATAAGAATTCACGGAGAATTCTCTTTTCCTCTAGATCAGGGGTTGCAAACTCATACCAACTGGGGCTGTGCATTCTAACCTCCTGTTGTATCTCTCCTTGTTCTCACACATTATTATTATATCCCAATAACACTACTGTCACTGAGTACTTCCTGTGGGCTGGTTACTGTATTATCTCATTTAATATTCATAATTACTCTATGAGGGAGGCCCAGGCCATCAAATTACTCAGGGAGACATTCCTAAAGACCTTATATTATTCAAACTGGTATAATTCAAAACTCACCTTCGGAAAGAAGGATGGCAGCATTTCCGTTTGCCTATTAGTATAGGGCTATCCTGTGGCTATAGCATAAGCACAGTTTACAATGTACAACTCCTGCTGCCTTGCAAGGTCCTTGACAAACTTTCACACATAAATTGGAACCATAAATATGTTTCTATCATGCGATTTCAAATTCAAATGATTCAAATATGACCATGCAGTATTGTTTTCTCCCATTTTACAGACAAGGAAACTGAGGCTCAGAGATAGCAGAGGTCAAATAGCTAGAATATGATCCCTAACCTCTTAACCACCAGACCAGCTCTGTGCTTCTTGAAGGCCAGATCTTTAGAGTTATTTCGAATGTCTGTCAGGGCCAGACCAGAAGGAACTGCATGGAGACCAGCAAGCACAGGGAAGTCAAAGAAAACCTAGCCTTCTTCCTCTCCCCCACCCCCACCCCAGCTCAACCCTTCAGAATTCAGACTTTGTTCCTCTCCCTCAGTTTCCAGATCTTCAAGCGTGGTCCCTTATGCCATCCCAAGGAACCGCCTACCCCCATTTCCTTTCCCTGTCTTCAGTGCAGTCCTGGCTGCCTTTGAGAGAGAACCTGCTACAAAGAGAAAGAAGGAGAAAGGCTTACTCCCTCTCCTGCCTAGAGCCTGGTCATACATTCAAAGGAATTCTATACTGAAGCTTTGCCCAAGAAAACAATTCTCCGTTGGATTTGTGCATTTCTGTAGATGGCTTCTTTAGAGAGCTGAAGGTTTATGTCCATGGGTTCTGTGCCCTGGGCCCGAGTCAGCAGGCCTGGCTTCCATCCAGCTTTGACTGGGGGAAAATTCTTTCTTTTCTTTTTTTTTTTTTTGTTGGGACACCAGTCTTGCCCGCCTTCTAATCCTTCGACGTTAGGATTACCTTTGGTTTTAAATGACATAAAACTAACAATGTTCATCGTGCCAGGCTGGATCCTCATTAGAACAAGACCCTGTGCCCTACAAGAGCAGCAACCAGCCAAGACCGGTTTGGTTCAGTGGATAGAGCGTCGGCCTGCGGACTGAAAGGTCCCAGGTTCGATTCCGGTTAAGGGCATATACCTTGGTTGCGGGCACATCCCCAGTAGGGGGTGTGCAAGAGGTAGCTGATCGATGATTTTCTCTCATCGATGTTTCTAACTCTCTATCCCTCTCTCTTCCTCTCTGTAAAAAATCAATAAGATATATATTTAAAAAAAGAGCAGCAACCACATCTTTTCATTCCAGTGTCTGGCCTCAAAGGCAATAAAAATAGGTGACGCCATTGATTGGGCATCCTCGCCAAGCACCAGCACACATGATGTCTCGTTGGCCTTCTGTCACATGAGCTAAGCACTAACCCATCGATTCACCTGTCTTTATTAATCACCTGTATTATGGATCACGGTCATGCCAGGTGGCTGATAGGTGTATGTGGCCAAGGCAGGGACCCCCACAACTTCCCTCAGCATGGAATGGCTGGGCAGGAATGAATGCCAACCTTCACTAGGATGCTCTTTTGGTAGCAACCGACAGAAACACTATTCAAACCAGCTTAAGTGAAAATGGAGAATTTATTCTAAGACTACAGGGGCCTCCACCTGAAATGCCATAGGACTCATGTAGGAGGTCAGGACTGTTTTTCATTAGTTCAACTGCAGTTGGTGACAATTAAAATCTTAAACAAGGTCTGAATTTTTGTATCAGGTTTTACTTCCAACACCCTTTATCTGCTGTATTTTCAGAAGGACAAGAAATAGTGAAATAAGAATAGGTGATGCTAATAAAGATTTATTAACAATGACAAAAAAAAAAGAATAGGTGATGCTTTTATACCTCTTACCATATGCCAAACCTTATTCTAGGAGCATTATAGCCTCATAACAACCTTCTAACGTAGCTACTGTCACTGTCATCCCCATTTTGGTGAGGACTAGGCTGAGGGAAAGAGGATAAGTCATTTGTAAAAGGCCCCACAGCTAGTTCGTGGGATTTCAACCCAAGCAGCTATGCTTAGAGCAGAGGCAGTAGCTGCCATGTGGCTGTCGGGCACTTGAAATGTGGCCGGTCTGGCCCTAGCCAGTTTGGCTCAGTGGATAGAGCTTCCACTTTCGGACTAAAGGGTCCTGGGTTCTGTTCCAGTCAAGGGCACATACCTCAGTTGCAAGCTCGATCCCTGGTCTGGGTGCATGTGGGAGGCAACCAATCGATGTGTCTCTCTCACATTAATGTTTCTCTCTCCCTCTCCCTTCTACTCTCTCTAAAAATTAATGGAAAAATATCCTTGGGTGAGGATTAACAAAAAAAAAAATTTAAATAATAATAAAAAAGTAATGGCCAGTCTGAATTAAGATGTGCTGCAGGTATAAAATACACACCAGGTTTCTAAGACTTAGTGCCAATTAAAGAATGTGAAACACCTCATTAATAATTTTTACATTGATTACATGTTGAAATGATGATGTTTGAGATATATTAGTCTACCCAACATATATTATTAAAATTAATTTCACCTACTTTAAAAAACCTTTTTAATGTGCCCATAAGGTCGTGTAAAATGACATGTGACCTCATGTCATATGCCTGTTGGACAGCACTGTTCAAACACCGTCCCATCCCTCTGATCTGCCGCTTGGAGAAGCTGGACACAGGGCGCTGAACCGCCTCGGCCCTCCATCCCTCAGCTCACATCTGGCCCATCAGCTGCCTTCTTCTCGCTCACTGCAGTGCTGGGCAGGTCCAAAGCTTGATGGCTTTGGCCTCAGCCACCCCGAAGCCTGACTCTGGGCCTCACTGCACAGGGCACAGGGCCCAGGGCCCAGAGGGGTGGGCTCCACGTCCTCCGCATCACATGCCGCGATGGCTGGTTCCCAAGGATTTGGGGTGATAATACAGTGGCCACCAGACTGACTGCTGGCGTGCTCTCGGGAGTGCCACCGAGACAAACCCCGCGAGATCCTGGCTCCTGAGACCTCACTAGGTCATGGTTTGGCCTTGGACCTCTTGTCTAGACTGAGTCAGAAATAGGGGTGGAAAGAGAGAAAACAAATATTTTCTGGGCCTTTTGACAAGCGGATCCCATGACTTCTAATGGTCTGTGTTTTGACTCTGGATGCTGGAGTGTTACCAACCAGGCATCGATGTGAGGACCCCGGGAAAGGGGGTGTGGGTGAGCGCTGTGTGAGCCGCCGCAGCAGCCCCTCTCTCCTCCAGGCGGAAAAAATATCCTTGGGTGAGGGTCTCAGCTCTTCCAGTGAAGCTGGACAGGGCTGTTTCCAATTTGCTTCCTGGAATTCAGGGAGGGCATGGGGTGTTTGTCATTATAGAATTTGCACTCCCATTAAAGCCAATTTTGGGAGCATTTCATCTGCAAGCAGGCACCACCCCATTCCAACCACCAGCCCTTCCTTGCCCAGTTGGGTCAGATTCAGGTATCCTCTCCTAATCACAACGAGGCCTCCCTGTGAAATATTCCGGGGGGGGGGCCCTACTGTGAGGTCAGGGCTGTGTGCTGTTAGTTCAGCTGCAGTTGGCGGCAATTACAATTTTAAACAAGGCTCTAACTTTTGTATCACGTTTTGCTTTCAACGTCCATTATCTTGTTGGATTCTCAGAACAGCCCTGTAAGGCAGACGGGGGCGAGTGTTATTATCTCCATTTGGTAGGTGAGGAGATGGAAGCCCAGATCAGAGGAAATGACTTTTCTACTGTCACGTGATCAGTGAGTTACAGAGTTAGGACATGCACCCAGTCTTCCCAATCCAAGCCCAGTCATCTCTCTGGGCTTCCCTCAGTAGCCAAGTGTGGCTTTGTTATCCGCACGTTTACTGAAACCTTTGGATCCTGTTGCTCTTTATGTGAGTGACCATTTCACTCAAGGCTGGAACAGCTATGAGCTGAGCACTTACTGCGTTCGGGGCGGGCACTGTGCTAGACCCTGGTGACATCACACAGAGCAAGACGGGCAGGGCCTCTGCTTTCTGGACCTTCCTCTCCAGGGGAAAGGCACAGGCAGTTAGCAAGCCAAGAAGCAAAGAAATCTCTAACCACAACTGGAGCCACGTGCTTTGAAAGGGCAACCAGGGTGGTCTGAGCAAATCAGCAGGGCAAGACTCTCCGAGGAGAGGTTATTAGACCTGAGGCTTGAAGGATGAGGCAGGCAGCTCTCTGAGGGCTTTGGACAGAGGAGATTAGCAACAATTTTAGGCAGAGTTATCTTCAACTGCTGAGCATTTACTGCATCACACACCTCACAAGAAGCTTTGGGGACATTGTCTCGTTACTCCTATTCCAACTCCACGAGGTAGGTATAGTATTATTTCTATTGGACAGTTGAGGACACTTAGTGGCTGGTTTCTCGTGTCTCTTAATCACCCCTACCTACCCATGCATCACAGCCTGATAACCAACAGGTCAATTGTATTCACGCATAACTTACCTCCTCTGATCTGCAAGGTGAGATTATTCAGAACTCAGGCCTGGCAGCCTTGCTCAAGGCCCAGACGAGGGTCCCCAGAGTTTCTCCTGGCAGACCATGTTTGGGCGGGATCAGCAAAAGACAGACGACCTTCTCTTGTCAGTCTGGGTGGAGGGCCCTTGGGAAGGAACTGGGGGGTAGGGTGCCCTGAGGGTAGGGGAAGTGGGAGAAGGAGGAAGGCTGCTTCCCTGACAGTTCAGGCTGGGGCCCTTCGTGCCTAACGTTCTCCCAGAACATGTGTGTTTATGAATCATTAGCTACTTAACGGAGAGATGAGTTAAGGGACCGGGCAAATTACAACCAGACGGAAGAACTCCATCCAAGCTTAGCACCTCATGATTCTGTGTTTGGGGTTTAACCGTGGAACATTTTTTCCCTGCGGCAGGAAGGCTGTCATGCAGCCTCCCCGACTCAACTCACACCGGAGAGGGCCATTTAGGAACTAAGATAATGTTTAAAAGATGAGGAAGGACCAATACTTCTCTGTAATCAGTTGAATGGACATTTATGGAGCACCTGCTAGATGTAAAATATTTGCACACCCCTCCCTGGAGTCGGGGTGGGGGCCCTGTGCTGTGGGAGGTCAAAAGGAAGAAGGGGTTAGATCTGGGTTGGGCTAGAAACAAAAAACAAAAAAACGGGAAGGGAGGAAACTTCTTTAAATCCGAGAGTATGGGTGCCCTTTTTGATTTAGGCCACTACCTTGATTTCCCTTTGCTGTGGGTGTTCTCAAATACTCACGAATCAAGCAAGTATTTCTTGAACACCCACTGTGTGCAAGACAGTTGGAAGCCCCAGGATATAGCAGGTTGGCTGCGGTCCCCGCTCCCAAGGGGCTTCCGTTGCCATGGGAGGCACATGGGCGAGGCAGCGGGCCCAGTAGGCAGGTGAACGGGCAAATACAGCCAATACGGGTGGGCTTGCAGGGCCGGAAGGACACCGGCAGGGAGCTGGGGTCCCAAGGGAGGGCTGTCCGGCAGGCCTTGGAAGAAGCGCTATTTAAGCCGAAACAAGGGATAAGGAGCCGGCATGCCAAAGGGTGGGGCCCAGGGATTCAGAAAGAGGGGCAGGATGGAGCTTGGTCTGACGGAGAAGGGGTGTCTGGAGGAGCGGTGAGAGATGGGAGGAGCTGGGATTTGGTGGAGGCGGGTCATTTAGGGCCTCGTGGGCCACATCCTCAGGGGTGCTGATATTGCTCTTTGCAGCCCGCAGCCAGTGGAGTAAGATCATCCAGGAAGTGATGAGGCTGAGCTGTGCTTTTCAAGGATCCCTCCGCTTCAGCTGGGAGAGTGCGGGAGGGGGAGCGAGCGAGGGAGGAGGTGCTTGCCAGGTGCAGGCATGGACTGATGGCCTCCCCGTGTGCCCCCTGGAAATGCCTCCCTAACACTCCAAAGAGGCTCGTGGTGGAGAGTCAGAGCCCAGGAGGCGGCCCACCCCCCCTCCCAATCATCTTGGCTAAGCCCAGTGCGCATCTGTCAGAGAACAGGAGGCTCTCTCCAAGCATCGGGATCCTGAGGGAGGAAAAGCATCAGCTTACATTTCCAAAGTCGCTTGTGTGTGTGTGTGTGTGTGTGTGTGTGTGTGTGTGTGTGTGTGTGTGTAAAATGATAAAATACACAATATCAAAGAAATCTCTCTATTGCTCTCTGTAGCTTTGTCACACACTTCAAGGTCCCTTCTGTAATGTGGGATATTCAGGAGGAAAAATCAAAGAAACGCTGACATAATGGAAAGCATGTGGCCATTAGGGTCAGCCAAACCCAAGTTCAAATATAACTCCTGCCATGAACTGGTTGTGTAAACATGACCAAACTGGCCTCTCTGAGCTTCACGTTCCTCTTCCATAAAACAGGAAAAAAACACCAGGGGGAGGGAGCAAGGGGCAGTGGGCGAAGTGGGGGGGTTCTTCAGAGCCCCTCGGACATGGGTTTGAGTGCTGTCCCCACTGCCCTGATTGTGTGACTGCGGGTTAATCGTTGGAGTTCTCGGAGCCTCTGTTTCTCCCTCTGAAAACCGGAACCATCCGTTTTCCACCTCCGTCGGATTTATTATAAACTTCACAGAAGAGAATTCAGGTGAAGAGCGTCGCTCAGAGCGCCTGTCTCAGCTCCCCTGTCGGTCACTGAAGAGGTCGGATGAGACCATTCCTTGGGGCCCTCCCCAAGTTTGTGATTCTGAATTTCTTTAAAAGACCCGGGAAGAGTTAACCTCTCTGGATTCCTTGGGGCCATGGCACACCACCCCAGGTTTTCTCACCCCTTCAGTATGGAGAGTAGACTCGGGGGCACAGGCTGGGAGCAGGGCTATTGGAGCCTTGTTTTTCTTGGAGGTGCCCTGGGGCCAAGGAGACTCTCCTCTCCCTCCCTCTAGGTTTGGAACCAGAATCTAGTCACCCCGCCTTTATTTCCAAAACAGTTCCTGGCACCGGTGGGAACCTCCAGGCTCCAGCTCTGAGAAACCCCTCGCTCCCTGCCGGTTCCAGAGCCCCCTCCTCCGCCTGCCAGACGCTGGGGCCTGCCCTGGCCCAGCTGTCACTGAGCATTCTCCCTGCTGTTCACAGAGGCTGGCATGGGCAGGACAGCAGGCCCTGCTCCCTCTTGCCCAGCACGTGTGACTGAGAGTGGAGGTCAGAGAGAGGGGATGGGAACTGACGCCCAGAGCTCCCCTCTCTCCTGCCTGTCTCCATCCAGCTGTTCACAGGACTCTCAGCGTGCCTGGGTGACTGGCTCCCACCGCTTCCTTCCTCTCTCCCTTGTCCAAAATTACAACTTCCTAACCCAGCTCAAACCTTCTTGAAGAATTCAGTTTCTCTTCGGGGAGCCCAGATGTGTCCCAGCTGATAAGTCAACCTGACTCGTTTCCCAAGATTCTCAGCAAGTCAGCAAGGGAAGGAGATGGGGATCCTGGGGTCTGGGGGGTGTCTGGGGCACCGTTTTCCAACAGCACATCATGAGTGTAACACTTCCCCAGCATTTGCCCCATCTGCCTACCACCTCTGCTATCACTGATGCCACCCATAAGGAGCATTCGTGACACCAGCTACATCATACTGCAACTTTATTTTTTAAAATATATTTTTATTGATTTCAGAGAGGAAGAGCGAGGGAGAGAGGTAGAAACATCAATGATGAGAGAGCATCATTGACTGGCTGCCTCCTGCACACACCCCACCAGGGATCAAGGCCCGAACGGGAATCAAACCATGACCTCCTGGTTCATAGGTCGACGCTCAATCACTGAGCCACACCGGCCGGGCTGTGCCACATATTTGAAGGAAACCATGGATCATTTCTCTCTGTGCACAGCTCCCCCCAGCCAGCTGTCACTGGGCCATAAGTCCGGCTACTCCAGAGTTCGATGGTGTGATGATGAGTGCCGCACCCCAAGACCCCTCCAAGGTATATTCTGGGCTCATGACTCAGCTCATCCACATACACTGAGTGGCCAGATTATTATGATCTCTGAACGCATAATAATCTGGCCACTCAGTGTATGTATGTGTATGTATATATATATATATATATATATATATATATATATATATATATATATATATTAGAGGCCCGGTGCATGAATTCGTGCATGGGTGGGGTCCGGCCAGCCTGACCAGGGGGAGGGGACATGGGTGGTTGGCCGGCCTGCCTGCTGGTCAAACTGGCCCAGGGGACAATTTGCATATTAGCCTTTTATTATATAGTATATACACTGAGTGGCCAGATTATTATGAGTTCAGAGATCATAATAATCTGGCCACTCAGTGTATAGACTCAAGACATTGTCCAGCTACTTGTATGTGATGTAGGAGAGAGCAGGAGTCAGAAATATAGTTTCTCCCAGCTACCTCTTCCCCCTCCTCCCCTTCCTCCTCTCCCTCCTCCTCCTCCTCCTCCTCCTCCCCTCCCTCCCCCCGGGTGCCTTTCCAACTGACCCCCAGTCCGCTCAGCGGGACTCACCTGCTCACAGCTCTCTTGCCTCCTACAGGTGACCACCATGATCCCCTGGGTGCTCTTGGCCTGTGCGCTCCCTTGTGCGGCCGACCCTCTGCTTGGTGCCTTCGCCCGCAAGGATTTCCAGAAGGGCTCCCCTCAACTTGTCTGCAGCCTACCTGGCCCCCAGGGTCCCCCCGGCCCCCCAGGAGCCCCAGGGCCCTCAGGAATGGTGGGAAGGATGGGCTTTCCCGGCAAAGACGGCCAGGATGGCCAGGACGGGGACCGGGGGGACAGTGGAGAGGAAGGTAAGAGTTTAGGGGACATGAATATAAATATTTTCTATGTAATCATTGGCCAAACATGTTGTTTTGAGAGAAATGCACGTTTTATGAAACATGGGTCTTAGGGACCAAGAGGCGCTCTACAGGAAACGTTCTGCAGGGCGTGCCGAGTGTACTTAGCTGTGCTTACTGTGGGCCAGGCACGCTTCTAAGCACTTACATGAGTATAGAAAGAGCGTTGTGGTTTCCTTTGAACAAAACACGGTTCTGCTGCCTTCTCTCTCCTCTTCACAGGATATTTCAGAGAAGTTTTCATATAGTGCACATAAATCTGCCTCGTTTTTAAAAACTCCTGCATAGAATTGCACGTTATGGATGGACCATCCTTTTTTTAATCTTTTTCCTTTGGACGGGCAATTAGTCGTTGTTCCCAGTGTTTGCTGTTGGAAGCGGCACTGCACGAACCACGATTGCACATGTGTGCAGGGATCTGGGCACTAACCAGGGACTGCACTAAGATCAATGTTTTGAGGTCAAAGGCTTCTTCCAATTCTCTCCTCAACCCACAACCAGCACAGCCCATCAAAGGATTGTTCTGCCAGACAAACCAGACTCTTCCTTAGAAGGCGGGAAAAGAAAAGGCTGTGGCCTGGCTGACGTGCTCAGTGGTTGAGCCTCGACCTATGAACCCAGAGGTCATGGTTCAATTCCCGGTCAGAGCACATGCCTGGGCTATGGGCTCGATCCCCAGTAGGAGGCCTGCCGGAGGCAACCAATCCATGATTCTCTCTCATCACTGATGTTTCTATCTCCCTTTCCCTTCCTCTCTGAAATCAATAAAATATATTTTAAAAAAAGAAAGAAAAGAAAAAGAAAAGGCTGTGAATTATGTTCGTTTTGCCCTGATCCTCAATGATTCTGGAAGGTAAGCATTACCGTTCCCGGTTTCCAGATGGGACTGGGACACGTGCCCCAGGTTCCACCATCAGGACTTGCACCCATTTCCAGGTGGCTCCATTGCCCTCTTGTTCTTCCCATTACCAAAGGCCTGTGCTCCAAAGATGGAGAGCCAGGGCCCGCAGCCTCTGCTAGTTCTCTGAGGCCCCTTCTTAACCCCTGCTGCTCTGTCTTCCAGGTCCACCTGGCCGGACAGGTAACCGGGGAAAACCAGGACCAAAGGGCAAAGCCGGGGCCATTGGAAAGGCTGGCCCTCGCGGCCCCAAAGGGGTGAGTGGTGCCCCAGGGAAGCACGGCACACCGGGCAAGAAGGGGCCCAAGGGCAAGAAGGGGGAGCCGGGCCTCCCGGGCCCCTGCAGCTGCGGCAGTGGCCAGGCCAGGTCGGCCTTCTCGGTGGCGGTGACCAAGAGCTACCCACGGGAGCGGCTGCCCATCAAGTTCGACAAGATCCTGATGAACGAGGGCGGCCACTACAACGCGTCCAGCGGCAAGTTCATCTGCAGCGTGCCAGGGATCTACTACTTCACCTACGACATCACGCTGGCCAACAAGCACCTGGCCATCGGCCTGGTGCACAACGGCCAGTACCGCATCCGGACCTTCGACGCCAACACGGGCAACCACGACGTGGCCTCGGGCTCCACCATCCTGGCTCTCAAGCAGGGTGACGAGGTCTGGCTCCAGATCTTCTACTCAGAGCAGAATGGGCTCTTCTACGACCCTTACTGGACCGACAGCCTCTTCACAGGCTTTCTCATCTACGCCGACCAGGAGGACCCCAATGAGGTGTAGGCAGGCCGGCGCTCGGTCTCCAGGGAGGGCACCACGCACTCCTGGTCTGGTGCTTACAGAGCGAGACCCCTAACCTGTCTACTGGGGCCGGGAGTCGGGAGCTTCTGGACTCAGGCCGACCTCCTTCCTCTGCCCCCTTTTTCTCCATCATTAAATCCAAGCTTTTTTATTCATCCTCCCATTTCTCCATTTACTATTTTTTTTTTTTCTTTTCCTTTTTAGAACCTACTGTGTGACAGGCACCAGGCTGTCCTCTGGAAGGTACCACAGTGAACAAGACGGACAGAGGCTTTGGCCTCATGGGGCTTACATTCGAGTGGGAGATACAATTTACACATAAACAAGCAAGTCATGTAATTATTGTGCCAGGGTGGAAATGCACACGCCATGGCCAAGAGTAGTCGGAAGAACAGGAGACAGGGAAGAGGTGGAGGTTTGCTTTTGGACTCCATCTTGTTCGGTTTACTTACGTGCAGTAAAGTGTACGCATCTTGAAAGGGCAGCTAATGGACTTGTACACACGTGCACACTTGGTAAGCTCCTGTAGATTAGGAACAGAGTATTTCCAGCCGCCCAGCAACCCAGGCTCTCTTCAGTCCCCTCCAAGTCAGTCCCAGGAAGAAGTTATTTATTTCTTTTTTTAGGAAGATGTTAATTTTTAAAATATATTTTTTTTATTGATTTCAGAGAGGAAGGGAGAGGGAGAGATAGAAACATCCATGATGAGAGAGAATCATCAATCGGCTGCCTCCTGCATGCACTCTACTAGGGATCGAGCCCACAACCTGGGCATGTGCCCTGACCAGGAATTGAACTATGAACTCCTGATTCATAGGTTGATGCTCAACCACTGAGCAACACCGGCTGGGCTACTTTTTAAGCTGAGCACTGAAACAGGAGAGGGAGCCATGCAGAGAGCTGGGGGGAGGGGTCTTCTGGCAGAAGGAGCTGCAAGTGTAAAGGCCTTGACACTGGGGAGAGCTTGGCATAGCTGAAGGCCAGAGGGATGGAGGGAAGTGACAAAGGGGATGGAGGCCTGAGGTGAGAGGCTGGAAGATTATACAGAACCTCACAGGCTGTGGCAGAGTTCATTCCGCTCAAGAAAGCTTGTCGGGATGCGGGAGTGAGCATGACGTTAATGCAGGGGTAACCTTGAATCTGCTCCGTGCATGAGGTCAAGTCTGTCTCACCCTGAAGCAGTTGATTATTAGAGATCACCTGCAGGCCCACCTGGCAATCAGTGAGATACACCAGGCTATCCTCGCATGCCCGAGAACTGCAGCTCTGAGCCGGTGGTAGCATGTAAATGAGTCTTGCCCCTGCCCCCGGGGTTCCAGTGTGCAGGGAGCCAGGGACAAGAAGCCACAGCACAACGTGGCAGGTGGGGAGAGGGCCCACAGGTCACTTGCTGGGGAGAACTTTCGGATGGAGCCACAGCTCCCTGCAGATGGCTCTCCCTGACCTCTGGCAGGAAAGGAGGAGCCAGTGGGGACCCCAGGAACAGGGAACCCTGCCTGGGGTGGTCGAGGAAGGGGCGGCCCCCTCCATAAATAAAATGGGGCTTATTTAAAATAACTCCATTCTCACTGGGCCACAAAAAGTATGGGGTTAGGATGCATCTGAGAAACCCAGGAAGAGGCCTGGGACCCAAACGGATTCATGTGTAGGTCGGGGTCCTGCCTGGCACCTCTGTGGGGAGGGGCCAGCTTCTGAGTTTGAGCAGGAATCTTCGGGAACAGTTCTTTTTACTTTCCCTTTATTTAACCATTTTTTCTTCCTTCCTCCGGGGAGGTAGGCATCTGAAGGCAGTGAACTTACGCCTTTGTAGCCTGGGTAATAAATCCAGCCTGAGCAAGATGAGCAGGGACCCAGAGCTCTGTGGTTGCCACTGCTGGGCCTGATCTAAACCATTGTCCCTTTGTCACCCTTCCAGGGAATCCCCAGGGCTGCGGGGAGGATGGAGGGACAGTCAGCATTCATGGTGGGGGTGGGGCAGGTGGAGGCAGAGCTTGCAGGAACCTGGGCTGGGGTCTTGTCTCCCTTGGATGTGGTCCAGGGCTGCTGGGTTTGTGGCAGGTGGGCAGAAGCAGGTGACACGGTTCAGAGGGTCTCTGGTAACCAGCTGATGGCAAGGAGGAGAGCTGGTTTAGCCACTCACACTGCTGAGGTGGCTGCCTCCTTGGTAACCACTGGAGTCCTCAGGCCAATGCTGCAGGATGGAGGCCCAAACGAGGAAGGGGTCCCCAAAAGGGGCCTTTCCAGACACATGGGGCGCGGGGGACCAGCCCCATACTGTGAGCTTCAGCAGACAGGTCTACCTTTAGGCCTTCACGTTTGCAGGCATTGATGAAAACCCAGAACCCAGTGCACCTCTGTGCAGTAAAATCGCCCTTGACCCCCAGGTCATTTCTCCTAAGGGGCGCACTTTGAAAGGCAGCCATCGTCAAAGATAAACGCAGCTCAACACTAAAGTGGCAAGGTCAAGATGGCGGCATAGTTAAACAACTAATCTGCTGCCTCACACAACAATTTCAAAAACACAACTAAAAGACAAAAACGTCTACCACCCAGAACCACGGGAAAGTTGGCTGAGTGGAAGATTTACAACTAAGAAGAGAAAGAAGCACAATCGCTGAAAAGCTGAGGTACGGAGGCACGCGAATCGGGCCGGCGGCGGGCGGCTGGCGGCTGGGTGCGCGGCTTTTCTTCAACCCGCAGGGAGACAAGCTCCAGATCACTCTGAAATCCAGTTTCTGGGGACACTCGGGGGACCCAGACGCCTACGGGGAGAAGCTGGACTCTCGGCCATCGGGTCGGAAAGTGAGAGTGACTTTTTTGCAGAGGTGCGCCCAGCAATCATTGTTTACTGCGCTGGTGCGCGGGGCGCAGGGACTTGGAAACGGGAAAGGCAAAGACAGCTGACGGCAGCCATCGCTGTTGGCCACGCCCCAGCCTAGTGACGCCCTGAGACCCCGCCCCGCCCTGAGGCCCCGCCCCGCACATTCTACAAACCCGCCCAGGCTCCACACAGCGGCTTTTGCATATAAATGGCCTGTTCAGTGGCAGCTTAACCAACTACAGCTCCAGACTGCTCCAAAACCGCCCAAGCAAAGGAGGAGAAAACTAGCCCTTGCTGTAGCTCCTGCTGGGGAACACACAGTACACAAGGGTACACCAAGAGTGTCCACCTCAAGTAACTGGGAGGCTGACCCGTTGAACCAATAGGACACCTAGTAGACAAAACTACCCTACCAACTCAGGGAAGCAGAGAATATGAGAAGGCAAGGAAACAGATCACAAACCAAAGAAATGGAGGAGAATAAGCGACTGGACATAGAGTTCAAAACCACGGTTATAAGGTTTTTCAAGAATTTCATGGAAAAGGCCGATAAATTCAATGAGACCCTTGAGGATATGAAAAAGGACCAACTAGAAATTAAACATACACTGACTGAGATAAAAAATATTATACAGAGACCCAAAACCAGACTAGAGGATTGCAAGAATCAACTCAAAGATTTGGAATACAAAGAGGCCAAGGACACTCCTCCAGAGAAGCATGAAGAGAAGAGAATTCAGAAAGTTGAAGATAGTGTAAGAAGTCTCTGGGACAACTTCAAGCGAACCAACATCAGAATTATGGGGGTACCAGAAGAAGAGAGAGAGCAAGATGCTGAAAACCTATTTGAAGAAATAATGAACGAAAACTTCCCCCACCTGATGAAAGAAATAGACTTACGAGTCCAGGAAGCACACAGAACCCCAAACAAAAGGGATCCAAAGAGGACCACACCAAGACACATCATAATTAAAATGCCAAGAGCAAAAGACAAAGAGAGAATCTTACGAGCAGCAAGAGAAAAACAGTTAGTTACCTACAAGGGAGCTCCCATACGATTATCAGCTAATTTCTCAACAGAAACCATGCAGGCCAGACGGGAGTGGCAAGAAATATTCAAAGTGATGAATAGCAAGAACCTACAACCAAGACTACTCTACCCAGCAAAGTTATCATTCAGAATTGAAGGGCAGATAAAGAGCTTCACAGATAAGAAAAAGCTAAAGGAGTTCATCACCACCAAACCAGCATTATATGAAATGCTGAAAGGTATTCTTTAAAAAGAGGAAAAAGAAGAAGAAAGATAAAAATTATGAACAACAAATACATATATATCAACAAGTGAATCTAAAAGTCAAGTGAATTAAAAATCTGAGGAATAGAATAAACTGGTGAACTTAATAGAATCAGAGGCATAGAATGGGAGTGGATTGACAATTCTCAGGGGGAAAGGGGTGTCTGTGTGGGGAGTATGGGAAGAGACTGGACAAAAATCATACACCTATGGATAAGGACAGCGCGGGGGGAGGTAAGGGAAGAAGGGGGGTAGGAACTGGGTGGTGGGGAGATATGTGGGGAAAAAGGAGAAACAATTGTAATCTGAACAATAAAGATTCATTAAAATAAAAAAAAATAAAATAAAATAAAAAAAAAATAAAGTGGCAAGGTCAGGTTTTAGTCAGTAGTATACTATTGCCACAGTATATAGGGAATATGTAATATATAAATTGCAATAATATGTCTATAGGGAAAAGACTGCACCGTGAGCTCACTTTATACAAAGGTGGCCGGGTATTTTAAAGGAAGAGTGAGGGAATAGGGAGAGGAGCAGAGGGGCACTCTGCCGAGTCAGGGAAGAGAAAACTTACAAAAATACAGAAAGGATGGTTAAGGACAACAGGGGGGTGGGGGCATCCGTGGGGAGGGGTGTGGGATGGGAATGGGGGGATGAGGACAAACATGTGACACCTTAATCAATAAAGAAATTTTAAAAAAATACAGAAAGGGGGATTGGTCTTATCGAATAGGTCCTCCTCTCCCGCGGAGACAGAGACCAGGAGACGGGGTGCTATCTTCAGATGTTGGCAAGAACAGACCGTACGTTCTTTTCGCTGGCTAGAGTTTTTTCAGGCAGCCACTTTACGGGAGGGTCGGGTCACCCTAGGACTGCAGCCTTGAGCTGTGAGAAACGAGTAGGGGTTTGTTGGCGTCTTTATGAGCCAAGGTTGACAGGCCTAGTCAAGAAGAGGGCTCAGAGGAGCCCGGCTGGCGTGTGAGCAAGGAGCGTCTTTGTCCCCGTCCCCTTCTGGAGAGAGCCTGGGACCTGATGCCCCGGGTGTCACAGTGCACAGAGCACAGGCCCGCGGTCCTGACTCCCGCCTGGCCCGCCCTGCCGGGCCTCAGTGCTCATCAGGCAAGTGAGGGGGGTTGCATACATCTGGGAGGGTCTTCCCATGCTGACTACTGGATTGGACTACGACCAAGGGGAGGCAAATGAGGCACTCACCTAAAGGGTGCCCCAAACCTCAGCAATCACTATAAATAATACTGTGATGTAATATTTTAATACATCGAAACTAACGCAAAAAATCTCTGTGGTGGAGAAACTATAGAAATTTTAAATAACGAGGAAGTCTGATAGCTGGAATTAGGACGAGGCAAGGGAGGCTGAGGCTGCAGCAGTAGTGTGGGACCCCTGGGCAGCCAGGCCCTCGGGTAGAAATTCTCTTTTAATGTCCTGCCTGTCATCTTCCCTTACTCCACCAGGGGGCGCATGCCTACTACGCAAACCTTCAGTCCTAAGGCTTACTGGCTGAAAGACCTACGCTGGTCTCCTCTCCAGGCTGTTTTCAGGGCCAAAGACAAAAGAGAGGGAGGGAAAGAGAGGGAGGGAGACATTCTGGCCCATTGTTTTATGCGACCGTGACCTTTCTCTGGGGAAAGAACAAAAATTAAACTTAAGAGCTGCGACTAGCGGGTTTGGCTCCGTGGAAAGGGCGTTGGCCTGCGGACTGAAGGGGTCCCAGGTTTGATTCCCATCGAGGGCATGTACTTCGGTTCAGGCCTGATCCCTGGCCCTGGTTGGGGCACGTGAGGAGGCAACCAATCGATGTGTCTCTCTCACATGGATGTTTCTCTGTCTCTCCCTCCCTCTCCCTTCCATTCTCTCTAAAAATCAGTGGAAAAATATCCTCAGGTGAGGATTAACAAAAAATAAAAATAAACTCAAGAGCTGCATGTCTTCCTAGCCTTTTCATTAAAGGGATTTTGCACACCTTCTAAGTTGCAGTCACAGCTGGTGTAGGGCAGGAATATAATAGCAGTTGTCAGAGAAACAGAAAACCTGGGTTCCAGCCCGAGTTCTGTCTTCAGGTTCCTTGGTCTGATTTGGCCAAGACTTTTCTGGTCTGGTGGCCTCAGTTTCTCCATCTGTAAAATGAAGGATTGGCTCCGATGATCTCTGAACCCATTTTGGCATTAAACATTTACGTTCCTGTCTCCAAAGCAGAGCCAAGAAGAGCATTCCTGAAGCTTAAATTGAAACAGCCGGGCGAATCAGGCCGGCGTGTTCTGAGGCGTTGAACTTTGACATTCGGCCCTCTGCTCCCACTGACGACTCTCACCAGATTGCTGTTCTTCGGTTTCCTGGGCTAGAACGGAAATCGTGACCAACTGTTAGTGGACATTAGCCATATGCTGGGTTTGACGTATATTGTTCCTTTTCAGCTTCTCAACACCCCTGCTTCCCAGGTGGAGAAATCAGTCCTAGGAAGAATGCCACAGGGCACCTCGCTGGGAAAGGCATTGCTGGGATTGGAACCAGGGGCAGCCCTGGCCAGGCCCTCCCTGCCCTGCTGTGTGTCCCCGGTAGGAGGGCAGCCACGAGAAGTGCTCTGATACCGAAGCTCCCCTGAGTGGTAGGGGGTTGGGCCCCAAACACTTCCCTCCCGCAAATCATGGTCCTGCCTAGCGGATTCAAGATTTCCTGCCAGGTCAGTGGACATCTCCTGAGCACTCGTGTGGCAAGGCCGGGGAAGGCACCCTTGGTCCCCAGACAGCTGGGGAGTCAGAATCCCCCAGAGCAGGTGGGGCTGCGACCAGGGGAGAGACAGCTGCATTGGCTCTGCCCCCTCAGCTTCCCAGGTGCAGCCGGTGAGCCTGGTCCTGGCAGCTCCTCAGCCAGCCCTGAGGTACAGGAAAGACTCCAGTCCTGCTCCTTAATGGGGGGTGGGCCATGTGTGTGTTCCTTTTTCTTCATTTCGCCCCCTCCTGCTGTCCACAGCTGCCCTCAGGCCTGGGTGGACACTGGAAATGGAGCTCTGAGGGCGACTGGGAAGGTAAGCTCGTAGGCCCAACTCCTCAACCAGCGTCCGCGGCTGGAGGGGTGCGGTTACTTGCTCACCCCTAACAACCTCACTGAAATTCCCCGCCATCCCCCTCTTCCTGCTTCAGAGGCAGAAGCCTACAAAGAAATTCTCAGAAAGGGCCCACAGATGGCTATGGGCACATTGCCCTTTTTTAAAAAGAGATATTTTTCATCTACTTTATCATTTTGTCTCAGGTTGGCCCTGGTTAAAAAAGAAGAAGGAAGGGTTCCGTATCATCACTGGTATTTCTTTTCCTTGATGCCCTTGTAAGCCTGCAACCGCCATTCATCCCCTTCCTCGAGTAAGTGGTTTTCAAGCTGAGGCTGATAATGATCCAAAATGGCCTCCTAGTGGGCAATGTTCATAGTCCACGTGGGGCTCCTTTATCCCTTAAAACTCATTAATGTACAAGCTTAATTACATGGAGATCAAGGGCCTTGGAGGTGAAAGGCTAATGAGGGCATTCAATCCGGACCCACTTCTCAGCTTCCCGGTCACTTGGCAGAACTGTGTGGGCAAATCGCTCCTGAAAAGCTCCCCATCCCCTGGTTGGAGTCCTGGTCCAGGCGTCCTACAACCAGAACCTGTTGGAGGAGGATGGGCAGGGTCTGGAAGGTCCACCTTCTATAAGCAACAGAGAGGAGAGAAAAATGGGAATCCTGAGGGTGCCTGCCCACCCAAGAGCAGTGATTTCTTTCACCCGGTGTGCTGCAAGAATTTTTAAAACGTGCAATACCTGACTACGTTGTCAGGGCCACTGACCTTTTTTCCCTTAGATTGTCAAATAAAAAAAAAAGGACAACAGCTAATATAGCAATAGCCGTCCATTAATAGTCATGAATTAATCTAAATTACACCCATTTTTTTGTCAGATAGGCAAAAAGTCTATCTTTTGGTGTGCTGCAGAATTGTAGTTATTAATGTATGTCATGAGATGAAAAAGGTTGAAAATTGCTGTTGTAGAAGGCAGATCTTAAACAACTGGTGGGCTTCATCCAGAAGCCAAATTGGGCCAGTTTACTTGTTCAATAAATGTTATTAAGCCTCCACTACTAGTATGTGCCAAGCACTGAGTCAGGCAGTGGGGAATCTGGGATGAGCAAATCCTAGATCTGGTTCCCATCCTCCTAGAGCTTAGAGTGTAGCACAGGTGACAGGCATTGGACAGATGACCACACCAGTAAGTGCAAAATGTCTGCCGAGACAATGGTGCGGGAGAATGGCAAGGTGAGGATTTGTCCTGGGAAGAGTGTCAAGGAGAATTCTACAGGTGGAGTGACAACAAGAGCTGGCAACTGCAGGCTGGGTGAGCCCAGGGAGCGGGGTGGGAAGGCGTTCCCAGGGCAGGAATAAAAGAGGACTTCATCCCTAGCTGGTCTGGCTCAGTGGATAAAGCATCCACCTGCAGACTGAAGGGTCCCAGGTTCCATTCCGGTCAAGGGCACATGCCCAGGTTGTGGGCTCGATCCCCCAGTAGGGGGCGAGCAGGAGGCAGTGATCAATGATTCTCTCTCATCATTGATGTTTCTCTCTCTCTCCCTCTCCCTTCCCCTCTGAAATCAATAAAAATATACTTTTTTTTTTTTTTAAAAAAAAAGGTTTTTAAAAAACATTAAAAGAGGACTTCAGAGACTGGTAGGTCAAACTAAAGACTTCTGTCTTGACCCTGCGAATAACGGAAAGCCATTGAATGATGTTAGGTGGACAGGTGACATAAGCAGATGGGTATTGAGATCACTCTACAGCCATAAGAACATTTCAACTTCACCTAAAGAATAGCCTCCTAAGACAATGAGAACGTAATAACAATAAACATTTATTGGCCTCTGACTAGGTATGAAATGCCATGTGCTTCTCATGGCTTAAAACACTTGGCCATGAGAACAACATATCAGGTAGGTGTATTGCAATGATGCTCTTTATACAGGTGAGGGAATGGAGCCTCAGAAAGGTCTAGAAAGCTACGTGGGGTCCGTTGGCGAAGTTGCAGAGCAGGAGCTCACATCCGAGTCCGTCTGACCCTAGAGGCTTGGAGGCCTCGCTCCTAATGACTGCAGCATCGGAAGCTGCAAGGGACCACAGCCTTGCATTGTGGGGCCAAGAAAGTCGACACTTTTCCTGCCACCTTCGAAGTTCTTCTAGCTGGGCAATAAAAACTAACAGACAGATTAACAGAAGAAAATCACATGTTTACAGGCCTGCACGTGGGGAATTCACATAAGCATAAAAATTCCAAAGACAACGAGGCAACATGGGGTGTATAAGACATTTTGGACAAAGGAGAAAAGGAAGGGAATGGGGGTCTTGGATTTCAGAAGTAAGAATGGGCCCTTTACAGGTAGTTGAGGAAGCGCTAAGCCTACATGGCAGGAAACTTCTTGCTAGGCAACTCTGGAACAATGGGACACAGCGGGTATCTAGCTAACAAGCCTGGAGCCTTCCTGGCTAACGCTGGGGTGAGGATTCTTAAAGTGATTAAGCAAAGGCTCCCTTCCTAAAGCAGGTTTCTCTGTCTGAATCTCTCGGGCAGGAAAAGTGGGGAGGATCAAAGGTTCTTTCCGAGTCTTGCCTCTTGATAAACAGCTTAAAATCCTAAAAAGGCAGCGTCAGGGTGGCAAAACTTGGGTTCCCTTCAGCACATTGGAATCCCCTGGGTGGGATGTTAAACTGTAAATCCTGCCCGGCCAGTGTGGCTCAGTGGTTGAGCATTGGCCCATGAACCCGAGGTCATAGTTAGATTCCCAGTCAGAGCACATGCTCAGGTTTCAGGCTCCATCCCAGTAGGGGCATGCAGGGGGCAGCTGGTGGATGTTTCTATCTCTCTATCCCTCTCTCTTCTTCTCTCTAAAATCAATAAAAGTATATATATTTTTAAAATGTGAATCCTTTCCACCCCAAGAGATTCTGTTGCAATGAGCCTAGGGAGCAGCCTGGGCATTGGGAATTTTTGGAAACTCCCCAGGTGAGTCTATTGTGCCGCCAGGTTGAGACCCACTGGCCCGCAGCCCAGAAAAGCTCCAGGGAGTGCTGTTGAAGCAGAGAGCCATCTCTCTGGCGGGACTCAGTGGCCTCGAGTTCCCTTCCTGCTTGGATAGTCTGTGATTTTGTGATTCACCAGTTCTGCTTCCAGGAGCCTTGCCCCCCAGTGACTGGGTTTCTGGCACTGACAGATGGAGGCTGAGGGGCCTGGGTAGCTTTGCATTGGCTCTGACGGCTGCATTTCCGAGCCCTGCCAGCCACATTCCCGCTGGCTCGGACCCAGCCTGCAGACAAGCTGAGAGGAGGAAGAGAATGGTCAGCCAATCCCGGTGGGCCCTGCCGGAGCGGGGTGCTGCTGGCTGTGGGCGCCCCGACCAGGGACTGATCCCCCCTCCTTTGAGAGCATCTGGAGCCTCCGGCCAGCCCCACCTGTGACTCAAGTCACAAACACTTACCTGACCCTCTCTGAGCTCAGTGGCTGCACAACCAAGGAAGCTGGAAAGAAATGGTGCAGTGGAGAGTGAAAAACAATACCTCATGCATGAGGGCTGCTTTCTGCCGGTTCCAGACCCTTCTGGAGCTACTATGGCATTTATAAACTCGGAATCTGATAGCCTCATGATGACCTCCGGTGCCCTCTTCACAATATCAATAAGAAAGGGGGACGTCAGAGATTTGATGGCTGGTACGAAGTCACGACACTTGTGAGTGACAAAGCCTAGACTATGACGCCCGCAGATTTTGAGGCACCTTTGTTCTCAGGATAACTCTGCAAGACGGGGATTCGGTGTGTGTGTGGGGGGGGGGGGGGCGGGGGGGGGGGGGGGGAGGAGGGAGGTGTCTCACTGGCAAACAGTGAGACACAGAAACCAGAAATCTGCACCACTGGCCATTCCTACCATTACACCAGCAGAGGGAAGGCAGGCGGGATGGAAATAATGCCAGGGGTGTGAGTTCTAAACGGAAAAGTTGTGTTTAGGACTGTACGTTCTCAGTTCCTCAGAACTAGAGTTTGACAGACAAGCCCAACTTTTTTCCTTGACCACTATGTCTCAGTTTCCTCATTCATTAAAGGAGGATAGTAATACTTACTTACATTCTACTAGAGAGATAAGCAATAACCCAGGTAAGGAGGTAAAGTAGTATGCTCGATGGTCACAACGACTATGGAGAGAAAATAAATCAGGAGAGCGAACGGGGCGCCCCTTTAGGGAGGTGTTACTGAAAAGCTGACATTTGAGTGAAGACCTTTCAGAAGGTGAGATGAGACTATCTCGGGGTGTTGTATGTGTGTGTGGAGGGGGTATTTTATTTTATTTTTTTAAAATATATTTTACTGATTTCTTTACAGAGAGGAAGGAAGAGGGATAGGGAGTTAGTGCCCGCAACCAATATACATGCCCTTGACCGGGATCAAACCTGGGACCTTTCAGTCTGCAGATCAAAGCTCTATCCACTGAGCCAAACCGGTTACGGCAGGAGAGGGTATTTTAGGCAGCGGGAACAAGCAAACAAATGCAAAGGCTTGAGGCAGGAGCTGGCATGGTGTGTTGGGCCTTGAGGCCACAGTGGCTAGAGTGGGAGAAGTGATGGTGGGCATTACGGACCAGGTACGGCAGCATGGACCACTGCCCCGACGTTGGCTTTTACATGGAGATGGAGAGCGTTTTGAACAGAAGTTTTACATAAATGACCTTGCGCTTGGCTGGCCCGGCTCAGTGGTTGAGCGTCGACCTATGACCCAGGAGATAAGGGTTCCCAGTCAGAGCACAAGCCTGGGTTGCGGGCTCCATCCCCGGTGTGGGGAGTGCAGGAGGCAGCCATCCTTGGTGTTTCCACCTCTCTCTCCCTCTCTCTTCCTCTCTGAAATCAATAAAAATACATTTTAAAAAATAAAAATAAATGGCCTTGCATGTAAACAGGAAATAAATTAAAGCTCCAGGTCCCCTGCAGAGGAGCCGGTTGGGTGGGGCCAGTTCTAAATACATTCCGAGGTGATTAACAAAATAAAGGGAGTGAGATGGGAAACGGCTCTAGAGAAAGGCACCTCCTTGAGCCTAGTTACAGATTATAGACAAGAAATAACCCCACAGAGCAGGATAGGGATATTTCCCTTTTCTTTTTTTTTAACTGCCCGTGCTCCGCTAGGCTTTAGCTCTGATGAGGTGACATGGAAATCTTAGCAGCGCCCCAAACTGGGAAATACAGCCCCTCTCCCCACCGCACCTCAACCCCGGGTCCAGACGTTGCCACTAGTTTAATCCTCACACAGCCTTATGAGCTGGGTTCTATCTGCTTCATTATATTTTAAATCGACACCAAGGAAAAGAAATGCCTCCCATTTTAAAGTTTTTCCATTTAATATATATTTTTTTGATTTTTTACAGAGAGGAAGAGAGAGGGATAGAGAGTTAGAAACATCGATGATAGAGAAACATCGATCAGTTGCCTCTTGCACAACCCGTACTGGGGATGTGCCCGCAACCAAGGTACATGCCCTTGACCGGAATCGAACCTGGGACCTTTCAGTGCACAGGCCGACGCTCTATCCACTGAGCTAAACCGGTTTTGGCAAAGTTTTTCCATTTAAAGACAAAAAGCATTACCTCTTCAAATGGGTTAATTTTAAGACACTGCCTCAATACCAGAAATGCTCAAAAGTTAATGATAGAACTAAGGAAATTCAGAGTTATCCTACATCCATTTTGCAGGTAAGAAAATTGAGGCTCCTGCCTCAATTTAGAAGTATAAAATCAGAGACTTGAACCCACAACCATTTGTTTCAGCCACAGCTCCCTCATTTTAGTAATTGGCAACCCCCTCCAGTTAGGTGCTTAGTTCAAAAATGTCAGGAGCGTTCCCTGCTCCACAGTGTTGACACAGAGGGTTCATCTTATTCCTAAATCAGCGGGACCTTGGCAGACAGAGCCTCCCATCACAGCCCCCATCTGTTGATTTTTTGTTCCATGGCCCAGCTCCTGAATTTTGCTGATCTTTTTAAATCTTTAAAATATACATGATATTGTCGTTCTACTCATTAACATATTTATTTTATAAACATAGAAATAAAATATTTTTCTTTTTCAAATCTTTGAATAACCTTGACGCCTAAGGGAACATGGCCTGGCCTTGAGGACACACTGATAAAGTTTAACCATTTGGATACGTGTTTCCAATTAGTCAACCGCAGCCTGCCACTTGGCAGATACGTGTAACAGATGAAAAGGCACTTTCGGGGGCAGCTCATTTCTGTGTCACTGAAAGCAAGCCAGTGACGATTTGTCAGATGAGAGAGAAACACCACATCATTAGGCTGAAATATTTGGAGAGGTAAGCAGATCTCTTTGTATTTAAATCAAAGGATGTGCTTTTTACTTGCTGTTCATTATAAATTCTTAAAGAGTTGAAAAGCAGTTATGACTTTTCACTCTGGTGGTGGTGAACTCAATAATGCACTTCTTATTTATTTATACCTCAAATTCCTGTATATTTGTTAAGTATTATCTTTGTCTTGAATTTTTTTAAAATATATTTTATTGATTTTTTTTTTTACAGAGAGGAAGGGAGAAGGATAGAGAGTTAGAAACATCGATGAGAGAGAAACACCAATCAGCTGCCTCCTGCACACCTCCTACTGGGGATGTGCCCGCAACCAAGGTACATGCCCTTGACCAGAATTGAACCTGGGACCTTTCAGTCCACAGGCCGACGCTCTATCCACTGAGCCAAACCAGTTAGGGCCTTTGTCTTGGATTTTATTGCTATCTCTTCAAAGTCATCTTTCTCACCCAGCTTAGGTGTTATGGTCCAACATTATGATCACTGCCTTATAAAAATGGCCTTACTGTCCTTACTCTTCTTTCCCCATCATTCCTCCCAGCAAAACCTTACTCTGGCCAAACTCAACCCTCTCCTTTCTCCATTCACTTGTTCCCAACTGAAGGTTAAGAGAATACACAACTAGCCCTGTCCGGTGTGGCTCAGTTGGTTGAATGTTGTCCCAGGTACTGAAAGGTTGCCAGTTCGATTCCCAGTCAGGGCACATGTCCAGGTTGTGGGTTCAGTCCTGGACCATATGGGAGGCAACCAATTGATCTCTCTCTCTCTCTCTCTCTCTCTCTCTCTCTCTTTCTCTCTCTCTCCCCCCACTCCCTCTTCCTTCTCTCTAAAATCAATGAAAACATATTTTAAAAAGAAAAAAAAAGGAAGAGAACACACAATTGTGCAGATCAGTCTCATTCATGTCTACAAATCTCAAATGGCACAAAATGTAGCCTGGTAATGGCTTTTCAAACTCCCACCATCCTCACTGAGAAGTTCCTGAGGTGGGAGCCAACATGGTTGGTTCAAGGAGCAAAGGATGATGGAGGGGAAGAGTAACGGGAGATGATATCAGAAAGGCTTCAGGTGCCCGATCGTACAGACCCTTGTAGGACATTGTATGGACTTGGCTTTTATGTCGGTGAGATGGGGCACCATTGGAGGGCTTTGAGTAGAGCAATGACAAAATCTGATTTAGGTTTTAACAGAATCTCTCCAACTACTATTTTGAGAATAGACAGTAAGGAATAATGACAAAATCGTGGAGACAGGGAGACGGGAGATGATTACAATAAGCCAAGCAAGAGATGCTGTGGCTTGGACCCAAGTGATTGTAGGGAAGGAGGTTAGAAGTGATCTGATTTTGCTATCTTTGAAGATGGAGCCAACAGAGTTTGCTGATGGTTCGGATGTGGCTTGTGATAATAAGTGCAGGGTCAATGAGGACACCAGTGTTTTGGCCTGAGCAACTTTATGGCTGGAATTACCCTTTACGGAGATGGGAAAGACTGTAGGAAGAGCAGATTTGGTGGGTGGGAGTGTGTGGTGAGTAAATGAAGAGTTTATTGTTGGTCACAGTTGAGTTGGAGATAGCTTTTAGATATCTCTGTTAGTTTCCTGGGGCTGTTGGAACAAATTACCACAAACTTGGAGGCTTAAGAGATTAGAAATGGATTTTCTCACAGTTCTGGAAGCCAGAAGTTTGAACCCTACATGTCAGCAGGGCCATGCTCTAGGGAAGGCTCCAGGGAATAATCTGTTCTTTGCCTCTTTCAGCTTCTGGTGGGTGGTGGCATCCTTGTGGCCACATTGCCCCTCTCTTCCACAGAGGTAGGAGAGAATCAAGGGACTGGAGCTGGAAGCCAAGTGTCTTAGTCCATTCTGGCTTCTATAACAAAGTACCATACATTGGGTGTCTTATAAACAACAGAAATTTATAACTCTTAGTTCTGGAGGCTGGGAACTCCAGCAGAGTCAGTGTCTGGTGACAGCCCACTTCCTGGTGTGTATATAGCCATCTTGCTGTGTCCTCACCTGGTGGAAGGGGCAAGCAGGCTCTCCGGGGCCTTTTTACAAGGGCACTAATCCTGAATTCATGATTACACCTCCCAAAGTCCCCACCTCCAAATACCATCCCATTGGGGATTAAGTTTTAACAAATAAATTTGAGAGGGTGACCAAAATTCATTCTATAGCACACCAAGGAGTTCAAGGATGTGGGGGACTTTGTTTTTTTATTTGCCTGGGGTCCAGAGGGAAAAACAGCAGGCTTCAGGAGATGGAGTCAGAATAGGGGAGGATGGTGGGCATGAGGGTTCAAGTCTGGGGGTGAGGGGAGGCCTAGGAGACCTGAGCTGAAGGGTTCAAGCACATGACTGTGGTCTCAAGGCAGATCATGATGGTGAGACTGTGAGTGTTGGGGAGAGGGAGGGGTGGGTTTTTGCCTGGAGCATCTTCTTCCCACATTTGATTCTTCAGCAAGTTGAAGGGCTCTAGGACATGTGGTACTCTAATGGTTAGAGTCTAGACTATGGAGTCAGATGATCTTGGTTCAAATGTCCTCTCTTGGTGACCTCAGGCAGGTTACTCAATCTTTCTTTGTCTCCATTTTCCCCCCTGTAAAATGGGACCAAGAATAGTACTCACCTTCAAGGGATTTTGTGACTAATAAGTGAGTTAATATGTGGAGGATGCTAGAAGAAAGCCCTTTATATAATAGGCCCTATTTGTTTTCCAGTCTTGATAAAACATATCCCAAATCTTCTACTCTCTGCCTCCATTATTCCAACACTAGGCCAAGCCAGCATCATCACCTACCACCATTGCTGGGTGTTTTGTTTCTACTCCCCACTCTAACCCACTAGCACACTGCAGCCAGAGTGATTATTTTGAAATTGCACATCAATCCATGTTACTCCTTTACTTAAAATCTTCCTGTGAGTTCTCATCCATGGCATTTAGAATAAAGTCCCAAATTATTATTCCTGGATTACAATGTCCCTCACCATCTGGCCTTCCTCTCCACCTCATTTCCTCACCCACTAAATTCCCAGTTCACTCACTTTCTCTTCTTTAACATGCCAAGCACACTCCTGCTTTGGGCCTTTGCACCAGCTGTTCCCTCTATCCCAGATTATTCTTTCCCCTAGTCCCGTGGTCGGCAAACCACAGCTCGTGAGCCACATGCGGCTCGCGAGCTGTGGTTTGCCGCTCTCTTGACTAATGAGTTTGCTGACCACTGCCCTAGTCCGTGCCTGGCTAGGTTCTTCTTGTCCCTCAGATCTCAGCGGAGACCTTCCATGACCCCCACGTCATGTGGCCTCTTCTCCTTCAGTTTGTTCATGCCTATTTTAATTCTCTGCGTAGTACTTACTACCCTTTGCATTTTCTTGGTTTTGTTTATGTCTGTTCTACTTTAGAATTTTCCATAAGGAGAGGCTAAGACAAAGATTTGGATGTTAAAGATTTATTTGGAAGATGTTGCCAAAAGAGGGGGATGAGGGTACAAAGAGGGTGAGACAGGAAGGGTGCAAAGTCAATGTAAGGATGTCATTGTCGGATAGGAGCAAACTTTCTCTACCTTCAAGGCTCTTTTGGCTGGCCTAATAATCACATAGACGTGAGACAGATTGGCAAGAGAAAATAACTAAATTTAATACATACATACTAGTATGTATGGGAACCCTGCATACAGGAGAGAGTGAGAGATGAACACACACAAGAGATTCAGAGACAAAAGGGGAACATGGGTACATAAGGCATTCTGAGCTAGGGATGAGGTAAGGTGCCTTGGGGATCATTGTAGCATGATAAGAGCATATATTTAGTAAATAGAAATTTCCCCTGCCATATAGGTGGGTCAAGAAGAGATTATGGCCCTGGCACATAATTTCTTGAGATGACTTGCTGTGAACCCCACATTATCAACCTCACTATTGGATGGGAGGGGCTTTCTCCCGCCAGGACCTCTGGGAAGCACCCAGAATGCCTCCCAGATTTGTCCTGTTGAGAGATGGGAGGCTGAAGCCTTTATCCACCCACAGACAGCCCCTGGTAGTGGAAGGCTGCTCCTGGGGCATTCATTCCCTGACTTCCAGGCTGTGCTTGTCTGAGGGCCACGCTAGTTCCAGCTGCAAGGCTGCACTGGAGGCGGTTCTGGCAGCCAGAGGCCAGGCCGCGCTTCCCAACACAGCCGTGGCTAACTCAGTGGGAGGCTGAACCACGGGCTGGTGCTGTCTGCTGCCTGGCCCATTTCCCCCGCTAGAGTATAAGCTCTTGGTGAGTGGAGTCTGCCATTTCTGTTCACTCTGTATCCCGAGAGCCTAGCACAGAGTCTGACAGGTAGTAGTACCAGCAAACATTAGTTGAAGAAACTTAATCCTTCCGTCACTCTGGGGTAGGTGCTGCTGTTGTCTTCATTTTTGGATGAGAAAATTAAGACTCAGTCTTCCTTACCTGGGTCGCCCAGCTCACTGGCGATATGGCTGGAATATCAACCCCGGGCAATCCGACTCAGCTTTGAACTAAAAGAAATTTCTTTAGTGGAGCTATCGTTACTGAGGAATATTATTCGACTCAATCATCAAATTCAGCATTGGCAGGGTAATGTTTTCAGGTACTTTTTAGAGATTGCCTTACTTACATGGCGTAATGGCTTTCCTGTTGTATTAGACTGTCATTTAGATGATTAATAAGAATGGAAAATGCAAATGGGTCAAAAAGGCCTTGCAGGGTAAGAGAAATCCTTGCATCTGGCCAGGCTTGATCGAAGATTCCTGGAGGAAGACGGAGAGCACATGCTCCGTTGACAGAGAGCCTCTATGAGATGATGTACTGCAGACCTGAAACCTATATAATTTTATTAACCAGTGTCATCCCAATAAACACAGAAATAAAATTAAAATTAAACAGAGCCTCTCTTACAGGCCACAGTTGGTGCCTTACAGCAGGGTCAGCAAACCTGTTTGTGTAAAGGTTCCAATAGTGAATAGGCTTTGTGAGCCACATCATCTCTGTGGCAGCTGCTGGCCTCTGCCATTGTAGCATGAAAGTAGCCATGGACTATGCAAACGAATGGGTGTGGCCGTGTTCCAATAAAACTTTATTTACAAAAACAGGTGACAGCCCAGGTTTGGCCCACCAACTATCTTTTGCCTTATGGGAAGGCAGTAGTCCAGATCTTCTGATTCTTCAAGAGAAGATAGAAATCAGGATTTTATGTGAAATTTCCTAATTCTAAAAAACATCCCATAGGCCGCCAGTTGGCGCTCACTAATTCAGCCTCTTGAGCTCTTGCCTCGGAGGATGCGGAGGATGCTATGCCAACTCGGTTTGTGTAAGTGCACTCTATGATGTTTGCACAACAATAAAATCGCCTAACGATGCATTTCTCAGAATGTGTTCTTCGTTAAGTGAGAACGTCAGCCTTCAGGTGCTCAGAACTAAAACCTCCTGGTCTTCCTGATCTCCCTTTTTCACACCCCACAGCTGGTCCATCAGCAGAGCCTATCAGCTCTAACTTCCAAATATGTTCACAATCTGGCCCCATCTCACCTCCTCCACCATTTCCACAGGGAGCCTCCAGCCGGCCTCCCTGGCCCCCCACTGTCTGTGTGTCCAGCCAAGGATACCACCATGCTAATAACACGTGAGTGCCTGGTGGTGGGAGGAGAGTGGGGTTGCTCAGGAACTTAACATTTTAATCATGTTTTAGTAGCATTACAAGGAGAGTGATACTTGTGTAATCAAAAACATTTTTTTCTTCAAATATGTGCTTATTGGTTTCAGAGAAAGGAAGGGAGAGGGGGAGAGAGCTAGAAACATCAATGACGAGAATCATTGAAGGGTTGCCTCCTGCAAGCCCCACACTGGGCATTGAGCCTGAAACCCGGGCATGTGCCCTGACTGGGAATAGAATCTCCTGGTTCATGGGTCGACGTTCAACCACGGAGCCATACCGGCCGGACAAAACATTTTTAAATAGATGATTGTCCAGCACCCTCTCCCACACCCCAGCCTCAGTCTCCCCAGGTGAACAGCTGCTACCTTAATCCTCAGCTCTTCAACCTTGGGTCTCTGCCCACCCGGAAGCTTTGGGAGCCCTTCATAGTTGGTGACCTCAAGGAGTCCCGGGATCTGAGAAAAGCAGTGCCCTGCTGCTGATAGTCAGGTCCTCCTCGCCTGAGGGGAAGGGTCCCATGGGCGGCCCCTGGCAGGCTTGTCTGGCTGCTTTTTACTGTCCCGTCTCAGTTTCCTTCCTGTTCATTGTCAGAGGAGGGGAGCAGGCTCAGGGGCTTTGAAGTTAATGGCTGCTTTTATTTCCTCCTCCTGGAGTCTGGGGAGCTCTTAGGGTCTCGCTCCATTGTTCCTCACAGAATCCTGGTCAGGCTGGAAGGCTCCTTATCGCACACCTACCCCAGAGTTCACCAACTAGGGCTGATGCTGGGTGTGGCCACAAGGCGTTAAAACAAACAAAAAAAGGGCAATACAGGAGATATCTGGATTTATTACTTCTTTGGAAAGTCTAGCAGTCTGGCAATAAAGGGCCCAAATTCTGACCATCGGAGGGGCTGAGAAGTGGCTCCTCACTTTGGCTGCACCATGAGCTCTCTGGCCACCATCCTCACCACTCCCTACTGTGCCTGGCACCTTGGTTGGCGTGGCCATGGGCCATCAAATGTGTGCTTGCATGTGCATGCGTATTTAGTTCACGTAGTAACAGTAGAAATGCTGCACGAAACTTACACCACATCTACGACAGCCCTATTTCCAAACGAGGGCACATTCTGACATACTGCATGCTAGGCTTTCAGTGTTTCTTGCTGGAATGACACAATTCAACGCGTGACAGAAGGCAACAGCATTCTAAGAAACAGCTAATGTGAAGCATTAAACCCACCGCCAGGCCTTTCTACACATGGGCCAGTGAACTAGCCCCTGGTAGAGGGAGATTGATTTTTTTTTATTTATTCCTTTTGAAACTTTAAAATTTTTTCTTTCTTTATTAATTTTTAGAGAGGGGGGGGAGAGAGAGAGGAACATCGATTTGTTCTACTTATTTATGCATTCATTGGTTGATCCTTGTTGTGCACTGGCTGGGATCAAACCCGAAAGAAACCTTGGTGTATTGGGACAATGCTCTAACTAACTGAGCTACCTGGCCAGGCCTCCTTTTGCAGCTTTTTGATCTTATGCTTTTTTTTTTAATTGAAAAAAGTAATATCGGCCAACTTTATAAATGTCCTAGGCTTTGAGTTCTATTTTGTTAAAATGTTGCTTTTTTCTATTCTTCCTGCCTGGTCCTCAGACCTAATCAGTGGAATTATATCTCAGGAATTTCTGGTCAAGGATCATAAAGGATTGGGCCAATGTTCTCTTGACTTTGCGGAAGACACAGGTAGAAACAGTTTAAAAGGATGGGCTTTACCAGAGTGGTAAACAAGGCTTACATCTAAGTTTATGGCCCAGATGCCGTCCTTCTGTCCCTATAAACAGAGCCAGCCTTCTTGCTTTTGGCCCTAATGGAGCAATGCAAACCATTAAGACAGCAAAGAAAGACTACTCCAAGCATATGCCTCCACTTCCCCCGAAAAGCTGAGTGCTTGAAGAATCTACATCATGACCACCCTGTCACCCGGGATATTTGCAGCAGGGCGATTACGGCAGCACAGGGCTGGAAACCACCTAAACGTCCAGCAAAGGAGGTTGGTTACACCTATCATGATGGAGCTATCCTATGAGACTCTAGGATAAAGGCACAGCTCTGTGGGCACGGCCGTGAAGTGACTAAGAGGAAAGAACAAGGTGCAGACGGATATGCATGGTATGCTATCACTCGTGTAAAAGGAGAGCAGGCATGCTGGTCCATCTGGATAAATGCATAGGTCACTTCCGGAAGGACACAGGCGCTGTTTATCCTTAGAGAGGAGAATGAGGCCTGGGACCAGGGTGAGAACATGTCCATTTTTAAAAAACATATATTTTTATTGATTTCAGAGAGGAAAGGAGAGAGAGAGAGAGAGAGAGAGAGAGAGAGAGAGAGAGAGAGAGAGAAATATCAATGAAGACAGAGAATCATTGATTGGCTGCCTCCTGCACGCCCCAGCAAGCCCCACACTGGGGATCGAGCCCACAAGCTGGGCATGTGCCCTGACCAGGAATCGAACCGTGATCTCCTGGTTCATAGGTCGATGCTCAACCACTGAGCCACGCCGGCCATGCCAAAACATATCCTTTTAGCCGTATATATCTGTAATGTGAAAGCTTGTATTATATGAAGAAAAACACACACAAAAGAATAAGGAAAATTGAAGTGAGCAGTTGGTAATATTAGTTTCACTTGTCCTTTGAGGAAGATTGGAAATGTCATTGGGTACCTGGGAAAGTTGTAGTTAGGTAGGGTGGTCTTGATCTAAATGTTTGGTGCCCAAGCTCTAAGCTTCAAAGATGGGGTGGTAATAGCTCATAGTAAGCACTTGGTAAAGGTTTGTTTTTGAAGGAGGAGTGAACATATGGATACTTCTCAGGCTAGCTGGGCATTGAGTGGGTGAGAGAAGTGACTTCAGTCACACTGTCCCCGGCTGTCCACCAGCGGAAGCCTCTCCTGCTAAGGACACTGCCCCCCTTTCCACCTGTGGATAGTGACTCACCACCAAAAACATCAGTGCAATTAAAATTACTGAGGCAACATTGGTTAATGACACTCTATAAACTTCAGGTGTACAATTTGATAATGCAGTATCTGTACACTCTACTGTGTGCTCACCACCCAAAGTCTAATTTCCCAAATCATTATCCATTCTCCTTCAGTCGCATTGTATTCGACCCCTGAACAATGTATTTTTATCCTTCAGAGATTCTGCAAAAAATGAGACTCCTGAAAATGATACGCAGAGGACTGGAGAGGATGAACAATGTTTAGTAGAATCTTTTCAAAACAGTTCCTGGGGGGAAAAAAAACAAAGTTTCTGCCTCCCTCTCTCACCTACCAGAACTTCTGATAACTGAGAACTGAAGTTGAGGAAGAGAGGACTCCAAAACTAGTGAATAAGAAAGGGCTTTATTCTTTCAGTGCAAAAGAAATAATACAGCTATGAAAAAATAAAACAGCACCGTGAGTTATGTGACTCAGTGAAGGCCACACTGGTTAAGTCTATCATGTGATTAGTTTAAAATAGCATTCATTCTTTTCTAATTATGAAAGTAATACATGTTTCTTGCAGAAAAATGAGAAAATGCATATATTCTAGAATAAAAAGTAAAATAAAATATCCCATAATAAAAAAAAAGTGTCCCAGCCCTAACTGGTTTGGCTCAGTGGATAGAGCGTCAGCCTGCGGACTGAAGGGTCCCAGGTTCGATTCCGGACAAGGGCATGTACCTTGGTTGCAGGCACATCCCCAGTAGGAGGTGTGCAGGAGGCAGCTGATCGATGTTTCTCTCCCATTGATGTTTCTGACTCTCTATCCTTCTCCCTTCCTCTCTGTAAAAAATCAATAAAATATATATATATTTTAAAAAGTGTCCCATAATACTACCACTCTGATTACACAGTTAATATTTTTATGGATATTCTCCAGTTTCTTTTGTGTGTGTGTGTGTGAATGTAGTATAATTGGAATCAGACTCTAACCTTTTCACTTAATATATTGTGAACAGTTTCCCAAATCATTATTCATTCTCTTAAAAAATGTGTGTTTTTTAAAGAGCTAAGTCATTATTTAACCAGTCCCTATTCTAATAGCTCACTATAATAAAAACGTGTGATGAAACCCCTGATCTTTATACTCATTGTCTTATTTTTTGTATAATTCTTTGTTGTTGAAAGTATTACATATGTCCCCTCCCCCCCCCATTGACTCCCTCCAGCTCTCCTGCTCCCCCTTCACCGCCCCCCATCCCCCCAGGCCTTCAGCACTCTATTGTCTATGTCCTATGTGTTTTTGGTTGATTACCTCCCACCCACCCATTCTCCCCCACCTTCCCTCTGAGATTCCACACTCTGTTCCATGCTTCCATGTCTCTGGATCCACTCCATTCATCAGTTTATTTTGTTACTTAGATTCCACATGAGTGAGATCATGTGATACTTGTCTTTCTCTGACTGATGTATTTCACTTATCATGATACTCTTCATGCTGCCTCAAAGGGTAAGAGATTCATCTTTTTCACTGCTGCATAGTATCCCATGGTATAAATGTACCACAGCTTTTTTATCCACTCATCTACTGATGGGCACTTGGGCTGTTTCCAGATCTTAGCTATTGTAAATTGTGCTTCTATGAACATAGGGGTGCATACATTCTTTCTGATTGGTGTTTTGGGTTTCTTAGGATATATTCCTAGAAGTGGGCTCACTGGGTCAAATGGCAGTTCCATATTTAATTTTTTGAGGAAACTCCATACTCTTTTCCATAATGGTTGCACCAGTCTGCATTCTCACCAGCAGTGTACAAGGGTTCCCTTTTCTCCACATCCTCGCCAGCACTTGACATTTGTTAATTTGTTGATGGCAGCCATTCTGACAGGTGTGAGGTGATACCTCATTGTTGTTTTAATTTGCATCTCTCTGATCAGTGACTTTAAGCATTTTTCATATGTCTCTTGGCCATCTCTATCCTCTTTGGAGAAGTATTTATTTAGGTCCTTTGCCCATTTTTTAATTGGATTGTTTGTCTTCCTTTAAAAAATATATATTTATTGATTTCAGAGGGGAAGGAAGAGGGAGAGATAGAAGCATCAACGATGAGAATCATTGATTGGCCGCCTCCTGCATGCCCCCTACTGAGGATCGAGCCCACAACCCAGGCATGTGCCCTTTCCAGAATCGAACCTGGGACCCTTCAGTCCGCAGGCCGACGCTCTATCCACTGAGCCAAACTGGCCAGGGCTTGTCTTTTGTTAAGTTATATGAGTTCCTTATATATTTTGGATATTAATCCTTTATCAGATGTATCATTGCCAAATATGTCCTCACATATAGTGGGTTCTCTTTTCGCTTTGTTGATGGTTTCTTTTGCTGTGCAGAAGCTTTTATTTTGATGTAGTCCCATTTGTTTATGTTCTCCTTAGTTTCCTTTGCCTTAGGTTACGTATCTGTAAACATGTTGCTACGAGAGATATCTGAGATTTTGCTGCCTATCGTTTCTTCTAGGATTTTTATGGTTTCACGACTTACATTGAAGTCTTTTATCCATTTTGAGTTTATTCTTGTGTATGGTATTAAGTTGGTGGTCTAGTTTCATATTTTTGCATGTATCTGTCCAATTTTCCCAAAACCATTTATTGAAGAGACTCTCTTGACTCCATTGTATGCTCTTGCCTCCTTCGTCAAATATTAATCAAGTGTAATGGTTTGGGTTGATTTCTGGGTTCTCTGTTCTGTTCCATTCATCTATGTGCCTGTTTTTGTGCCAGTACCAGGCTGTTTTGATTACGATGGCTTTGTAGTATAACTTGAAATCTGGTATTGTGATTCCTCCAACTTTGTTTTTCTTTCTCAAGATTGCTGCAGCTATTGGGGGTCTTTTTTGATTTTGGAGTATTTGTTGCAGCTCTGTGACATATGCAAGTGGAATTTTAAGAGGGGGTTCCATTGAATCTGTAGATTGCCTAGGGTAGTGTGATGATATTGATATGTTGATTCTACCAAGCCATGAACATGGTATGTTCTTCCACTTGTTTATATCTTCTTCTATCTCTTTTTTTTCAACGTCCTGTAGTCTGAGTACAATTCTTTTGCCTCCTTAGTTAAGTTTATTCCTAAGTATCTCAATTTTTTTGTTGCAATGGTAAATGGGATTGTTTGTTTAGTTTCTCTTTCTGAGAATTCATTATCTAATCTAATAATAGACAAATATGCAAATTGACCACACCTTCGCTATACCTAAGCCACGCCCACCAGCCAAGCCACGCCCACCAGCCCATCAGGACGAGTATGCAAATTACCCCAACAAAGATGGCGGCTAATTTGCATATCAAGACAGTGTCGAAAGAAGCCAAGAGCTGCAGAAGGGAGTAAAGCTTCGAAGAAGCAAGCAAGCGGGGGGGGGGGGGGGGGGGGGGGGGGGGGAGAAGAAGGGCGGAGCGAAGTCAGGGCCGGGGGCGAACGGAAAAGCAAGTGGGCTGGAGGAGAAGGCGGGGCGGGCGACAAGGGCGGAGCGGAGGCGGGGTCGGGGGTGAACGGAAACGCAGGCGGGCTGGCCGAGAAGGCGGGGCGGGTGACAAGGGTGGAGCGGAGGCGGGGCCAGGGGGCGAACGGAAAAGCAGGCGGGCTGGAGGAGAAGGCGGGGCGGGCGAAAAGGGCGGAGGGGAGGCGGGGTAGAGTGCAGCAGGAAATCCCATTGCAGGATTTTTCCTGCAACAGGAACGCTAGTTGGTATATAAAAACGCCGTCAATTTTGTATTCCTCATCTTCTTATTTTTTTAAACTTCCAGACACAGAATAGTTGGAGTAAATGACACATATTTTAACTTTTTGAGTTATATTGTCTTTCAGAAAGATGGTATTAACTTATATTCCCAACAACCCTGTATATTTGTCAACCCTGCATATTATGTTCATAGAAATCTTTGCCAAAGCTGTACCCTACTCTTTCTAAAATTACTTTTAATGTCTTTGCTAGTGAGTATGAGCATTTAAAAAATATTCATTCTTCCATGGCATGTGGGTTCATCTATTTCTGCATTTGGAGTGTTAGTGTTTTATGTTTTGATTTATAAGATTTATATAGTAAGATCAACCTTTGCCACATTTGTTAAAAACATTCTCCAATTTGTCATTTGCCTTTTTGATATTTGATATGTCTGTCTTGCATATTTATTCAAATATGTATATTCATCCTGCCTATGGTTTCTTCCTATGCCTTAATATCTGGGCCTTCTCCTCTGAAATAATTCACCTATTTTCTTTTCATTGTCTTGTGATTTTGTTGTTGTTTAGTTCTTTGGGTTTGATAATGTTAATTCATATACAGTAGTCCCCCCTTATCCACAGGGGATACATTCCAAAATCCCAGTGGATGCCTGAAACTACAGATACTACTGAATCCTATATAAGACTATGTTTTTTTCTCATACATACATACCTATGATAAAGTTTAACTTATAAATTAGGCACAATAAAATATTAACGATAACTAATAATAAAATAGAATAATTATAATGATATCCTATGATAAAAGTTATGTGAATGTAGTCTGTCTCTCAAAGTGTCTTATTGTACTATACACACAGGGTGGCTATGCTAGACAAAGGGATGATTCACATCTGGGCGGGATCGAGTGGGATGGCGTGAAATTCCATCACATTACTCAGAACAGTGAGCAATTTAAAACTTATAAATTGTTTCTTTCTGGAATTTTCCATATAATATTTTTGGATTGTAGGTAACTGAAACCATGGATAAAGGGGGACCACTGTATTAGGATCCACCAAATGGAGGTCCCACCCACGTCGGAAATCTAAACCTAAGTCAACCTGAACTTACAGAGAAACACTTGCAAGGAAACCTAACATATGCAGTCACAACCCTCCAATTCAGCTAACATATGCAGTCACAGCCCTCCAATTCCTCAAACTACGGCTCACGGGCCACATGCGGGTGTCTTTGCCGTTTTTTTTTTTTTTTTAATATATTTTATTGATTTTTTACAGAGAGGAAGGGAGAGGGATAGAGAGCTAGAAACATCAATGAGAGAGAAACATCGACCAGCTGCCTCCTGCACACCCCCTACTGGGGATGTGCCCGCAACCAATGTACATGCCCCTGACCGGAATCGAACCTGGGACCTTTCAGTCCGCAGACCGACGCTCTATCCACTGAGCCAAACCGGTCTCGGCTGCCGTTTTGTTTTTTTACTTCAAAATAAGATATGTGCAGTGTGCATAGGAATTTGTTCATAGTTTTTTTTTTTTTAAACTATAGTCCGGCCCTCCAACGGTCTGAGGGACAGTGAACTGGCCCCCTGTTTAAAAATTTTGAGGACCCCTGCTCTAGAAAATAGGACCTGCTAGCCTTATCATGAAATCCCAGTCTCCTAGGCAATCACTCGTTGCCTCTTTTAACATTCAGTGAGACTGGCCCTTTGCCCCAAATCCCATGGGTCCAGCGCTCCATTGCTTGTGAGGTGCAGTTCTCCCCACAAACCATGGATTGTTTTCCCTTGAATAAAGGACATTAAAGTCATTACTAACTTGTTTTAGTTTTGTCATTGGACAGCATCATATACTGATTTTGGTAATGGTTTAAATAAATTCTTGATTTTGTTTCCCCTTCCCCAATTAACTTCCCCAGCCTAACTTATTGAAGAATGTGTCCTCATCCCACAAAAGTGAAATGCCACATTTACCAGATGAGTAATTTTAAAGTTAGCTGTACATGTTTCTAAGCTTTCAATTATTCCACTGATGTTCATTCATCTATTCTTGTATCACCACCACGCTGTTTCAATGATAGCTTCGCAATATGTTTTAGGATTTGGTAATATAGGTCTATCCTCCCATTTTTAAAATACCTTCGCCTTTCTCACAGATATTCTTCCATTTGAGTGTTAGAAAGTTATGCCATCCCTTTCCCATCCACCCTCTACCATTAGAATCTTATTGAAAGAGTTAATTTGGGGTAAGTAGATAGAAACCAAGATGGCGGCATAGGTGAAACACCTAACCTGCAGCCGGGCACAACAATTTCAAAGGCACAACTAGAGGTCAGAACGGACATCGTCCAGAACCACAGGAGAGCTGGCGGACTGAAATGCCCACAGCTGGGGGGAAGGAGAAGGCCACGGGGACAATCGGGGGAGCCGTAAAAGCCTGAGGTATGGAGAAACTGGCGGAGACACGAGCACGCGCGCCTGCGGGGAGGATGGAGCCGGAGAGGAAGGGGCGGCTGACGGCCTGGCCGGCGTTCACTGGCAGGAAGGAGATAAAGGCTCCGGAGTGTGCTAAGCCCCGGCTCCGACTGCACTGAGCGCCAGTTCCGGGCGAAACCCTGGGAAGCCAGGCGCAGGCTGGAGGAATGAATCTGGGCTGTGGGGCGCAGGCACAGAGGAGCGGGGGAAGGCAGAGCTCCAGAGGCGCGCACGGGAAAGGGCGCAAAGGACGGACTGTTGCCTGCGCCACTGAACTGCCCTAGCGGGAAGGAGAATAAGCTCAGGACCGTGCTGAACCCCAGTTCCGACTGCACTGAACCCCAGTTCCGGGCGAAACCCTGGGAAGCCAGGCGCACGCTGGGGGAATGAATTTGGGCTGTGGTGGCGGAGGCACAGAGAAGCGGCGGCTCCAGACGCGCGCACTGGAAGGTGCGCAGAGGACGGACTTTTGCCTGCGCCACTGGGTGGCCCTGCTGGGAAGGAGACAGGGACGCCAGACTGCGCTGAGACCCAGTTCCAACTGCACTGAAACCCAGTTCCAGGCGAGAATCTGGGAGTCCAGATTCATTAGGGGAGGGACTGGACTGTTTGGCAGTGGGCGAAACTCCAGGGCGCGTTTCTCTCAGAGGTGTTTGCAAGGAATACAGAGGGACACAGACACAGGAGCCTCATAGGGCGGGGCTGACAGGAAGCCAAGGTTGTAGGCTCCACCGGTAGCTCCGCCCCAGCCAAGCTGAGCAGAAGCTTTTTCCTGCTGAGTGCCTCAGGTAGTGGCTGACCCACACTACATTGGAGACCCAGAAACGAGGGCATCTAGTGGTTGGTGGGAGATGACACC